>NC_138759.1:66531410-66843910 GCF_965113315.1 Podarcis vaucheri
CCACCATAGGTGTGTTCACTGAGGGGGGTGACATTTGGCGTGCCACCCGCCTGGAGCTCCCAAGCCTACCCCAAGCCATCGGGGGAAGGGGGGAAGGGGGAAAGCTGTGAAGCTGTGCTGCTTTGCCAGCAGCATTCCCCCATTCCCCCTTCGCTCTGACAGATAGGGGGAGGCTTGGGAGTCACGGGTGGCGTGCCAAATGTCTGCCATTGGCAGCTCGCTCTGCCCCCGACTGCAGGGCACGCATGCAGCTCCGTGCACCCAAGCGGCTATCCTGTACCTGGGAGGGCACCCTCCGTGTCCTGCCCCCCTCAGGAGCGTGCTCCGCCGCTGGGTATGGATCAGGTCAGATTGGGTCCAAACTAATCTTTCCCTTACATTAAACTTTACAAAGAAGGGGGGGTTATAGCATTTAGCTGTTTCAAAACTTTTATGGGGGAGCAGATAAAAGAACAGAGAACTAAAATAAAAGGGAAAGCATGTAGGCACTCAAACAAGGAGTTCCCTGTTTAGGGAAGTTTTTAATGTTTGAAGTTTTATTCTGTTTTTAAAGTTCTGTTGAAAGCCATCCAGATTGGCTGGAGAAACCCAGTCAGATAGGCAGGGTAGAAATAATAATACCGGTAATAATAATAATAATAATAATAATAATAATAATAATAATAGAAGAAGAAGAGTTGTAAAAGTGCTCGTCTTTTCTTTGAATGTCTTCCTTACTCTAGATGGAGATCTAGTAACACAGCATCACAGCTAAAATTGATGGGACACTTTCTCACTCCCAAATCAAATTGTCAGGTCCATGTGGCACCCATCCAAGAGTTCTTAAAGAAATCATATGTGAAATTTCTGGCCTTCTAACAAAAATATGTAACTTGAGTAATCAACTTGCTGTTACCAAGACTGATAGCTAGAGATACTGAACTCATGCATAAGGAACTTTTACACAAGAATATATGCCACTGAGGGAGGCTGACCAAGTGGAAATGCATTTGGCATTTGATGAGTTCATAGAACTTCACTGAAAACATCCTATTTCATGTTTTTATACATGTTGATATGAGGCTATTATTACAATCTTATAGTTCATGAATTCAGCTGCCTGACGTTTTTGAATATTACGGGTTCTGTGCAAGGCTGTACTTTTAGGTTTTTGTATCCTTGTTTTTAATCTTTGTATTTATGATAAGGTCAAATTCTATTCTTATCACATGCTTGAATAAATATTGCAAATCTTTTAGGGGGGCACTAGATGGTATGCTATTGTTTTCTGCTTATCATTATTATAAGATCTATTATTTTAATATCATATATGTTTTAAACTCATTTACCACTTGGGGGGGAATAAATTTTGAAGTATGGCTAATAAATTTATTTAATTTCACCCCCTCTATCCATTGGGTATTAGTGGAAGTGTGAGAAGAAGGTTGTAGGTGGACAATTGTCTCAATCCAGCAGACTTTTCTTATGTTTATTTTATGGCAGTTTTCCACATTTGTAGAAGAGCAGGCAAGTCAAGTTGGGGTCTGTGACTTTTCCCTGGAGCTTTGCATTACCTGTGCTTCATTTCCCTAATTTACAACATTTTAATAAATTATGTGAGGAGAGAGCCTGTGCCGTTGCAGTTGCTTTATCAGGCTTGGGCACTGGGGCAATGGCATATCCCATCCCTCAGAAAGGGGATTATATGTGCAATAGTTTGGAAAGCTGAGTGAAGTTTAATAGTGAGGACTGTGTAGTGTGATTTGATCTTGTGGGTAAAGTAGGAAGAAGGCAGAGCTGCAAATGGGGTTTTATGGGAGAATAGACTGAGAGAGAGAGAACTGGGATTGGAGATGGAAGAATCTGTCAATTTTGGTTCACTCAGTTTTTCAATTTTTCTAATCTTAAATTCAGTTCACCACATTTCTACAACAATTGGTTTTTTTAAAAAAAGAAATCCACATGCGCAGGATACGAGTTTGTTTGTTTGTGCAAACTGGCTAATCCAGTGAGTGGACATCCCTATTCTCTTCTGCTCCGAGAGGATTATGAGGTCTGAGCACACACTGTAACCAGTAGCCTAAGAGGCTAAGCCCAGATTCAGATACTAAAACTTCTGGTTTAAGACCCAGATTTCCAGGCATGTTAGTATTACTCCTTTTAGACAGGCCCCCTCAGAGACCCAGGAAAACCCAGCTACTTCCAGGTTTTGAGGTGCCTAATAATAATAAAAACAAAAAATGATGGCACATAAAAACACCAATAAGAGTGAGAGATATAATTAGATTTTTTTTTTTTTTTACAAATGCTTTTCTAGCCTTTTCTATCAAAAGCACTATTCATTGAGGAAAAATCTCGCTTTTCTGCAATAACACCATCAGTTTTAAGCAAAATGCAAAACCTGTAGCAGTTAACAAGAAAAAATATGCCTTTTATCTCTTCTTCACAAATTTGTAGGTAAGAGAGTGAGGCCCCAAGCAAAATGGCCCTCTTGGCCCTTATCTGATTAGCCCTTCTCAGAGGTTAATATAAAATGAGATTTTAGTTTAATTATTAACTAATTATTGTGCTCTGTACTCTCCCCAAATTCCCTTCTCAAAACATATACACGTTCATCAGCCTCCATCATGCCAACTTTTTTAAAAAATTGCATGCTTATTCTCTTCTCTCAAGGCTGGTACAAGACATGGTGCCTCCTGAGGTGAGCTGAGCTGCCACGTGCTGCTTCTTGTCTGAGGTAACAAAAAATATCGGGGGGGGAATACTTTAAACTTTATGGGAGGGATGGGGAACAAGATTCAAGTGGTGGGCCAGAGTAGGGATGAGAGCGGGGCAAGGCAAGTGAAGTAGCGTCTGGAGGCAAAATTCACTGCCCTTGGCCCCTACAGCCTGAGTCAATTGCTCCATGTTGCCCAAGGAAGGGGTGAGACTCTCAGGCATGGCGTCCAAATGTGGCCCTCTAGCTGACTGTTAAAGCCCTTTCTAAATCACTCCAAGATCACACCTGTCTCCCCAGGTCACACCTCTCACTGGCCCTGCTCCACACCCTCCTCAAATGCTCCCCCCTACTTGGAATGTGTCCTTCAACTGTAATAACGCTTCTGGCTTCCATCAGTGGTGAATAGAGAGGGTTGCTTGCGTGTTGAAACTTTTGACTTTTACATGGTTGGAAAGTAGCCTACTGTACAAAAGTGAAAGTGATCTTTTATATGTATATATTTTAATTATTGCTTGTGTGTGTCCAGCTGTTTCTGTTGTATAAACCACCCTGAGTCCCCACTTTTGCCTATGACTCCACTCACCACAAGCCTGCAGCCCCCAAGGTCTGAAAAAAAGTTCATCGCCCTTGGCATAATACGTAGGCCAACCCTGTTGTCTCTTGTCAACTAAGCGTCATGAAAATGTCTACTGGAGGACATGTTTCTAGAGGCTCATTAGCAAGTAGAATCTATATTGTAATATTTTAAAGGAACTGGGTTAAGTAAACTTAAGGGGCGAATAGAAGCAAAGTCTCAAAAAGCAATCCTTTTGGACACAAAACGAGTGATTCTCAAAACTGATATATAAGTAGGCAAATGAGTATTTCTTTCATTCTTTATCTGAATGCCCTTGATTGTCCTGAAGTTGGATTCTCAGTAGGAGTAGATGTGCACAAATGTGATTATTGCTCACTGATAATCAATTATACATTACAGGAGTTCTGTGATATCAATGAAGGGACATCTCTATATTTACTTTGTGTTTAAAATGCCTTTTAAAAAGAGCCATTTGTCAGCTTCCTTGTATTCAATATTTATTACAAGCTACTAGAACTCTACCATGGTGTCATCCCAGCTACAGTAGCTATTCAGCAGAATGAATGAAGGTTTGAGTTACCAAACACAGCTGACAACGGTCAATGTCACACCATGACCAAAATGTGCCTTCTGCTAATGTGATAAAGAATTAAAACTCTTGCATGCTCCCATAACACATGCCATGTAACATGTGGTATGGGCTGTATGCATGAAAAAATACTAGATAAATAGTATTTTGCAATGGATCGTCATTGTTAGATTTTGTTTTAATTGCATTTTGAATGGTGTACCACTTTTTATTGTACTACTATATGGCTGGTGATGGCCTTTTGCTAAGCAATAATGATTTGGATTTGCATGTACATATGTGGGTACATCTGTGTACGAGTGTACCCTCTTTTTTAGGGAAAGGAATAACTCTTTTGTTAGATTAGAAAAGGAAAATATTCTTCAAGGTTATGAGCATTCGAAATTATGGTACGAAATTATGTCATTGCCAGAGGGACTGGACACATTCCAATTTGCTTATAAAACGAAAAGATCGACAGAGGACGCTGTGGCGATTGCCCTCCATGCCGTCCTTGCACATTTGGAGCAGCGGGGGGGGGGGGTTATGCCAGACTGCTTTTTTTAGATTTCAGCTTAGCATTTAATACCATTCTACCACAACATCTGATGTCTAAACTGGAAGATCTGGGGCTTCCATTATCACTTTGTGAGTGGATATTGGACTTTTTGTCAGACCGCCCCCAGAGGGTTCGGTTGGGCCCTTATACCTCTAATATGCTTAAGACTAACACAGGAACACCACAGGGATGCGTACTCAGTCCGCTCCTTTATATTCTCTACACGTACGATTGTGTCGCTACTCACCCTAGTAATAGGCAGATGACACAACCGTGATTGGGCTCATCCATGAAAGGGAGGGTGAAACGGATTATAGAGATCAGGTGGAGCGGCTGACAGAGTGGTGCAGAGCTAACAACTTGCTCATAAATACAAGGAAGACAAAGGAGCTTGTGGTGGACTTCAGGAGACAGAAGAGCAACGTCCAGCCACTTTTGATTGATGGGGTCTGTGTGGAGAGGGTAACAATGTTCAGATTTTTGGGCATTGAATTACAAGAGGATCTGTCCTGGAGTGTCAACACAAGGGGGCTTGTGAAGAAGGCGCAGCAGAGACTGTACTTTTTGAGAATACTAAGGAAAAACCATCTTCCGCAGAAACTGCTGCTTGCCTTCTATCACTGTGCCATTGAGAGCGTGCTCACTTATGGCTTATGTGTGTGGTACGGAAGCAGGACAGGATGGGGTTGTGCAGGGTTGTTAAGGCAGCACTTGTTAAGGTGGAGAGTGGGCAGGTTGTTGGCTGCCCACTCTCCACCTTAGAGCAGATTTATGCCACAAGGTGCCATAGGAAGGCACTGGACATAGTATAGAATCATAGAATCATAGAGTTGGAAGAGACCACAAGGGCCATCGAGTCCAACCCCCTGCCAAGCAGTAAAAGATCCATCGCATCCTGGTCACTGTCTCTTCGAGCTCTTGCTGTCGGGACAGAGATACAGGACGATGAAGACAAGAACAAGCCGTCTTAAGAACAGCTTCTTCTCCAGAGCGATCTCGGCCCTGAATGGGAAGCCCGGACTTTGAAAGTCATCTAATCTCCCTTGCTGTATTATACTGTATTGTTTAATTAGTGTTTTTATGGAGCAGTCAAGTAATTTCGTTGTCCCCGAAGGGGGCAATGACAATAAAGATATTATTATTATTATTCATTCATTCATGGAATTCAACAGAAGGCATACTGATAAAAGAGTCCAATACAATTGTTTGGAAAACCAATTATGCCTAGTAACACAACTGGTTTGCTGGATCTCAACAATCTATCTATAGTCCAGCTTTCTGTATATGCCTATTCAAAACTACATCCTGTTTTATTTATTAGGACCTATCAGGCAAGTAGGTACAGGATGACCATGTAAAAAGCTAATCATGCATCTCCAGATCTTAGATCAACAAAAAAGTTCATGACTTCATGGGTCTTCCAAAACAAGGCAGATTTCACATGAGTGAATCGATCTTGAATATATGTGGAAATATTTTCTGGTATTAGATAATATCATCTGATAACCACATGAAAAATTAACTCTGCATTTAAAATAGCAATTAAAGATAGGGAGAAGACAATATTAGTAATTCACTATGTAAGATAAATACTCTGAAAAACTCACAAAAAGAAAACCAAAGTGAGATCAACGGCATCTACAATTTCCCATCAAAGTGAGAACTTTCCAGCATTTCTTAAAGTTACCAGCAATATACAGAGAATATAGAGACTGTCACATGACAGATACTAATTGTTACGATTAGGATCTAACAAGCCTGCTTCCCTGCTGTTCTGAGAATGTCTCCGACTTTTGATCCTGACATCTGTGTCTTACAGGAATTTTACACTGCTCTGACATTCTTTCTGATGTTGATCCAGGAATTAATGGATTGTGAAAAAGCTGGCAGGATATCATTTAAAAAATAGAATTTTTAGTGTACAATTGATGAAAAGGTTATCAGGATCCACATATTTTGTGTCCGACACCCAAATGCTGAGTGTTTTTCTGAGTTGGAAAAATTTAGATGGATGGGAAAATTTTTATTAAACTAATTAGTCTTTGTATTGCTAATATAATTTTATAGTGGAAAAAGTGAATATACTGGAGTGGTTTCTGAAGAAATAACACAATTCCCTTCACTTCCTATAATATTAGTATAGGTTTAAGAAGATCCATATTGTCCCACAGGAATACTATGAAATTAAATTCATGATTTGCCTTTTAAAAACAGAGAGCACCAAGGAATGGTACTTGGTGACATTATCTTATACTTCATCTTTAAGTTGTGTTTGATAGAGTTTATATTTCAAGCCCTCTAATTATGGAGCAACTTCTAAAAGTAAAAAGTTAAATTAACATCATCGCAAGAAATGTTTAAAATTGGACAATTTTAATCGGAATTTAAATTTACACATCAGAGAATATTGCCTTTCATTTAATGGTTCTGGATAATTACCAGGTGCCAGTAGATCACTTAAACATAGCTTAGAGTCAGTGCCATTAATGGTTGACAGGCAGTATTACAGAACATATTTAGTCATTTAAAATGAAAAATAGAATCATATTTGGAGGATAACTGAAGGGAAAAAATTAGGAGTGGCAAAGTGAGGGGGGAGGGAGGTGATAGTCTTTTAATTGCAAAAGCCAAACAAAGTTTTTAACGTGTCAAAAACTAATTATTTTTAATAGTCAGACTGCTCAAACTGAGATTTCAACAGTTATAATTAGTAAAATAAATTAACAAAAACACAAATTAATAAAAACAAATCTCTGACATCTTTCTAAGCATACCATTAGCTGTTCATAGTACACAGTGGCATCATGTTAATGCACTACTTCTCTTTCATTAGTTTGCCAGACTTTGAGAAACATAACACTGTATAGAATGCCCCTTGCTCTGTAGGGGAGTTAGACAACCAAGAGGATGTTGCGGGGGGGGGGGGAGTGTAGCACAGCTAAGTACTTAAGTATAAGAGGAAAATATAGTAAGAGATAACCAATAAATTGTTATGTTATTATACTTCCAATGCATTTTCCCAGCACTTTCCTTATTTAACACCCCCCCCCCGATATTTTGTGGAAGTAAGATTGTTGCCTCCCAACCAGCTATAATTGGGCAACCTGAATTTGCTGGTGTGCTCTTAAATCCCACTCAAAAATTGCAGCAGCCTGAAAGCACCCAGCATTAGAGCCATCCAATGGCATGGCTGAGCAGGAATTGGAACTGGCGTGGCAAGCACCTAAGGAAATTGCACCTGAATTTAATGCTCTTCGACCACATACACACATACCTTTGGCTTTCCCTGCTAGAAATGGCCAGGAATGGAAAGAGGAGAAAGAAAGATTGCCTGGTGAAGCATGATAGAGAGCTCACAGGCATGTTGAAAAGTCGCGAGAATGTGGCCACACTACTCTTTCTTTCACTCACTATTCCTCCCCCCCTCCCCTTCCCCCAGCTCAAAGTCTGGGAGGGAGGCAATGATGGTTGTGGGATGGCACCCTCCAGGGAACCAATCCAAACCAATGGAATACTACTTGTTTATTACTATATGAAGGCATAAGTTGCCTTTATGCAATGGCATAGATAGATGTAGGGGGTTGGAGTAGATCAGTGTTTCTCAACCTGTGGGTCCCCAGATGTTGTTGGACTACAACTCCCATCATTCCTAGCCAGCATGACCAGTGGTCAGGGATGATGGGAGTTGTAGTCCAACAACATCTGGGGACCCACAGGTTGAGAACCGCTGGAGTAGATGGTCCTTGGGGTCCCTTCCAACTGTATAGTTCGATGGTTCTATGATCAAGTGACTAGCCTCAAAGTGATACATGGAGTTGGGCTACATAGTTACTGCCCATAATGACATGTCTTACAAAGTTGGCTCTGCAAATTGAATATCTCCCAGTGTTGATTTCACAATGTGCCAAGTCAGTGAGGAAGCTATTAACTGATTTTTAGGTGTTTAGACTTATGCTAGAGATCTCAAGTGTGACTGAAACCACACAAGCTGCAATCCTACATACACTTACTAAAAGGTAAGCCCCATTGAGATTTATTTGTGAATAAACACGCATTGAACTGTGTGTTAGCTTTCAGTTTAGAATAATTCCGCATGTCAGTGCCAGACACAAATGATGAAGAATCATGTGTAACTGAATATGTGCAAATAGAAATCGGTCTATTAAAGCAGAACATTCAATCTATTATTTCTTCTCTTATTCTATTGGATGCTGTCAACAGAATTTGTCTGCTTTATGTCCAGATACGCATTCATTTATTTTAGTCATCCCTACTATTTATGGGTCATCTCTCTGTGTCCAAAGGCATGTGAGACAACATACAGTAGCCACACTCACTTTTTGCCTCTGGCCCCAGTTGCAGCTGGCATGTGGTCCCCAGAAGGTTGACCACGTGGTTGCTTGACTTTGGACTGAAAAAGGTCCTCCACCTCTTTCAAAATTTAGTAAGGGGTTTGTGAGCTGGAAAATGTAGAATGTATCTTTATGGGACATAACAACAATAAGAATAATAATAGACCTGCCCTTTGGTTGCTTGTTTCTTCTTGTCCTGTAATAAGTCTGTAGATCTATTGTTTGCTTTAAAATGGAACTTGAGCAAATCAGTTGATCAGGTTACTGAAGCCCAGAATCAGTTGATTCAGATGAGTTTGTGATGCTGCCAGGAGACAGTGGATACCATGGAGAGGTGCATATTTATGAAACAATTCTATATAGGTCTACATGTAGGCATCATGGTGTGTACAACTTCGATGGATCAAAAAATCCCTGCCATCAGTCTGTTAGGCAATCCTGTGGCATTATTGAGAGCATGAACGAGCCCAGGTTGGGTAACTTAATTGCCTGAAGCTTATATTAGAACCTAGGTCTGTTACATGATTTGTCAGAGTCCTACAGGACCAAATTCAATTTTGTGCACTGGACCATGCCCTCTCATAAAATATTTAAAAACCCCCAACCTATATCAATTTGTTTATGTGATGTCAAACTTCAACTTGAACTGTTTTACCCAAAAGATCAAACTGACAGTCATGCCCATTTTGTTAGCACGAATATGGATGCATACAAATCACTGTGATTAGAAATTCATAAAACTGTATATAATCTCCACTTTAAAAAAAATCAGGTAGTTACCCAGCCCTCCTGTGATGCTTACTCTGTGCACTTCAAAATATTTCAGGAATATTTTCTAATATTTTAGTAATAAAACTTGTATTCCACAAAATACTAAATGTGCCCATTCTTTATTTAATAGTTTTGAAGGAGGGTAAAAGCGAGACACACGTAGTGAGAGTTACTGCAAAGATGAGGAAATTAAACAAAGATAAAAGACATAATGGGAATGAGTTAAAGAAAAAGAGATTAGCACACATGGAAAAAAAGGGAAAAGCTTTTTTATTTTTAAAGTACATCGGGGGTATGAGAGTGTGATGTGTGACAGGAGGGGTAAAATGAGACAGTTGGGAGAAAAGAAGTAAAAATGAAGAGCACAAATTAGACAAGACATTCATTTTAAGTCCTTAACAGGCTGACTCTCATCGTTGTCATCAGACAGGAAATGTCAGAGCTGGCACATCTGTTTTTAAATGCCTTTTACTTTTTCTTTTAAAAGAAGTATGTGTCGTACAATACATAAAAAGTCTATTTGTTTTAAAGAAAAGAGCATCTCAATTTTCTTCTTTTCTCCACCATTCAATTCTTTAACAAACTTCAACTCAATTATGTTGGTAACTACAATAATTATAAGGTTTAGCACAGCCATTATATTTTTAGTTATTTTATTTAGTGCTTTAATAAAAGTTGAATTCTTTCTTAAATACAACCAATTTTTGTACTTCTATCTACAAGGAAGATTATAGAGGAGGCAGCTACTGAATATCAGGATTGCAATATGGCAAGTGCGACAACAAGCCAACTTAAAAACAAACAGTATGCTTTTGCAAAGTTTGGATGTTTCCTGTTTATTTTAAACCAAAACTCCACCTGGAATACATTATAAATAGTTACATTTCTACACAATTTCTCTGTACTTTGAAATCTGGGGAGAAACAGTTTCCAACAGACTTCACCCCAAACCAACTGAATATAGCAGGGATCAAGGATTTTTGTCTCTTATTCTGTACCCTTTTTCTAGTTGCCTAAAACAAAACATATTTGTACACTATTCTACCAAGTGTTACCTTTCCAATTGAGGCAATATCCCCTTTGTGAACTCTAATGAATACAGAAGAATGACATATGACACTTCTGGCATTGCAGTGAAAACTGGGGCAGCTGAAGTCATGCTGTAAATCTCTTACAAGGTTCAGGAATACTCTCTGTTTGGGACCCATTGGTCATATCTATACTTAACAAAGATCTGTACAATAATCATTTCTTGATGTTTACTGAAAACAACAATCTGTTTCTGGAGGGAACCAGGATCAGTATAGGCTCCCCAATGGAAGAGGGGCACAGGAGATTGTTGCCAGTTTCCCCTTCCTCCTGTGGGAATGTTCAGGGAGGCAGGAGAGGATATATTGTTTATTAATATCCTTCCTAACTTGCGCTAGCAAGTTCCTTTACTTAGCAGAGTTTTACATTCCCCCTTTAAACACACACTGGGTAGCTGGTTGCAGGCTTGTTTAAGCCTCTCAATATCAGATTCCTGGTAAGACCCCTTATATCCCTCCTAAAAGAATAAACACATGACAACCTTATTTAAAATCAATAAAAGAAGTTTACTCACAGCATCATCAGTTCACAGTTGGATCCCTGAAGGCAGACTTAGTTACAAGGTATACCCTGATGTTGGGAAAGATTGAGGGCACAAGGAGAAGGGGACGACAGAGGACGAGATGGTTGGATAGTTTTCTCGAAGCTACCAGCATGAGTTTGACCAAACAGCGGGAGGAAGTGGAAGACAGAAGTGCCTGGTGTGCTCTGGTCCATGGGGTCACGAAGAGTCGGACACAACTAAACGTCTAAACAACAACAACAACAACATATATATACATGTGGATCTCTCCCATATGAAGATAGTCCCTTTATCCTCGGTTGGCTGAGAGCCAACAGAGCATCTCTAGCTAAAAAGCTGATGGTTCCACAATGGAGGAAGCCAAAGAGAGGGAAAAGAAGGGTGCTGTGTGCCTTGCCCTTTTGTTACATGGGCAGGTAAGGTCACGCCCACCTTTGGTTACATGCTAAAGGAAGTATGTCCCAGTCAGGAGGAAACAGGAAGTTTTCGACTGACTGGACCAAACATTCCCCCGCATGGACACTTTAGGAAAACAAGGAATGTTGTACTTGAATACTACTTATGTATCACATCCCACACCTCCTGTAGCCCTACCACCATCTTCCATATAGTTCTGGAGAGCCCCCCATCTCTCAAGCAGCTTTTCAGGTGGCACAGCAGGCTACAGGGGAAAGGAGGAACCAGCTAAAATTGCCACCCTTGCCTCTTCTTCCAGCATAAATGGAATCCTTCTAACCCATCTTTTTGCCACCAAAAAGAAGTTGTGTGGAATATTCATATCAACCTTCATGAAACATCAATCACAGGGAACTTTATAACATATTGATACAATATGTTGTATGCCATTACACAAGAATAAAACTAAAAATTAAAGCCAGTTGTAAATATTAAGAAAATAGAGAAGTTGATGGAAACAAATCAGTTCAATGTCCAAATGGCTGTTTTAAATATTTTGACAGGAAAAGGAAAGTCATCTGCAAATGCACCACCCCCAGTAGGGAGTTCCAGTTTGGGCACAGATACTGAGAAGGCCCTTTCTTGAATAGAAACTGATTTTTGAAGAAATAGAATACTGCAGTCTAGGAAGATGTTACCTGATTGCTTTTATTACATAACATCGACAACTATGGACATCAGATAAGCTGCATTGGTACTGACTTCCTCTTCCCTTTGCCAATAGCACATTTCCAACAAAGCAGAGGAGCTTCCTACCGGCTGAGTTTTGAGGCCTGGGGCTCAGAACGTAGATGGAGATTATGTTTGCTAAATTAAAAGCTTTATTGCAGTCTACTTTCCTTGCTCACATACAGACTGGAGTTCTTGCTTCCAGAATTCCCTGAATCCTGGGTTGGACTAAGCTGTGTTTAGGCCAGAGCATTCTGGACTCCTAGGATGGATTAAGGTATGGTTCTGCTCATACATTAAACTACCTACTCCATCTCACAAGGAGGCACATCCAAGGGAAATGGAACCGCTTTTTCCTTCACAGTATGTCCATAAAGAATCCAGTCATAGACAACTGTTTCCTCCAATGAGTTCTCAGTGGGAGACATACTTTCACTCACAATTAAAGGAATAAGTGCTGTTTGTTGGGCTCAGAGTCAGGGGCGTTCCAAGGTGGGGGCAGGGGGGTGGCCCACCCCGGGTGCCATTCCAAAGCTGTGTTTTTTAAAATGAAATGCCTACCCCCAATCAGCGGCGCCTCCCAGAATGCGTGCCACACCCCCGGGATGCACACCACGCCCCCTGGGACAAGCACCGCTCTGGGTACTGGAGCAGGTTACTTCACCTCTGCTCAGAGTGTTTTGTGTAGTGGGGATGGCATAGTTATCATATGAACAAATGAGAGTTGGATCCAACCTTGTTGTTGTTTAGTCGTTTAGTCATGTCCAACTCTTCGTGACCTCATGGATCAGAGCACGCCAGGCACTCCTATCTTCCTCTGCCTCCCGCAGTTTGGTCAAACTCATGTTAGTAGCTTTGAGAACACTGTCCAGCCACCTCGTCTTCTGTCGTCCTCTTCTCCTTGTGCCCTCCATCTTTCCCAACATCAGGGTCTTTTCCAGGGAGTCTTCTCTTTTCATGAGGTGGCCAAAATATTGGAGCCTCAGGTTCATGATCTGTCCTTCCAGTGAGCACTCAGGGCTCACTTCCTTAAGAAAGGATAGGTTTGATCTTCTTGCCGTCCATGGGACTCTCAAGAGTCTCCTCCAGCACCATAATTCAAAAGCATCAATTCTTCGGCGATCAGCCTTCTTGATGGTCCAGCTCTCACTTCCATACATCACTACTGGGAAAACCATAACTTTAACTATGCAGACCTTTGTTGGCAAGGTCACCTTGCCGACAACGGATCCAACCGTAGTTGTCCACAAATGGAAGGGTTTCTTCCACCTACGGAATGGTTTTGATAAAGCAGAACTATTGCATTGGCAGAAGGATGGAGGAGGGTTTTTTTTATTTTCCCATCCCCACATTGTTCCAGAGCAAAACTTTCAAAGGGTGTAAAGAGCAACCGTGAAAAGGGAGAAAACAGCAAAAGTTGCCTTCCCTTCTACAACTGGTGGGAGTGTCTTCTAAGCAGAGCACCATTAAAGGGATGCTCTCACCAGCAGAAGCAAAGTCTGGATCCAAACCATTGTTTTGTAAAGCCTGCATTGTTTTCATTTTTATGAAAGCATGCATTCTAGTTAGAACATTTAATGGCATGACAAAAATTATTATTCTCTATAATTATAACCAGGGAAGTATCATAAGAGCTCCATGTATGTGCCCAGGCCTTCCTCTTCCTTCAGAAGCCATTTATGATATATCAGAGGCTGCTCTGGGTGGCCCCAGAATTTCCAAAGTGTTAAGGGAGCTGAAATATGAAGGAAGGCCCAGGAGCTTTGAGGAGGAACGTGGAAGCTTTCCACACAATGCTTTCCCACATTTCAGCCCACACAATATGTAATGACACATTATTTTACCTACACGCATATCAGTAATGAAAGCATCCTTTCACAGGAATTCATTGAAGGCTGGTCAGAGAAATGACAAAATTAGGAATGCAATTTATAGATTCAGAGGTTTGCATGGCTGATAGATTTGTTGTAGTCAACTGGAAAATGTATGTCTTTTTTTATTTATATAAAGCTTTAGAGACTGCCTTTCAGTACCCATGTTTCAATGTTCAATGTAATAGGTCTGCAAGTCTTAATCCATAACAGATTCATTAATAGGTGGGGGCAATTTTAATTGGTGCGTATGCAAGTTGAAGGCACATTTTTTAAAGCTATGTTTGTTCTGGTGATTGACTATAATGGGGAATGAAAAACAAAATGAAGATGGCCTTTCCTTCTTCCAGTGAGTGGTAACCTTGGCATGGACACAGCCAAGGGGGGGCAGAGGGGCAGCTGCCCCCCTAAATCAATAGAAATCTGAGGTTCTCCCCCCCCAAAAAAAATCCTGGCTACGCCCATGAACCTTGGCTCATTAAACTGTAAGTTATTCCCTCTTTAAAGTTCCTTCAGTATTTCAAAGATGAAGCTATGTTGAAGTATTAGTAATAAGTACATTTATTTAAATTTAATCAAGCATACGTTAATTTAAACAAGCAGTTTAATTTATTGAATAATTTAATGCCACAATAAAATGTATTACTAAATAGACTGGTATTAGACTGGTAACTGTTTAGCAGACTAAGTCATGTGACAGTTGAAATTTGTTATTTACTAGTACATGATAAAAGTTATCGTAAAAAGATGGAGGATAATGACCATAATAATAAAGGGCTAATTACTCTAGTTACAAGAGACACTTAAATACTAGAGGAAGACAATTCCTGATGGAGCCATCACTTAGGAATTATGCAGAATCATATAGGCTTTGATTTCTCTCACAGATTCATAAATAAGTGCAAAATAATATAAAGTGACAGGAAGCAGGTAACTGAGGTCTAATTGAATGTCATTTTAAAAGATAATGTAACAAATTGGCCATAGGAAAATTATAGTTTACAAAACAGAAATATATGTATGCTACTTAACGTAGTTGCTTTAAAAAATGAGTGCTTGCAAAATTATGTGGCACACAGATGTTGTCTGCTGACTTAAGCTGGCATTCCACATTTGCATGATTTAGAGTTTATTCGAAACAGAAGCATATGTTTAAATGAAAAAAAAAAACCAATTTAATGATCTAAGGGTTTTCATTCAATCTGAATTTCAGTGGTTTATGAAGTTACTTTTATCAATCAATATTGTTTGTTGCTTTTTTCAAAGCAGTTAGAAAACTCTATATATTTGTGTTGACTCATATGTTCCATGTCAACATATAATAATTACATGGCAGTATCCTGACATAAATACGAGGAAAGGTCCTAGAACAGATACAGGTGGCAACCATTTTGTGTGTGTCCAACTGATGTGCGGCTGCCAATGAGCAAGTCCTTTTGGACCTGGAAGAGGACAAAACAGGAGCATAACGGGGGTGGGGCATAGTGGGTATATCAGGGTGTTGGTGTTTTTTAAAAAAATACTTTGCAGAGATTCTCCATGTTGTGATTGGCCTTCCGGAGAAGAAATGAGAGACACATTAGAGCTGCTGTTGTGGGAAGCTGACCATTTAAAACCCAGAAGGCTCTTTTCCACAAACATCTCAATAGGCTGGGTTGGTTGGAGAGCCTTGAATATCTGAATACTAGAACTGAGAAATTCACACGATTTAAAACAGCCTAATTTTTATATTCATCTGTTTGTAAGGAATTTCCACAAATATGGAACTTATGTAACAAATGTAAATACTTATCCCATGGGAAACACCGCTTTGTTACTTTTCATGACAATGGGTTCTCTTTCCCCACTGTCCACACTCCAGTGGCATGTACATTAATCTGCTGGGGCTAAATTGTGGGTTTTTTATGGCATAAGAAACTATACTGTACTTTTGTTTCTAAAAGCAGTTAACTCCAGAAGATTTTATGTTTCTAGAAGTGATCAATTCTATGGTAAGTCTGAAAGAGTTAAAATAATAAAGCAAAATTTGTTCAAAATGTGACTTCACATTCAGTGGAAAGTATCAGTTGTATCTGGCACACATTCCCTTTGTTTTATCAGCAATTTCTATATTTCAATAGTTATTTTAAATGAGAGAATGGTAATCTGAATTTAATTATGTCATAAAACAGTTCTAACAGACATACTAACACACCTAGAGGAGTATGCAAATACAAAATCTGCAAAAACTAACAGGAGCAAAGCCTCATATTAATCAAACATTTGCACTTTGCAAACACTTCAGAACATTTACTACCCTACTGCAAATCATAATAATGAAATCACATATGACTTGCAACAAAGCTCTGTATTTTTAGGAATGTTTCACCATTTATGTTTTCATTCTGTACTCTCGGGAATGATCTCAATGGATTGCTTGAAATACTAAGGAATTCACTTTTTTAGGACCGCAGGCTAGGGGGTGTGAGAGAGAATGGTTTAGCCCTTGCTCATATGGGTGACAGCATCATAGGAAAATAAAGAGCTTGAAAACACATTCATAAGGTGAACAATACATGACTGGCCTACTCAAAAACAGAGTATTCTATCTTGATTCTAGGGCTAGGTTACCAAAAGGACAGATAAGGATGACTTGATCACAGTCCTGCAGGGAGCAAAGTCTTAACTTCATGTAGAATCCTAAGAATACCTAGGGTTTTACATCAGCCTGGATGTAAAGGAAGGATCTGCAAGCTTAAACCCTAAGGGTGAACCTTGGCTCCCCAGTTTCCAAGTCTGACAAAAATGAAAAATCAGGGTCACCCGGAGATATTTCTGAGTGCCCCCTAAGAAGAGCCCCTGATCCTGAAAATAATATGTAACCATCATACTCATGGCCATTAAGGAAATTGTGCAAACAAGCCCAAAATATCAGTTCCATTCTAGAACAGCTAATATACTTATGAATACTGGCCAATGAAGGAGACCATGGGATTGAAACACATTCAGTGCTTTCACCCCATGTGATGATTGACCAGGAAGTCATCCGGACCTTTCCATAAGAAGTGCCTCACTGGATCAGATCAAGGCCTGTGTAGTTTTAGCATCTAGGGGCCAACAAAATGCCTAAGGAAAGCTCAAAACAGGATATGAGGATAATGACCTTCTTACACTATTGCGGCTTTTTGCCTCATCCTAGGGTTAAACGTGACGATGATGAATAATGATTTTTACCCACTGATAGGCATATCCTCTGTGAATTTGACTAAGGTGCTTCTAAAGCTGTCTGTTGGTGGCCACTGCCACATGTTGAGAAAACTAATTCCTCAGTTCTTCAGACAGTGCATAAACTACCGTATTTTGCGCCCCATAGGACGCTCTGGCCCATAGGACGCACCTAGTTTTTTTGGGGGGAAATAAAGGGGAAAAAATTATTTTCCCCCCAGGTGCAGGGCTGGAAGAACCAGGTCGGGGAACAGTGGGAAGGCATGCTCTGCCTCCCCGATGTCCCCCGAGCTTGTGGGGCTGGCGATGGGGAGAAGTGCGCTGATCCCGGGACTGCAAGCAGCTCTGCACCGCCATCCGGAGCGGGGCGGGACTTAGCGCCCCGCTCGGGATGGCCGCGCAGAGCTGCCTGCAGTCCCGGGACTGCAGGCAGCTCTGCGCGGCCATCTGGAGTGGGGCGGGACTTAGCGCCCCGCTCCCAATGGCCGCGCAGAGCTGTGCTGAGCCGGGGACTGCAGGCAGCTCTGCGCAACCCTCGGAGCAGGTCTCCCGAGGGTTGTGCAGAGCTTCCTGAAGCCTGGAGAGCGAGAGGGGTCGGTGCACACTGACCCCTCTTGCTCTCCAGGCTTCAGCGAAAGCCTGCATTCGCCCCATAGGACGCACCCAGATTTCCCCTTCATTTTTGGAGGGGGAAAAGTGCGTCCTATAGGGCGAAAAATACGGTATTTCCTTTTTGTCTGCCCTGAATCTCTCAGCAATCAGCTTCTCTGAATGAGTCTAGGTTCTAGTACTGTGAATATCATCATCACCATCACCATCACCATCATCATCATATTTATAGTACAGTGGTACCTCGGGTTAAGTACTTAATTCATTCCGGAGGTCCGTTCTTAACCTGAAACTGTTCTTAACCTGAAGCACCACTTTAGCTAATGGGGCCTCCTGCTGCTGCCGTGTCCGCCAGAACACGATTTCTGTTCTCATCCTGAAGCAAAGTTCTTAACCCGAGGTAATATTTCTGGGTTAGCGGAGTCTGTAACCTGAAGCATATGTAACCTGAAGCGTATGTAACCCGAGGTACCACTGTATTACTTGCCCTTCACCAGCAGGTCCCAGGGCAGGTTACAATTATTTAAAGAATTAAAAGCAGTTAAAATAAAATACAGTCGCAGTAATAGGATGAGTCTTGAAATTACACATGTCAAGTGTCAAAGACCAGGGTAAAGAGGTGGATCTTCAGCATTCACAGAATGATTTATGGTGAAGGGGCCCGGGAATACCATAACCAGAAGCTGCCACAGAGAATGCCCTCTTCTGGGCCACCCAGGGGTGTACCATGGGGGTGGGGTACCAGGGGGGACCATGGCCCCGGGTGCAAATTTTTTGAAGGGGCACAAATGAGGTGTGCGCCTACACAGGTACCCCCAACGCCGCCTGGCCCAGTGCTCCTCTCTCCCTGCCAAGGGCTGTGTCAGCCAGCCAGGCTCCCCCCTGCATGGGCAGGTGGCTCCCTGCGGCCCTGCTTTGCTCCAGTGGGGTAGCTCTGGTGGTGGGGGCTGGGCTGGTGTGAAAGCATGTTCTTTTATTTAAAGGGATTTGGGTACAAAAGCTAAATATGAATAACTAGTGGCATGCCAGTATATCTGGAACAGAAACATATTGAAAATCTCAGCAGGCATGGCAGAGATTCCATGGCCCGCCCCACAAAAGGTCGGAACTTCAGCAATCAGTCCTAAAAGCCCATCAGAGGTCAGTCATATTCATCCTATTGCAAGTACTGTCCCTTATTGCTCATGTTCAACATTTCCAAGCACAGCATTCTTGGCCCTACAAAGAAGCATAGGCTTTTATTCAGAATGAAGGGGCTTAAGCAGTTAGTACTTGAGGGAATCATGGATGAAAACAAAGGATCGTACAGGAAAGGCTATGAATATACAAAGCTGTAGAATACAGAAGTAGAAGGAACAGCTGGGAAAATAGAGAACCTGTGGGGATGAGCATTCTGTACTTACCTGAAACACTATGTTTAGCTATTCTGAAAGCTATCTGAGTACCTTACCAATTTGAGTGTTTGACTCCCATGTATTAGAATATGCTGGCTCTTATATTCAGGAATGTATTTATATATTTCCCCACAATGCTAAGGTTTTCCAGGTGCTGCCCAGAGTGGCTGGGGTATAAATACAGTGGTACCTCGGGTTAAGAACTTAATTCGTTCCGGAGGTCCGTTCTTAACCTGAAACTGTTCTTAACCTGAAGCACCACTTTAGCTAATGGGGCCTCCTGCTGCTGCCGCGCCGCCGGAGCATGATTTCTGTTCTCATCCTGTAGCAAAGTTCTTAACCTGAAGCACTATTTCTGGGTTAGCGGAGTCTGTAACCTGAAGCGTATGTAACCTGAAGCGTATGTAACCCGAGGTACCACTGTAATGGGCGGGGTATAAATAATAATAAATGATGATGGTGATGATGATGATGATGATGATGATTATCAGCAGCAGCATCAAAAATTAAAATACAAGACAATAAATGTATCAGTGCAGCATAGAAATAAATGGCAACAGAGATAAAAGCCAATAAGTACAATAAAAATCTCATAGAATCAACGGATCCTAAAACCTTAAATTCCAAAACCTCGTGAGTCTCTCAGAAGAAGACAGTGGCAAGATAGTGGCAATTCATTTTAACAACTTCTCCACAATACATAAAATCTGCTTTCTCCTTTCAATTTCCCTTGCGCAGTGCTTCCCAAGCACCTGAAAGCTAGCTGGTTGTCAGGTGCTTGTGAATCACAGCACAAGGGGCTCCACCAGCCCTACACAAAGCAGTCAGCATACAGCAGGCTAAACTTATTTTCTGCAGGTATTGGCCACATGAACCATTTCCCCGAGGGGTACTAAGTCATGCAGTCAATCTAGGAGGGTTAATTAAATTCAGCTCTGCTTTCTGCAGGGATCTTTACCGGCCCCCAAGCTGGTTGTGGTTTGGGCACAGCTGTAGCCTCCCAAATTGAATTGGGACCTGTGCTGGGTAAAATTTGGACCATGGGCTAGAAATTCCCCACGGCTGTCCTAGAGATATAGAAGATTAAGGATATGAAAGTCACCAGTTTCTGTCATAAGTAAATCTGACTTTCACTTCATAGTAACCCTGAAAAAGGAAGAGCAATCAGCAGGGCACAAGTGGCAGATTCAGTATTGCATCAGAAGCTCTGCTGCTCATAGGTAAAGGTACCATTAGGTCCAGTCGTGGCCGACTCTGGGGTTGCGGCGCTCATCTCGCTTTATTGGCCGAGGGAGCCGGCGTACAGCTTCCGGGTCATGTGGCCAGCATGACTAAGCAGCTTCTGGCGAACCAGAGCAGCGCACGGAAATGCCATTTACCTTCCCGCCGGAGCGGTACCTATTTATCTACTTGCACCTTGACGCGCTTTCAAACTGCTAGGTTGGCAGGAGCAGGGACCAAGCAACAGGAGCTCACCCCATCATGGGGATTCAAACTGCCGACCTTCTGATTGGCAAGCCCTGGGCTCAGTGGTTTAACCCACAGCACCACCCGCGTCCCATAAAGGACCCCAAAATCAGACCCTCTGGGAGATCTGCAGGGCTGTAGCCCTGTTCCCCAAAGGTTACTCTCCCCCCCCCCCCCAGTGCTCCTCTCCACCAGTGAAGAGGGCTTAAATGCCATCCTAACCTTTCTCATTCCCATCGACGCTCAGGAGTAAAATTACACCTTGCTTCATGTTTTAAAATCTCATTATCAACAAGAAGACAAGTAGCCAGCTCTGATAATTTTTTGAATTAAGAGGACTTTAAAAAAATCGGACTGTACAGAGTAATTCAATTTTGATGTAACTTAGGCAACAATCCTGCTTATGCATACATGAAAGTAAGCCCTATTTAACACAATGGGACTTATTTCTGAGCATACATGCATAGGGCTGGGCTGGGGGAGCAGTTAGGATGGCCCCAAAACTGCTCCACTGGTGTGTCTATGGCAGATCCATCTTCTCAAGAAATGGGTGCCGTTGGTTAACCAGCTTAGGCCTACTTAAAACACTCCTAGTCACCACCATCTGAGAATCCAGGAGTAAAATAGGATCTTGGAGTAACCCCAAAACTGGAATATGGAATTATATATTTAATTAAACAGAACCTAATTAAGTATCCAATAGTCTGGACACCAGAACAATATAAAGCTGCATAAACATTCTCACATAACCTTTAAAGCCTCAAAAAGGAAAGCTGAAATGAAATTTTCATTAAAACTGTCTGCTTAGGAAAATTTGATACTTCTAAGGAACGAAAAGACATAGCTCCTTTTGGTTTGGCACTTCCCTTCCTGTAATCAATCTGTTTGCAGAGCTCCAAATAATCATACTTGAGAAGTACTATGCAAGTCAAAGGTAACATTGATTAATTAGAAGAGAATGTGCAAAATACTAATCAATCCTCAAGACAGTTTTACTTGTTGTCTTTTGCCACCTCCTTAACAACGTGCCCCCCCCCTTTTCCTCTCTCTAAGACATTCATATTCTTGTCCATTCACACAAGTCTCTTCCTGTGAGCATTGTTTTGGGAGGAGTAGGTGGCAGGCAGGGGGCACCCAATGTCGACAGAACAGATAGGATGTCAGGTGAAGATGGAATGCTGTGCCCTCTCTAACCAGCTGAAGACGGCATGATTGTTTTCTTACAAATAATACCTGTGGGTGTTGAAGCTGTTCAGGGAATCTATCAAGCACACTCTTTCACTTTGCCACTTTAACAATATAAAATTTATTCTAAATTCAAAAGAGTCAGAGGCAATGATGCCTGTAGGTGGTTGAGTAATTTAAAGGAAATATGTCAAGTCTTACTTTCACAGTCTTTAATAGAAGAATTCTGTAATTACGTTCAAGGCTCTCAGATGCAATAATCTATTTTCAATATAATGGGGAAAAAGTTTTAAATGTATGTTGGTGCCTTTTCCAGAGAGTTAAATTAAAACCAACGAAAATTATTTGAGTAGAATTTCATTTAGTTCCATAGTAAAAGCAGTGTGCGGGCATTACATTTCTTTCTCAGTCACCTTTTCAAAAACAGAAGCGGGTTTGAAATGGTGAATGCTATGCTTTTCATGCACAAATTTAATAATATACACCTATAACTTAAATCTGAGGCGGTACTAACAAGAGCCAGCGTCATGTGGCGCTTAGAGTGCTGGACCATGACCCCCCTCAGCCATGAAACTTGCTGGGTGACCTTGAGCCAGTCACTCACATTCAGCCAAACCCACTTCACAGGGTTATTGTGAGGATAAAATGGGGAAGAAGAGAATTATGTACGCCACCCTGAGTTCCACGAAAGGAAGGTGAGATATAAATGTAATGAAGAAAGAAATCCCATGAACTTCCTAAGAACTTCCTTAAACAAAGCTCTCTTCCATTCCTTAAAAATCCATTGAATTACCGCTGCATGCCACTTCATTAAAGGGTAAAGCACATTTTAACTATTCTTTAAGTAGCTCTATTATCTAAAGTATATACCGTATTGGTCCAAATATAAGCCGCACCCGAATATAAGCTGCACGTTTAAAATGGAGGGGGGGGAGATACCCAAATATAAATTGCTCCCTTCCTCGCTGCTCCTGGATGCATACGGGGGCAGGGGGAGCCATGCTGTGTTGCCGGCGGCCTTTCCCCTTCCTCACTCTCTCCCTTCCCAACCTTGGGGGAGAGGATGGGGCACTACGCACAGGGCGGGCGCCCCTTCACCACACTCTTGGCTGCATACCGTAAGGTCGCAAATATAATCCGCACTTTATCTTTTCACAGTTGGAATTTTGGGGGAAAGTGCAGCTTATATTCAGGCCAATACGGTATTGTCTGTCTCTGTGTTATAAAGTGATGCCTACTGCTGTTTAACTTTTTCCGACAATGGCTATTGTTGCAGGTTTTGGGTCAGAGAATTTAGGTTCCTGGGTCAGAGAATTAGGCTGACAAGCAGCTGTGGACAGGGTAGCACTCCTCTTGAGAGAACAGGGGCATATTCTGGGGGCAGCTATAGTCATCCTTGGAGTGGAAGAACTGATAACCTCCCAATTGGACTACTGTGTTGCACTCTGTGTGGGGCTTCCCTGCAGCTGGTGCTGCCAGATTGTTGTTTGGGACACTGAGATGAGTTCACATAAACACAGGTCTTGAAAGCACTATACTTGCTGCTGGTAAGCTATTGGGCCATTCGAGGTGCTAGTGCACAGAACCCTAAATAGCCGAGAACGCATGTACTTGAAGGAGTTCCTTTCCCAGTACATACCAGAACTGGTTTTAAGATCCTCAGGAGAAGCTCTCCTAGTACTGCCCTCAGTGAATATAGCTCATGGGTTACTACATGAAGCAGGGCCCTGGCCTTTTCAGTAGTGGCACCTCAGACCTAAAACATTGCTCCCTATTGAGATCAGACTGCCCCCTATTGTTTTCTCTCAGGTAACGCCTTAAGATCTATTTGTTCTGATAGGCCTTTGGAGCACGAGGGAGTGGAAACTTATGCCTAATTTAATGTGTTATATTGTATCATATATGGTATTTTATACTGTAGTTTTAATGGTGTGTTGTTATGATTTATTATTAACAATAGCCGCAGCAGCAACACAGGAGCTACTTCCCTTCACAAACACCCAGGAAGGAGAAATGGAACATTGTATCCATACCTAATGCAAGTTCAAAGCTAAGAAATCACATGACATTGAGCTAGAACTTTGCAGGTGCGGGGTACGAATGACATGAAATCCATACTTTAGCTATTGAGGAGTTTCTTTTCTCTCCCACAGGTACTGTGAAGGCATCTATTAGTGCAGTGCTTCAACTTTTCTTCCTTTCCCAATTGGTGATGTAGTACATAATCTTCAAGAAGGCTAAAATCTTTACAGTCAGGTCCTCCAACTCCACTATCTCTCCACAAGGATCATCTTCCATTTGAGACTTGCCACATCCACTAGGTGAAGTTAGCTAAATTGAGCACTTCTGAAAACACCCTCCTGCCTGTGCTTCCATACCAGATGCTTAGCATATATAAGCCCACTTGTAAACTGAATGGGATAGCTGGGAAATCAAGCAAACAGGGGATCTCTATGACACTGATGATGATGATGATGATGATAATTTATTATTTATACCCCGCCCAGAGTGGCTGGGCTTCCCCCAGCCCGCTTGGCGGCTTCCAACAAAATATTAAAATACCGTAATACATCAGACATAAAAGCTTCCCTAAACACAGCTGCCTTTAGATATCTTCTAAAAGTCTGGTAGTTGTTGTTCTCTTTGACATCTGGTGGGAGGGCACTGCACAGGGAGGGCACCACTACCAAGGAGGCCCTCTGCCTGGTTCCCTGTAACTTGGCGTCTTGCAGTGAGGGAACCGCCAGAAGGCCCTTGGCGCTGGACCTCAGTGTCCGGGTAGAATGATGGGGGTGGAGACGCTCCTTCAGATATACTGAACCGAGGCTGTTTAGGGCTTTAAAGGTCAACACCAACACTCTTTCTCAACAAGGAAGGGGTCTAAATGGAAGAAAAGCCCAGATCTGTTGCATACTTTAATATGAATTCAATGGGCTTTTACACATGATCAAGTGTTTTTAGGCCTGCTGCTACAGTTAAGCATTTCCCACAACATTCCTTGCAAAAGTAAAAATGGACATTGTGCTGAAAATAAGTTTACCGCAGAGCTCATTTATGCCCTTAAACATATTAAATGAATCAATGATCTCCAATGTTGTGCCAGCAACATGACTTCCCATTCTTCTCCCTCCCCCCAACAGCCCACCACTCTGTTCCAGAGGGTTGCCTTCTTGAAGTTTTGGGGGTGGGTGGGGGCTGCAAGGGTGAGGAGAGGAAGCGGGAGTCCTGTTTATGCAAGTAGACATCAGCTACACAAGCCAACCATTATAGTTGGGTATCAACCTAGAAGTGTATTTCTGTTTCCTTAGGAACATAGGAAGTTGATTTATACATAGTCAGATCATTGGTCCATCTAACTCAGTATTGTCTACACGGACCGGCAGCAAATCTCCATGGTTTTAGACACAAGTCTTTCCCAGCCCTACCAAGAGATGTCTAGGGAAAATACTTATTTTAAAAAATGAAAATTTAGACATAATCTGAACCACTTATATAAAATTGCTGGCACTGTGATAGTTTTTCTCCAGTTTTTCTCTGTGATAGTTGAAGGTTATTGTTTAATGGTTAAATAAAATCTTTATATCTTACATTTTCATCACAGCATGTGACAGTGAAAATACCTTCATACTGAAACTAATTTCAAGGCCATTAAAATGCAGATGGGAAAGCATGTGCCACACATTATTCAAAGAAGGGATGCTTGATTTCCCCATGATCTCGGCAATTTTCTGACCTGGCGAGGAACTGTTCCACATATATGTGCACCACTGACAAAATATAAACAGGGTTTTCCCTATCAAGGCTTACCATTATCATACTTTTCCTCTTAGAATAATTGCCTATGCACAAACTCTAGATGGCAACATTGCACTTGCTGTGTTTCTAAGGCAGACTCGTACAGTCAGTCCCCACACATAGTCTTTATCAACATTTTATGTGCCACAGATCTATAGCTTCTTATTATAAGTGTAATGAAGCAGAAGTTATTGAAGCATTTTATTGATTGCTCAGATCACAAGTTTACTGTCATACTGAATTGGCACCTTAGTCGCTGAAGCAAACTGCTGACACCTTTTTTAAAAAGTGACAACTACATCTATTTCATGACCAGAAATCCATTTTCATCTCTATCAAGACAAGAATGCAATTTTCACTTCATTTAACTGATGTTAGGCCTGCTCAAGGCATGACACTTTGGAAAAGACACAAGTGTAAGGTTCTTAAAATACTTCTAGTAACTAGAATGCAGCTTGGTTGCATGAAAATATAGAAGCTCGGCTCAAATCCATTACACAACTTACGTAACATGCTAAAAATCACTTATCAAAACCTAGAAAAGAAAGTGAGTTGATTTTCAAGTTCAGAATTTTAAAAAAAAAGAATTTTAATGATATTTTAATAAGAATCTATGTTACTATACTACAGGTTTGCTATGTCTGGCTGTTTTGACAAAAAAAGTTTCTTTTATCATTCTGCAAAGCCGCCTTCTTTGTCCCAGGCCACACCACAGGGATGCAAAGGTTGTTGCCCTGTTACCAAATTTCTACTGTATACAGAAAAATCATAACACCAGCACTTCAATGTTGTGCTTGTCTAAAGTGCTGACCATTTTTCAAAAACATTAGTCAAAACTATAAAGTTTACAATCAGTAATAAATTGCAACATATATTTCACTGGAATCTTTTTGTTACAGGTAACAACAACATCTTTATCGGCTTTCTAAGTTTATTTTAAAGCAATAATTCACCACACAAAACTCTGTAGAACTCCATCATCTTCGCAAAGTTTTGAAAAATTAAATGCTACATTTAATTTAAGTTAAATATCTCAGCATAATACAGTTATTATGCAAAACGCCATAAAAAGATGTAACTATAACTTTTTATAATGTAAAAATAACACTCTCTAGTATAATACTATATGCCACCATCAGACTCAATCATTATTATTATTATACAAATCCGATATCAAGGGTAACATATTAGACCATGGACACTCAGAGGTTAAAGACTAAAACAAAGTTATGCAGTATCTGCCATTCATGTTTAACAAAAACTAGTATTTATGTGCAGCAACTGTAAATCAAAGAGTTACAAAATGCCAAATAATGTATTAACCTTTTCGTGACACAAATAAGCACATTTTGTTTAAAAAGAACAACACCCCAAAGTAACCTCTGAGCTCAAGCAGGACTGCTTATCAAATTATATGACAAAGGATGCTGAAAATGAATATTGTGAAACTGTTTAAAGAATGAAATAATGCATCTAGCAAAATAATTTGTATTCAAATTATGAAGCATATTTCCTTTAATGCTTCATTTATGATGAATAGGGTCTGCGGCGACATAAAACCCTGTCACTATTTTTAGTGGGAAAATTGTGAAGATTAAAAAAGGAAACAATGCTTGCTGATTTCATTATTAAAATATTTTTGGCATATTACACCTTCTTTTAAAGATATAATATACAGTGCCACTTAACACAAATATTTCTCTCTTTTGTTTGTTAAAAACTTTTTTCTTAAGCTGCTTGGCCTACACCTAAAATACATAATTCAAAAATATTTATGTAATTGGGTTGGAAAAAGCTGAAGAGCTCAATACTACATCTTTCTGTCTCTCAGAACGAGAATTAGTTTACCATGCAGAATGGTCGCTATTTTTTATCCCAGGGAGTAAGAGATACAAAATGGCTATGGTAATATCTCTTACTGGATCCACCACTTACCCTTTGTGTCACCTTACCCATGTTTTGTGCCTTGCTGATCTTAGTGACAGACAGGACTAATTGTTTACTATGTGAGCCTAAAGGACAGAAATGTTTAAGAATCATTAATATCATTTAAAAAGGTATTTCAATCTTCTCTTTGGCCTCTGTTTAGCTGTGCTAGGATTGTGAATGACAGCTTCCCTGCTTGAAGCACAGGGAACGCACAGCCTTCCTCATTCACTGATCACACTATGGCCTTTTCACACGTTCCTTCCACAGTAGTGTTTGTCCCCAAACACTGGGGCTCAGCACAATGACATTCCTGTTCAACACCCCCACCAACAGCACAACTACATATCAAGAATGCTAATGAGACAGGACAGCCCCTTCACTGGAAGTGTTAACTGCACTTCATGCTTGCATGTTTATGCTATTTCCACACTTGCTAATGAATTTTTAATATTCCAAGCATAGCTTTGAACAATTTCATCCTGCAGAAATTGCAGCTCAAAGTAAAGGCACTTAAATACACACTGTCAAACCAAAGTTATTAGCTCTTTTATCATATTTGCCGTTAAATACAGAAAACAAGATGTGATCTTTTAGGTCTAAATTAAGGCGCACAAATCAAGAAAACAAGAGGTTTAAACACACACATGTTCTAGCACCTAAATACACCACATTGTAAAGAAATATAAAATTCTCAGGAGCATTTGTAGATTTTAAGGGAAGCATTCACTTCCTGAAAATCACTTATCACACGTCTCAGCCAAATGCTCACAGGACACTGTGATTTTAAAGTATGACTTCTAGAATACAAAATATTACTGTAATTATAGTATTTCTACTTTTATTTTTTTGTGGGGGGGACATTTTCTCTTGTCTTCAAGAAGTTGTAAGTTCCAAAACGTATCATTTTTCCTTAATCCACCCTAAACATTTTCAGTAAAAGGCCTGTAAAAAGTATTCACACTTTTTATGCCAGGGACACAGTGTTGCTGACATGTAAAGTAGACCTGCAGAGAAAGTGGTATGTTGTGACCACGCTTTGTGCATATTATTTCAGATGGACTGAAAAGCAGAAGGAATATTTTAAGAGTGCTACGCAGGTTTCGTCTGCATGCCCCAATGGAACAAAATTAACTGGAAGGTATTTCTTCAACATTTGAAATGCTTTCTTTTTAATTAAAAAGCATAATGTTAAGGTAACTGAAAACAAAGGCAGGGTACAGCTAAGTAAAACCTGAGCTGAGAAACAATCACGCTTCCTCTGAGCACACACTGCGTCATCAAAAAGCCACTCTCTCAAAACAGTTTGCCTAGGCAAAACAATAGCCACTAAAGCCTTTTGACCTGGCGTGCTAGTTTATCACAGGTGAGAAAAACATACGGCACAAGTGCTGATGAGGCACTCACATGACACATGTCAGCACAGCCACATTCCTCATTGGGTGGACTAACTAGTCTGAACAATCAAAAACCTTCTGGCAAGAACAGAAGAGTAGGGCCCAGCTGCATGGCATGCCTGTGAGCTGCGTGGCATGCTTGGTCTGGTTCCTTCTGCTGATGCATTAAAGAAGAGATGGGTTACAGCTGTGCATTGGGACATAGCTACGGAGGGCACACAGAGGTACAAGCGAATTTTGACAATGGCCTGTGATCCAAACAGGGCTGTGCAAGAACATAAAACACTTGCAAGTGTGCACAGGGAGAATGGTTTTCGACGCCATCTGTGGCCCATTGCCCACACTGAATGTTTCTGCAGAGTGTCCTCTGGCCTTTAAGAATTCGTAGTTTTTCAAGATGCAACTGACTGGAGCCAGAAGAGGGAGGCTTAGTGTGGAAAGAGTGCATGTAAACTATTGTGCTCTGTTCTTTGGGCCACATTATTAAAAATTGCATATTATGGGGAAAGGGGGGGGGGACAGAAATATTTCAGAATATGCTTAACCAAAATAAAGTGATTTTAAGTATTTGAAATACTTAAGATACCAGTCTTAAAATCTTAAGTTAGGGCAACCATTACTAAACATGGGACTTCAGTTGCATTTATTCTTACTGTACTGTTGTAAGCGTAACTTACTGTGATCAACAGCCATAGCAAATATTCTTAACCTGGGTATAACTTTCATATTTTAGAACTGCCTAATATTACCTCTCTTTTTACTTCTAAACACTGAAATAAGTTTAAAATGGTATCCGCTTTTATAAAAGCAAAAAAGGGTTCTGAATCAAACTCAAACTTTTACTGTTACTAGTTTATGACTCTTAAAACCCAAAGCACTATGAATAGCAGATGCCCTTTGTTCTATATTAATTTGGTGCAAAATTATGATTACTGAAACAAAACTGAATTTCATTTGAGAGATATTTTTCATTAAAGAAAAGAATGTCTTTCTGGTATAGACCATTTCTACTTCTCTATGTTTTGCACCAAAGCTGCATTTTACAGGTGAAGTAAAAACTTTAAAAATAAGGACCAAATAAGGATCAAGTGTAGTTCCTCCCCCACCGCCTCCACCAGTATTAAAATGGGTCAAGCATTTGCTGAAAGAAGGCTCCTTTGCCTGCTTCTGTATTCTTGATTACTTGTTGTAGATCCCCATCAGCTCAGGACAAAACAGTTTATTTCAAAGTAAATGATCATTTCTCTTTATGAACCTAACAGCAGGAGGTGCTGTATAAACAGCATGACTGACATCCGCTTCCTCCCCCCCCCCTTCATGAAGACTGAGAGCATGATGCATTCATCTTTTAGTATGTGACCCAATATATCTTGTAAATCTCAGCTTAAGATGCAATATTAATTCTTGCTCTGATAATTTTTCATGCCAAGCATTTCAAGCACTTAAAAAAAAATAACAAGCAAACTATACTAAAACTAACAGTTCTGAAAAGGCATACAAAATTTGTTCAGTTTAGGTCAATAGCACCAATATGCATTAAAACATATTTCTAAAAGGTTAAAAAGAATACTGGCTTGCAGTGCAGACCAAATGCAAACTAACTACATTCAATACCTTTCATCTATAAACACACATACACACACAAAATAAATCTCTGTGCTGGGTATAGAATGTAAATGTATTTTAGATGCCTAACAGATTTCTCATGCAAATTGCTGAAGGCTGCTCCTCAAAGTAAAACATTAAGAAAATGACAAAACATTAAGAAAAATGTTATGTTTACATGATTTTACATTTAACATATCTTAACTATATTTCAGTTCTAGTTATTTCTACATGGGGGGGTGTGTGTGTGAAATGAATTCTGAGAAACTGCAGATGTTTTACTATTAGTGACCCTATCCTAAATAGCTATATATAATTTCCTTAGAAGGAGAAGTGCAGCACAAAAAGATTAGGCATACAACACAATGAAAGGCATACACAATTAACTCCATTATTGTTGGCTTTGAGATTACAGGAGAAATACTTCATCTACCTATTGCGTATAAGAGCTCATGTAATACATGCCAGCCTTCCTTATGACACAGTGCCAATCACAGCCTTACTACAACTAGTGCATTTCATATCAAAGAAAAAGCAGCTGGTTAAGGACGTGGGATAACTCACCTGATCACAGTAGTTTTTAGCAGACTTTAATCGCCGGTGCAAGGCCAACAGTACTCCTTGGATATATATCTTTGCTCCAGAGGGGCTGAAACCTTCTCCCTTAGAGACCCAAAGAGGTCCTCGCAGAGGTGTGATGGAATTTTGCAGGCATTTGTCCAGCAGAGGAACTATACCAGGGGAAGGAAAGGGGGGAGAAAGGCATTCTTTTGACCCAGCTGAAACACACAGTCTGAAATGCATCCCCAAACCCACAACTCTTAACATCTATTATTTATATCTGACCTGGGTTAAGTCTTAGAAAAACAGATCCTGCATTTCGAGTGGCCACCATGAAGGATGTATTTATATTGAGACACCCCCCCATGTAAGACTCATAAGCCTTGTGAGCACACCTGAATAGTTTTGAAGTGTGTCTAACTAGCTGCACAGAGTGTCATGGTGTGCACTGATTGCCTTATCTTCTCATTTATCACAGATGAGTTGGAACCAACCTTGCTGAAATCTACTGGCATTGTCCTGATAAAATTGCAAGCTCCATGTTGTTTCAGAGCAGTGCTTCCTGTCAATGAGTGTATATGTTTATAGATCAAACATTTTACACAGCTGATAATTACTAAAATAGAAACAGTTTTATAAAGAAATTTTTACTATCATCTTTTTTATTATTTGCATTCAAAGCAAGTAACTTCCAAAACAAATAAATCTGCTTAGTATAGCATTGCTGTTCTTTTGATTGAAGTTGATGGGGGAGTGGAGAGCAGGACAACACGTATGTAGCATGTAAGGCACTGGGTGACAACATATGCTTTCTCTTCTATCATCATTTCCTAAAATATGTTTGAAAAACAGACCAAACTTTTCAGACGGTAGGCAAATGTTTTTACACTAGTAACGATGGGTATCTTAACTATGCTGTGTGGTACAATCTCTTTATTATTATCAGTAAATCCTGAAGCCAAAATATGCTTATTTCTCCCTTGGCTCTGCATCACAGATACTAGCAGATTTCAGAATATGAAGAAAGCTTATTTCACTTTATTAACCTGTGTGCTCATAAATTAAAGGAGTGGGTGAATCCCCACCCCACCCCACTCTGATAAAACTTAAGAATTTCCCCAGAATTTTAGTGGAATGAAGGATCTGTGCGCAGCCGCCGCCGCCCCAAAGGGTGCTGCCCCCAGAAGGGCCTCTTTGTAAATGCAGTTTGCCCCATGCAGATGCTTGCCCTCCAGCTGACCTGATTCAGCAGGGAACTCCTACACTGAATCCTGGTGAGCCTTGGCACAAATTAAGCTCAAAGGCTGAGGGAGAAGGAGAGTCTTCCTATAATTAGAAGACGGCAGGAAGGGGGAGGTGAATCTAGCTTTGTGAAGGGTTGCTGGAGGGAAAGGGTGAGGGACTAAGAGTGGATTTGTGTTTGAAGGAGAACAGAATACCTGCATTCTGTGGTTACAACCTTTGGGCAATAGGTGAGGGTCAATGCTTATTTCTAAAGAGAAAAGCGCTGGGCATTTAGTGTGCTCACGTGAGACAGAAATGTCTTCACTTTATAAGTCCTGCTTCTTCACTATAAATGTGTGTGGTCGGGGAGACTGCAGTTTCTCGAGGGTTAAGTGAAAAGCACTCTGCACATGCTTGCACACATATTGTTCCTTAATTCTAAGTGAGCGGGGCTGCACTCTAGATTACTTAATTCTGCTTAAGTATTCTTTACCATGTGACCAGTCTTGATCTAGTTTCCTATTGCCATAAATAGCCTCAAAAGTTTAGAGACTAAGTTACAGAAAAGCAATATAATCTTGTGGTAATTCTGGACTTCCTCCCCCATTCCCAGAAATCCTGTTTTGTGCCACTAACTGCTTTTTACTTATGCTCCCTGGCCATGAGCAACATTTTATCAGCAAGGGGCCCATGATACTATGAGTGGGGGCAGGGAGGTCTGAGGTGAGACAATCAACCTCTCCAGTCACCAATGGCCAAAGGTGTTTCCTTCACCTCCTTCTTACTCCTATACCCAGGAGTGTGCTTCATGAACCATGCAATAAATCACTAGAAGCAAAGCCTCCATGTCTGCAAGCAGGGAACCAATCAGAAGCCAGATCTTCAAAACAGAAGTGTTGTGTTAGGATCAAAGTACAAAAACACAAGAGGAAATAGGGATCAGACAGGGGGGATGGGTGTGTTTTTTCTTGCGCTACCTCACTTATAGGTGGGTCTTACCCTTATCAATACTCACATATATGAGAGAGCTTTCTTCCAGACAAAACAACTGACCGTTTCCATGGGGCAGAACAGAGAAATTTCAGTTTGTTGGGTGGGGGGTTTAGAGGAACACCTGAGGTGGAGATTGCATCACAAAATGCAACCAATGGGGGTAATTATATACACATTCACACAATTGGACAGGTAGAGAGACTGTGGTCCAAACTGCGTAAGACACAAAATTTTCCAGTTGAGTTTCCCCCACCCACCCCTGCAGGCCAACTTTGACAGGTGGGGACTCACATATCAATCATCTGATGTCATAATGAAGTCAGGTGACTGACAAGTGAGTGATCCCACCTACATGTCCAGTTGACTGGGGGGTTGCTGAGGGGGTGCTTCTTCACAGAGGTGATGAAGCAGCACTCAGCAGGACTAAACTCTCTGCTCATGATGAGCAAATACTTCAGTCCTGGTCTCTGCAGGAGTCAGGTCATAATTTAACCCTTTGCTCATCAGTTAATGAGTTTGGGTGAAATCCACCTGCTTTGGCTGTGTGTGCCACCTATCTGCAGAGAATTGGAGGGATGAAGCCTGTGGCGTTTGCCCTCCTAGGTATGTGACATCAAACTGGGTCATAAGGAAAGGGTTAACTAAGTGTAAAATGACTAACCAATAGGAACCCAAGGGGAGGAGTTAGTGTTAGAGTTGTTAAGAAGTCAGTCTGGAGTTAGAGAAGAGAGAGAGAGGATAAGTCTGTGGGTTGGGTTAGTCTGATGTGAGAGAGTGAGAGAATCTGTTAAGAGGAGTCAATCAAACAGTTGAGATAATTAGTCAGAAGGTATTAGGAAGGTATAGGCCGGTAAAGAAACTAAAGTTAAGAAACTGACAAGAATTTTATCTGAGAAACCATAAACTTGTTAACGCTTATAAAATAAACTTGTTTATTTGGTTCAATTTTAATAACTGTCTGGACTCAGTGTGTACCCGAGAGTAACGGGTTGGTGGCAGTGGGGAAGCGGGCATAGTGGTGGCACAGGGATCAATAGACTGTCAAACATCCGGGGACCCTGTGTGATCGCCACACAGCCAATGGAGAAATGACACCCACATATCAATGACAGCCATCAACACTTTTATTTTCCCCAAGGACCTATTGGTGTGGCCACCCACTCCCTCTAGTGCTCCCTGAGACGCTGCCACCCGCCCCAATGCTTCCCTTTTAACTTGTGTGGGCAGCAGCCAGTGCTGATCAGCTCCCTCTCAAATTTGCTGTGATCCCTGTTGGGTGTTGAGAAGACCATGCCTGAACTTAAACCACACCACTGATTTCTATGCCAACTGTGACATGGATCACTCATTGGTAGCGAGCAAGATCCATCTCCAGCCAAAGAAGGCCCATAGTACAAAGCATAAAGCACAAATAGTCGGAGCTGAACTTTGTGAATGCTTCTCTGATTCTGTTAAACAAGCTCTACTGAACTGCTCCAAAGATAGTGTGGAAGCAAGGTCGAACCACATCCAATAGGCACTCTACATACAACACAGCCAGGTCCTCCTTTGGCAAAAGAGAGCAACATATCCCTGAGTGGTTTGAGGCCTGCATAAAAGACATGAAACCTGCTGTTGCTGCAAAGTGCGAGCCTCTCTTCAACTACAAGTGTGCACCCTGCAAAAAGACTCTTGCTACATGGAGAAAGGCAAGTGATAATGGCAAGTGATGCTCAGCAGAATGCACCGCTGAAAACCTTTTCGGGAGAGATCATCACAGACCACAGCAAAGCAATGGGCAGAGTACTATCCAGAACTGTACTCGCAGCAAAAAGTGGACATAGTCAACAGCATCCAGACTCTGTTTGTCTTGGAAATGCTGGATGTCCCTCCTGTGCCAGGAGACAGAAAGGTCATGCCATGGTGCTTCTGCAGCAGCACAAGTGGATGCATTCATCGGTCCCAGCTGCAGCAAAATGTGTCTCTCCCACTTCGGTCTCTACAGCTACAACAGGTGCTACAACCTTTCAACAGCTTGACCTCACCCCCAAAGGCGCACTCCTCCATTGTCTCCTGAAAGAGACGGGTGCCAACAAGATTCCTGGTTAATTTCCAAGCATGATTTAAAATACTAGTGTTTAACTTGAAGCCCTATGCGGCTTGAGACCCAAATACCTGAAGGACCATCATGTTGACATCAATTTGGCTCAGGCAATGAGGATTTTATCAGTAGCTTCCTCTGAGTGAGGCAACTGGAGAGAGGCCCTTCTATTGTGGGACCCCATCTGTGGAATAGGGTTACCAGGCTACTCTGAAGTCATTTTAGAGCCATATTTTTCAAGATCTTTTAAACCCCTCCTGTTTAATTGCTGTTTTATGTTTCCATTTCTGTTTTGTTTTATATTTATGTTATAAATATTTCATTGATTTATTCTTTTAATTTTGTAAATCACCCTGAACATTTTTATAACTTTCATCTAGTCAGAGCAGCTGAAAGTTATCACTTACTGTCTGACTGACCTCACATGCTCACACTTTCCCCCCAAAACATGCACAAAACTGTTCAAATGCTGTTTGAATTCAGGGATTCTACTGGGAGGCAGATAGGTAACTTCAAACGCAACAGGTCTCTCCTTGTCTGCTTTGCACAGGATGAAGGTTACAAGTGATCTGTGAAATTCTGGCTTACCATGTGAAACAGCCTTCCTTTCAAGCACTTAAATAAATTTTGGAAGGTTATTTTTTACCAGTAAGAAATGTTCAAATAAATACAGGATCCTCCCAGTTCATTAGTTAGCTTCTACCTGAAGTGCTTGGAACTGGAATGCATTAAGCCCAAGATCCACTCCTGACCTGAACCAAGGTAGAATTCTAAGACCAAATAACACTCTACCTTCTCTGTCAGAGGCAGGATACTTCTGAACAGCAGTTACTAGGAGCTGCAGGAGTACTGCTGCACTCAGGTCTTGCTTGTGCATTTCCCATAGACATCTGATTGGTTACTGTGAGAACAGGATGCTGGACTAAATAGGCCACTGACATGATCCAGCAAGCTCTTTTTTGTGTTCTTAACATTTTAACAGTCCCCAATGAAAGATTAAATTGACGTGGGACTGTTGACATTAGTAGTGGAAGTGCATTGGAAAAATCACCCTCATTTATGGGAACTGTCAAGACTGTGCTTTTAAGGCACAAACCAGTTATTGTTCTGATGAGGAAAGCAGGTTGAAACAATAAATTGGTTTGTAACCATTTTAGAAAAGTAGGAAAAATATGAAAAGGTATACTCTATAAATAGAAAGAGGGCTACATCTGGTTTTGAGAAGAAAGTCCATTTTACATGGGGGGGGCGTGTTTTGGAGGTTCTGGGAACTCTCGGGAATTTTTCTATTTAAGAAGAAAAATAATTGTCTCTAAAAAGACAAGTTGATCCACAGCATATTTAATCAAAGGGAATAAAAGCCAACACAATCTATCTCATTCCCTCAACTAAAGTTCAAATAAGGAAAAGTACTATTTTGAATTATGAGACTGGAGGTGGGGGGGGGGGAGCCAGACACACACTGTGACCATTATCCAGACATTAGCTTACTGCTTCAGCGGACTTCCATGCATGCAACAAAACTTCCTCCCAAAAAATTAGCTGCAGGGGATTGAGGGACCATCAGGGACAGATTTTGGGAATGTGGGCAGAGAGGAGGAAATGCAAGTCCTGTTGTACCAGAGGAGCTAAACACACAAAGCATTGGATAATAGTTGTCAAAACTCCCGTCCCCAGAGGCTCTTACACGCAAGAAAGTAAGAAAGCTTCAGTCAAGGCTTATAATGGTTCAGGTCAGGATACAGATATAAATTGCCAAAAGCACCATTAGAGAGTTCAAGAACAGCATCAGAGACTAGATTAAAGCTCACTCACAAGACTCTTTTCTCTCTACATGCCGGTGCTCTTGGAAGCGCATGTTTCTTCAAGGGGTGTGGCTCTCCCTCCCATTGGTGATGTGATGGGGGTCAGCCCTACTGCTCCTCACCTCCTGACTGTCCAATGCTCTCCTCCATTGCTAGGGAATCTCTCCATGTCATGGGTGGGGCAGGACAGGGAGCTTCCCAGCCTCTAAAGGCAAAGGAGCAGAGCTGACATCACCTCAGGCTTCTCCCTGCTTGTGGAGTCCTCCATACCCTCCCCTCTTCTTCCTGCTCTGACAGCAACTGCCAACCCAGCCCTGAGCCAGTTGGGATTGCGGGGCTCATGACCTCTTTGTGACGAGGGGAAATGGCGCTGACCTGATACTTCTGCTATATCACACACTGGAAGAAAGCAACTTCAGATGCTATGGCCTATTGTCATACAGTGAAAACCTTTCAGCCTTCCTTAAGAACTATTTGAGTTATTTTGTACGTATCTAGATTAAAAACTCTTCTTCATGGATCACTGCCTTGCCGTGGCGAAGGGGCTTGAATAACTCAGAGAAGCTATGAGCTATGCCGTGCAGGGCCACCTAAGATGGACAGGTCATAGCCGAGTGTTTAGGCTAAATGTGATCCACCTGGAGAAGGAACCGGCAAACCACTCCAGTATTTTGCCACAAAAACTCCATGGACATAAAAAAGGAGAAGCTTAGAGAAGAAAGTGAGAGTTTCCAAGGCATGCTCTGGTTGATGGGGTCATGGAGAGTCAAAATGACTAAGACGACTAAACAACAACAGATTAAAAACTACAGTATAAGAATTATAATCACCCTTCTACCAGGTTACCACTCTCTTATTCTTGTTAGTCTCTTTTTGTGGCCCCTTACGTCACATATTTGAAGTAGCTGCCAGATACCACCAAGTTTATCTTTTTCAGCCCTCTTAATGTAACTTATATCTCAGGGTGCTCTTATGGGCAATAGTAGAAAAAAATTAATAAGAAATGTGTTTCAAAACAAAAGCCTGGATAAATAATAATAATGTTGAAATAGCATCTTAAAAATCCATGTAGGGCATTCAATCAAAACTTAAATAAACATTTGGTTTCCGCTGCCTTCATCAAATAGATTTAAATGATTTTTTAAAGAAGATTTTGTTCTTTGTGTTACTGGTGGGAGTTTTTAATCAAGCATACAATTAGCTGGATGATTTTTTCCCCATACTGTTTTGGTAATAGTGATGCAACTGTGGGACTCACAGCCCTTGGTGTACAATATTCAAAAGTGTGGTCTGCAGACTCAGCCTGAGTGATGGAGGGAACACATGCTATGTTTAAATGATCCTGACGTATTTTACTCAAACAAAACTAATCTAACAGCTGTTGTGTACTTTTGTTTATGTGTTATATGTCAAATCTTATTGTCCCCAAGGTACTTATGAGAGATGCTTTAGCATTCACTCTCTTAAATACTGATGCCTACCCGAATTTGGATTTTTCCACTATTGAGCAGAATGACAAGCACACGATTGCTGTACTTAAAGCAATCTTTCACAGCTGCCTTGCTTCTTCACTGATCCCATTAAATTGACGGCATATGCCTGTGGGGTCTACAGTGTTACAATACTGCAGAACAAGATGCTGATTTGTATAATGCAATCTAACAGAACATGGCTTTATTGGGGATGAAACGTTTCTTGGGTCATTTTTTACTTTACTTGAGTAACATTTAATTTAGATACTCGTCCCTTGTGGCCTTTACAGAGTACCTGGTTACGTTAATTGTTTAGATGTTCGTGAACTCTGACACCCAAATGGGTAGCGAGCATGAAATCCTATAAAATTCCTTCATTTCTAAAATGCAACATGAGTCATGTCTTTTCTAAAACTGAGTGAAGTCGCTGTGTATTAAATATGCTGCCACATCTTCTGCTTGAGCAAGTGGACCAAAATGGTGTGAATTGTTAATGCCTTGCTGCTTTGGTTCACGGCTTGTGATTGATCATTTGTAACTATATCTACTCCTTGTTCCATGAAATCAAGTATGGAGTAATGGGTTCATCAGATTTTTGGGTTAAATTGAGAGTGAAGAGGTACTGTGTGTGGAAATAAGAGTTGCCATGTTCGGGGCTGGCCTTGTAACAGCATGGAATCTAAAGGCGATATTCAAAACCAAATCACTCATCATACGCTTACTGATTCTGAATAGGGCCCATTTGCAGGGGACTTTTGGTAGTTTTCCAATAGACTTTATGCCTCTTTCCTACTTCTATCACTGTACATACAATGTTATAGAAAAAGTCTACACAGGTCAAAGTAGAAAGGATATTTATACATCTTTCTCTATACAAACAAAAATAGTGTTCAACTTTATTATTCAATTCTTTTTCACTCCTTGTATTATCAATATATTTCAATAACTCCAGCAATAAAAGTATCATTCAGCACTATAACTTTGAAACAACTCTGTCACCATTATTTAAGTCTCAAAGCAAATAAATTTGTTATGCTAGCCTTAGGTATGCTATGAACTAGTGACATTTTTCGCTGGTGGCTGACTACTGCAACATGTTAAGGTATTACTCAAAGAGTGATGGATCAAGGAAAGTAAAAGCAAATAACCAGAAGCAATTGCATTTAGTAATGAAACAACAATGAGCACAGTCCAGCCAAGCACTTAAGTCTTACTAATTTCAATGAAAGCAGATGCCCAACACTACCATTTAAACCATTGGGTTCTAAACTTGATTAACTTTGGCTTAATTTTGACCAATAGCTTCTGAAGACTTGAAAAAGAATGTGTGTCCCAAACTACTCATTCCTTCCACGGCTTTGTGACAAACAGCCATGCATAATTAATCTCTGTTAAATTAAAGTAAAACATGATCAACTGCATCAGCTAAGTATGACTGCTAGAAGCTAGATAGCTATACATTCTATTTTTGCACCTTAGAATAAAATGTATTTGTTTATTTAGCAAGGTTTATATACTGTTCAATAACAAAGTCTAAGCAGTTTACGTAAAATGGTATCAAATATTCATTAAAATAGCAATAACATTACCAAAATATAGATAAAAACATCAGGGGTTTTTTAAAAAAAACCACACAAACACAAATATATGTAATAAAATTACATGTCTGGACAGATTTGCATAAACAAAAATATTTTTAGCAGGCACTGAAAATGGTAAAATGTATGTGCCTCTCTAATACAAATAGGCCTGGAATTCAAGAGAATAGGTGCAGCCACAAAGCAAACTTTGAACTGTAACACAAAATTTGAAGAGCATGTATTCCGAGAGTTACTACAAACAGGAATCCACAATTCTGCTCACAATCCTTAATACTGCATGAGATATACTTGGGAGTCGAGAGTGGATTTCATGCTCTTTATTCAGCTCATAGTGGTGAGGAGGAATGGCAGTTCCCCCAGAATGTCTGCTTTATATACATTATTTACACAATGGCTAATTCCGGGAGTCACCTGTAGGCCAATCAGGTTGCGGATTCACTTCCACCTGGATCACCTCTGGGAAGAATGGCAAGAGAAACCCCAAACATCCTCTCCCATTTGGAGCTGAGGAAGTATGTGGATAGTCTTCAAAGCTGCAATGAGCTCAGAAATGTACCACAGCAATGGGTAAGATCAGGAGTCAGCAAACTTTTTCAGCAGGGGGTCGGTCCACTGTCGCTCAGACCTTGTGGGGGGCTGGACTATATTTTTTGTGAGGGGGGAGAGAACAAATTTCTATGCCTCACAAATAACCCAGAGATGCATTTTAAATAAAAGCACATACTCTACTCATGTAAAAACACCAGGCAGGCACCAGAAATAACCCAGAGATGCATTTTAAATAAAAGGACACATTCTACTCATGTAAAAACACACTGATTCCCGGACCATCCGCAGGCCAGATTTAGAAGGCGATTGGGCCGGATCTGGCCCCTGGGCCTTAGTTTGCCTACCCATGGGTAAGATCTTTGCCCCCTTTCCAGTTCTGAGCCAAAGATGAAGGCTCAGTCTGGTGTTTCAGCAATGGGCTGCCAAGGTGCATGGAAGGCATTGGCATACAAAACTAGACTCCAGCCTTCCCGGTCTCAGCTCTAGGTTTGGCACTGGAGAGGAAGATGAGAATCATCCCTGCAGTAGTGTGGGGTTGCCAAGCTCTTCCAAAGGCCAGTGCAATTGCAGGCTTCACCCTCCCCCCATACTACCTGGAGCTGGAATGAGGAGCATAGATTATCCATGACCTCATACGGAGTCGCAGTATGAGATCGGGGACAAGAAGGATAGGTAGGTGCTGGAACTAGATGTTTTGGGTTGTCCAGCAAGACCAGCCACAAATTGCAGCCTTCTGGCTACAAGGAAGGCAAAACCAAGCTGCCAATACCAATCTAGTTGCTGCAAACCCAAAAGAATATTGTAGAGCTGGAAAAGGGGACGGGGGAAAACAATCAAAGTGAGTAAGGGGCTGGATCAGCTCCCCTATGAGGAAAAGTTACTATAGCTGGAGAACATGATAGGTGTGAAAAAGCTATGCATGGTGTGGGTAAAATGGATATAGGGTTTTATTCCTCTCTTATAATACTAGAACCCATGCTGAACACAGAATGACAAAAGGAAGTACTTCTTCAGAATAGAGGGTGAAACTATGGAATTCACTACCACAAAATATAGTGATAGCCACCAACTTGGAGAGATTTAAAAGGGGATTAGACAAATTCATGGAGAATAAGGCCATCAATGTCTAATAGTCATGACAGCTGACTACTGCCTCCAGTACTGCAGGTGGAATGCCTCTGAATACCAATTGCTGAGGAACATGAATGGGGCGAGTGCCATTGATCCCATGCCCTGTTTGCACACCTTCCCAATGCATCTGCTTGGTTACAGAGATCAGGATACGAGACTAGATGGACCTTCAGTCTGATCTGGTAGGGTTTTGCTTAGGTCCTCATCAGGTACCCTGGCTAAAAACTATTTTCCTGACCTTAAGAAGTAGCCACAAATGTCAGTTCATAGCAAGCTTAAAATGCCAGGCTAAAATCAAGACTGAAACACAAAAGGCTGCAACCAGATGCTATGGGTTATCAAAGAGGGTGAGACTTTCACATATGAGTTCTCTCTTCTTTTTTAGCATAGTGGAATAATAATTCTTGATACTAAGTTCATATTGATAAATATACATATACCTGCTTTTGAAATATAAGATAGATAGATAGATAGATAGATTCTTTATTGTCATTACACAAGTGCAACATTGTAATTGCAGTAATTCCAATTGCCTTCATTTTTTCCACACATTTATATACACAGTAGCTGATGCATGGCATTCATTTATAGTAATAAAAAACTGCAAAATGTATAGTAATTCCTACTTACCACTCAAGAGATCTTCTATTTTTTCTCCATGCATATTATACATATACTTTGCTGGTGAAACAAGGTTCAGTCTCATGGTACAAGCATCTAAAAACTTCACAAATTAAAAATAGTTTCACTAAACATGGAAAACTTTAGAAGATTTTTTTAAAGGAATAAAAATATTTGGTCAACACTGTATGGTTACACAGTTTGTTTTCTAGGGAGAAAGTAATGATTTTGTAGGGGTTGCCATGTGCCCTTAATTCTACCTTTATTTGTGGCAGTTCACAACTAAGGTTCCCTCTTTCTACTTATTTCTTCTGCTGATTCCACATTCCTCAAGTGATACCAACCAATCAGCGATCACATAGTGAATGTGTAGAAGTCACAGTGTTCATTAGCCAATCAGGCAAGGCCATCTAAAGGTTCTTTCACACTTTTGCTTGACCTGTATTTTGATCATACTGTGCACTTACTAATTACCTTGGGTCTGAGAACTTTTCTCATTGGTCCATAGCTGTGCCTTGTGAAAACCCAGTCTTACCCACTGAACTGAAGCTCAGTTAAGCAAAAGCTCTCTTCAGATTTTCCACACATCTGATAAGATCTGATTCAGTGGATAAGATTGGATTTTGACAAGGCACAGCCCTAGAACAAGAAAGGCTCCCAGAGCTGAGGAAATTAATCAAGACACAATACAATCAAAATATGGGTCAGGCAAAAGTGTGGATGAGACCTGAGGCAGAGAGGCCAGTGTTTCCCACACTGTACTGCTCTCGTTCTGAATAAGCAAACTGTTTTGTCTCCCTTTCTATGTGATCCCCCAAATATTGCTATAAAGGGACCATATTACCAAACGTCAGTTGGAGTAACTAAGAAAAATGTCAGGCCAAGGAAGAGAAGAATACGGAAAGTGGTAACTTTGGGGTCCTTGCAATAGAATCTTATTTCTTTCATGAAAACATATTGTTCATCCCTACCCTAATATTTTGCTTAGGGGGAAAAGTATAAAAAAGAAGTAAACTTGATTAAGCAAAGAGACACAAAGTTTTAGGCTTTTGTTTTGTTCTACCGCTCTCATTTTGCACCAGGCAAGACCTAAGAAGCTACCATTTCTACTTTCTTTAAATCTCCATTCTCCATTCCCTTTCTGCTGTTCTCCATATCATGTAATTCCTTCAAGTTTCTTTACCTTCTTGTTTTTCTTTTTTCCTCCACACAAATTAAAAAAAACCAAGCATATGTACCTATAAAGTCTTTGCAAAGCTATATAACTTGACCGATACAAATTTATTCATCTTTTCTACCCCATGGACATAATAAGTACACCGGCAGTAAAAAAAAAAGCCACCATGATGTTCTGCATTTTGAATTACTGTGTCTTTTTTGAAGTGGTTACATGGACATGAATGGGGGCATTTCCAGAGTAGAACAATGGAAGATAATGGTGTAATTAAAACAAAAACAAAAACTGCAGTGCATAATAACATGAGTCCAGTGAACTGGGTGTGGGTATTTTTTTTAAATAAAATCTGCTGCTGAATCTCTATTGCAATCATATAAGTAAAATGGATAAATAAGTAATATAAGGGCATCAGGGGAATGATATATTTCACATATTTGTGCTCTGCCACATGCAAGCTTACCTTTTCATTCTGGTCTGGGGGAGATGATATTTCATAACCATCCTGCCCCATACAGTTCTTAAACACCAAAAATCTGACAGTGGGCTTCTCTGTAAGTGTCTTCATACATGTGGATAGTACAGGCTTGGTTTCTCTCCTCTTGATACCTTTAGGAAAGACTAGGCCATTCAGTGTCCAAGTTGCCTTCTTCGTTAACAACAGATGGTCTGGAAGGGAAAAGGTAAAGTCAATATTTGGCTTCAGAATTAAAAGCGAACACATCGTGCTCCCTTTCCCCTATTACCTTAATAACACACTGGCTGGTATCCATATAAAAGCTGATATTTTTGGAAATACGACCCCATCTTCCCACAAACCGTGACATAAGCTGTAGCAAGCTGTCTCTACTGATAGCCTGCATAAATCATCATTCCTGAAGGGAACAGATGTTCAGGGTATGAAAGAGTAATACCACAATTTAGTCATAATTAAAATTCACCTTAGCATGCCTCTGTAACCGATCAGAGAGGAACATTTTACTTCTCCATCTACAAAAATAAATGCTTTTCATCACCTTTGCTTCATAAAAGCAAAGGGTCTTGTCTCCGGTTCTTAACCTGCATTTGCTTTGGTTCACACTATTCACAATGTATCTCACAAATGATCGATTTAACAGTTCACTTCCTAATTCTCCTCTATAAGTCTGAATGACCTACATAACATTACAGAAAATCTAGAATTTGAAATAGTAGTTACGTATTTAACTCTTAACCAATTATTTTGGGAACCAATTTGGCTAAGAGTTGGGATACAAATCTAAAGAATAAGAATAGGGTGGGAACAATCCCAGGAGTTTGGGCTCACTGTTTTCCAAAACACAATATGCTGAAAAAGCCACAGTATTTCAACACCTTTTATCAAGCTGGGTGAGGGAGGAGAGAACAAAAGTGGGCATGCTATTATTCTTGCCCCCAAGTCTTATAGATTTAAAATGGAATACAGTCGTACCTTGGAAGTCGAACAGAATCCGTTCCGTAAGTCCGTTCGACTTCCAAAACGTTCGAAAACCAAAGCACGGCTTCTGATTGGCACCGGAAGCCCCGTCGGGCATTCGGGTTCCAAAGAACGTTTGCAAACCGGAACACTCACTTCTGGGTTTGCAGCGTTCGGGAGTCAAAATGTTCAATTCGCAAGGCGTTTGGGATCCAAGGTACAAGTGTACAGAAGAATTCTGAAAATGTAACTTGATAAGCCTCACTAGGTCCATGACAAAAACTGAATAGTTAACTTTATTCAGTTCTAATAGGAACACACAGATTCTTTGGGAAGTAAAGACCCTCTGGAGTAGATTTTGGAGCTGGGCATGGGAGGTAAAAAGGTTGTTGCACAAATGGGTATAACAATTTGTTGTTTCCAGGGTGCCTTTTCATCTTCAAAGCAATAACAAAGTCCAAAAAATCTAAAATGGAAAAACTGCAGTTGTCAAAAAGGGAGTGGAAATTGAGTGAGTTTTAATATCCTCATCTCAAAGCACTCCTTTTGTTGCTACGATGCGCTAGATATTAAATCTTTCCACATACAACACACACGTAAAGGCACAATAGTTATTCAACAGTAACGTTAAGCTGCAGCAAAGAAATGTGAATTTAATACACATGGAGAAGGATAGGAACAACTTATATGGTAAAATAAGTAATCATACTTTCAGTTAAGATAGACAAACAATTTTTAGGATGGTGCAAGTGATTTTTTCCAGTTGATTCAAATGCATAAATTTCGCTATATCTTTTAGCTAGGGCAAAAACGTGGTTGTGACATTTTAAAAGCTTTCATAGCACCCTGTGGTCCTGATCCAGCTAACGTAAAACATGACTAAGGCCTTTAGAAAGCACGTGGAGCAGAAGAGTACCTAGGGTCCCTTGCTGTATCAGCACACCCACCCACACCCACACTCACTTTGCCACAATAGCCACATTGGAAATTACAACATTTTACATGACCCAAGTACTTGAAGCATTCTGAGTGAGAGCAAGGTGAGGAGGAAAGGCAAAACATAACAAAAGCACGCCTTTTTTCTTGCAGTGTGAGAAGGATACAAAGCTTCTCCCATGTTTGATTTTGACACGAAAGCAGTGGTGCATCGCCACACACAAAAATGTCATACACTCCATCATCCGATAGGTGATTTTTGTGCCCCCCTCTGACTGCATCCTCAGCGAGGGTCGGTTTCACCAGCCCCTCCTAGGTTATTAACCGGTACTACTACTTTCAGTTAGACTTGATGTTGGGTTGGATTTTTGTTCATATCTTGTTGAATGTATAGCATTGGTCACTGGCTCCTCTACTAGGACTGATATATTTTAGAGCTACAAAAGGCACCTACATTTTGTAATCTTGAAATGTGCATTGCTATGCTCTGTTTCTTCCATATTTTTCTAAACATTTCAGACATGCAGCTCTTTCTTTAAACTGAAGTGTTGCAAAGGAATTTGCGCAAAACGCTAAAGGATGAAGCTGAATCCATTTGTCTTCATTGCTGCTCAGTCTCCCAGCTGCTGCGGCAGGTACTGCCACCATCATTATTTCCTGCAACAGAGCTTGGTCACCCTCTGCAGCAGTGCCTCTCCCACTGCTGCCACCAACACTGCTATTGAAGCTCCCTAGGGCTTCTTTGAGTACCAGAATAACTAAACCTGAGCTGGTGTCTCTCATCAACTGCCTCAAGAGTCAAGGACTTTTCAACCAGTGCTGCTGCTATTGCCTGGCCAACATGAACACCAAGGTGCTGAAGAAAGCTTGGTTGGGATAGTCAACCTCACTGATTAACTGTCCCTCAATTCACTCCTTGAGGGTTCATGCCTATATGCCTATTAGGCCATGGGAGGCAGCAGGTCATGATTAATCCCCCTGGATAGCAAAAGTCCTTCCTGTTGAGCAGCTGTTTGTCAGAATAGTGGCCACATCTTCTGAGGTGCAGTCCTCGAGGGGAAGAGCTACAACTCTGTGGTGGAGCATTTGCTCTGCAGGCAGAAGGTTCCAGGTTCAATCTAGGTAAGGCTGGGAATGTCCTGTCTCAAACCCAGGAGATAGTACAATGTGCTGTATGGGTCCCTATGAATCAGACCGCAAGCAACAGAAAGCTACACACACACACACACACACACACACACAGCATAAGCTACTCAAACTAGGTAGACCGATGGTCTGGCTTTCTATGTGCAGGTGGTGGGAGAGGGGGGATTGGTTGAGACCATGACCCTTTTGTAAAAAATGAAGTTATTACAATTTAATTCAATAGATCCTAACAGAAAACAAAACAAAACAAAAAACATTTTTCTGCTTTAATAACCAACTTTTCCAAATTTAAATTATGCTTTGAAAATCCAACTATCTTTAATATAATTACGTCTTCTAACCAAAATACAATTTGCTGCAATGGTTATAGCCAGGTCACATTCCTATCTTCAGTCTTAGTCACTCCCTGTTCATTAAATACTTGACTTCTTTGTTCCTGCATGCTCTGAAGTGCCATTCTGTATCGCCACAGGCACAATGGCTATGTTTTTACTAGCAGTGAAAGCAGTTGTCATTAGACTTTAAATTCAATAGCATCATTTTGACATATTATTTGAAGTATGTCTTAATTTAAATTTTGATTAAAATTACAAACACCCCAACTTGTATGCCAATCAAAATATGTATAGCCCCTCGTTTGAACTTTTATATGAACTATCCATATGTGCAACTCATACAATCAATAGGAATTAAATATATTTTTTTCAAGGTTGTAAACATGTATTTTAATAAACCTGAAAAGATAATTGCAAGATCAAAAATTATTTGTAGTGAACAACTAATTTATATGTGTCAAGAATTATTTCCATCAAAACTATGGAACTACAACTGATTTAAGAACACAGTACAGTGACTCCATTGCGCACTGGACAAGGAAGAACCTCTTTGCATATGTGAATAATTTCTTTTCACAGAACGAGATGCCAATATGTATACATAACTTTAACTCACATCAGATCTAAGGGTGAAGCTTGCTCTGCAGCTTCAGTTGTTACTTCTACATTGCTGTTGCTTCTCCTAAGGCTGGCTTCCTCAACCACGGCCCACCAGATGTTTTTGGCCTACAACTCCCATGATCCCTAGCTAGCAGGACCAGTGGTCCAGGGTGCTGGGAACTGTAGTTTCAAAACATCTGAAGGGCTGAGGTTGAGGAAGCCTGTCCTAAGGTTTCTGAAGAAATCACTCTGTTCAGTTATTAGGAATTTGGTTATATCCATATTACTGCATGATTTTGACAAATAGGTATGCATAGCAGGATGGCCAATGTGGTGCCGTCCAGATGTTGGTCTACATCTCCGACCATCTTTGGCTGTTTGTACTGGTGCTGATAGGTGTTGCAGTTCAACAACATCTGGGGGGCACAATGTTGGTTATCCCTCATCTATATTACACTCAGGACAGAGTTACATTAGCAGCCACCAGTAGTTTTACAATGTAAACTACCCACATTGGTGAGAAAATAGTGTTCTAATAGTTATCCAAAGAGCCCTTGGCACTGTCATTGCATAAAGTCAATATCCCTCAGCTGCATAATAGCATTAGAAAAAAACTTTTTGTCAAGTATTTCCTGCCTGGAAATATCAAAGGAGAATATAACAACATAACTGATTTTCAAACGCAGGAGTAGGTTGAAGACTGAAGGAGACTTGGGGCAATAATATGAAAACTTTCTAACAGCATGCTCTTCAACAGTCAGAAACAGATTACATTTAAATTATGACAAAGAAACTGTTCAAATCATTTAAGTCCAGTCAATGGTAGACTTGAAATATATTGCCAGGCCAATGCACTACTGGGGGAGATACATTTTATTTATACATTTTTTTCCCAGATAACTGTTTAAAATTTAATAGAATGGAAGTTAAATTTGGCTGTGTTTTGGTTTTCTCCTGCCACTGGGAAAAATAGAACCAAAGTAAGTTCTGTTCAGTGAATAGTCATATTTTAAACTGTGAATTTAATTTTTATTGTTGTTTTAGAAAATTATCAAAGAAAAATAATGGATACATTTTCAAATAAATAAATAAAATATGTAACTTAGGACAAAATTATCTCTCTTCTACAATTCATGATGTATTTGTGTATGAACGCACACATACAAATTAATAGGAAAAGTGAAAAATCTGTGATAATATATGTTTAGCACCATGTTCATTAAGCTGATTTCTTATATAAAAACCCTCACATAAATATGACAAGAGTGATTAATTTTCAGTGTGCTTATGAGAAAAAGTGTTATACTGTTGTTTGGAATGCTGCTTGGAATTGAAACATTTCCAAATCTGTCAATAATTAGAAATTAGAACAATGAGAATCTATAATTTCAATGACACTTGCTACTTCCAGAAGATGGCCTATTTTAAATGTGCTCACACTTATTCTTGTCAATGAAGACCTGCCACAGCAAATTATATCATTTTGGGAAATTGCATGACATTTAGCAGAAAATATCTCCCTTCTTATCTGAAGATAGTTTTGAAACATGGCATCATTCTTTAGTAGATTTTTTGAAGATATATATATATATATATATATATATATATATATATATATGCTTTCGTAGATTTTCACGGGTACAGGAATGCAGGTTTTGGTGTCTTCGGGTGTCTTCCCGTGTAAGAGTCGGGGTGTCTGTGCGACGTTTCGACGAGGTCTCACTCGTCATCTTCAGGCTGGTGCTTTCGGCTTCTTGTTACTGGAACAGAGAACAAGTAACAAGAAGCCGAAAGCACCAGCCTGAAGATGACGAGTGAGACCTCGTCGAAACGTCGCACAGACACCCCGACTCTTACACGGGAAGACACCCGAAGACACCAAAACCTGCATATATATATATGTATATATATGAAAAAGGTCAATTCGCAGTGTTCGCTTTCACTTAACATTATCTGAAGACCTGGAAATTTTACATGCAATGTAGCAGACTGAGCTAGAACATTTGGAGAAGAAAATTTATGGTGGCTTTAGTACTTTTAAAGTATTATAAAGTTCTGTGCCAATATTCCTGTCCCTGATGAAGATGTAGAATCTTGCAGGATAGTGACCTTAGAGATTTGGTCAGGCATTTGGAGACGCATGAGAAAGAAAGAAAAAGACAGAACAAAGCATAACTTAGTATGGAGTTCTCATGTCCTGACCAAGCTCCTCTAAGTTCTTGGGGTTCAGTCTGCAGTTTATTTCACATTTTGAAATAAACTTTATGTTTGTATTAAAATGAGTGCCCAGGTGTTGTAATGGATTGGATGAAGGTCAATCCAGAGGTCCTGTTAGTAGGTGATTTGTCTACTTCGGTTGGTGGACATAATCCTGTACTGGATGAGGTTGTGCTCTTCTAGAAGGAACAATACTGATCAGACTTTGCCACTGGAGACAGAAAAGTCACTCAGTTCTACAGAGGAAAGCTAACAGCTTAGGCTGCTGAACTAGCTGCAAAGCCTACCTAGACAGAGGTAACTTAGATCTGGCAATCACCAAATTAAATTACAGTGGTATCTCCGGTTATGAACTTAATTCGTTCCAGAGGTCCATTTTTAATCCAAAACCGTTCTTAACCTGAGGTGCACTTTCGCTAATGGAGCCTCCCACTGCCGCCGCGCAACTTCTGCTCGCATCCCGGGGCAAAGTTTGCAACCAGAAGCATCTACTTCCGGGTTAGTGGAGCTCGTTACCCGAAGCGTTCATAAGGAGGACGGTACGTGGGTTCCACCGTACTGTAATTATATGTAGGGTTGCCTTTGAAGAAAGTTTGCACACAGCTGGACAGTTTGGACACTGCTAAATACAGCTGCAAGGTGTATTTAATGGGCCTGGGGATTTTTCCAACTGTACTGGTTGTCAGTTCATGTGTCAGTTAATGTCTGGCATCAACTGAAAGTACTGGTTTTGACTCGGGACTGGATTGCCTGGAGAATCCTGGTATTGCTTTCCTACCATTTTGGTATGAGGCAAGTACCTTTTAAAAATTTCCCTTTATATACTCAGTAGATAGGCACAGGCAAGCTCGGCCCTCCAGATGTTTTGGGACTACAAACTCATAATCATGGACCAATTGAAATTAATGGACCCAAGTTAGTCATGTTTATTAATTTCAGTGAGTCCACTCTGAGCAGGACTAACACCAGATACAACCCTTAGTGACAGAATTCATGATTCATTACCTAATTTCTTCATTAGAAATAATGTATATTCTTAGATCAATTGTTTTTGCTTTCATTATCCTGAAGTTTTAAAAAAATAATATTTAAAGCAGCAGTATAAACCAATGAAAAGCTTACCTAGTTAAACCAGAAAAGTGATTCATTTGAGCCAAGTGTAATAAATAACTCAGGCAGAATACTGGCAATATCTAAGTCTTTGCATGGCAAATATCCAGAAAGCTTGAAAGGATGTTGATAATTAATTATATGCTCAACTGAATGAACACTAGCTACCTAAAAACTGAGAGGAGTTTTGTTTTCCAGGTTACAACAATGTGACACCTACAACTAAATTATAGAAAGTATAAAATTTCAGAATCAGGTCTGCACTGGCGTTATGGAGAGATGTCAGAGAGCTGGTCAACATGTAACACTAAGCAATTGCTTAGCAAGAGGTAGCCAATGTTGTGCGCTCCATATGTTGCTGAACTCCAACTCCCATCAACCCTAACTGGCATAGCCATTGGCATAGCCAATGATAGGAGTTACAGTCCAACAACACTTGGAAGAGCACCATGTTGGCTATCATTGGTTTAGTGCCATATGAATGATCCCCAGCATGTCCAAGAGAAACATAAGGCTAATGGTCCATTCCTCCTCACTCTGTGTGGCTACAAGACAGACTGGAAAAAGTTATTTCCGGGCTAAAAGAATTTCAAAGCCAAATCTCAGCTGGACAAACCTGGAGCCTGCATTTTTCTTACTTTTAATGGTTATTTGCTAAACAAGAAGGGCTATAGCTCAGCAGCAGAGCATCTCCTGTGCGTGCAGAAGTTCCCAGATCCTAAGACAACTTCAAACCATGTCATGAAGCTGGTTGGTTTAACTAACCATTGTTTGTTTTTAACACATAATGGTAAGATGAGATTCTTTGCTTGGGCTCCCTCAGACTCATCCATATAGCACTAAACTATAATTGGAAATTACACACAAGCCAAACCAGGAACTACACAACATAATTGCTGGATGGAATGCCTAGACAAATTCTGCATAATTTTATGTCAAGGATCAGTCCAGTTTTTTAAAAAAAGATACACATGAATTTAGCAATATAATATGGATTACTTCCTACCAAGCCCTTAGTCATAGGATCCGAATGAACTGATAAGCTGCATGAGGCTTAATAAAACAATCCAGATCAAATGGAGTTGACTGTATGTAGCAAGCAGATGAAGATGGTACATGACTCTGGTTCCGGATGGAGTCAGTCCCCGCCCAAGGAATAGTTTTGCAATGGGGGAGGGCTAATAGACACTGTATTGATGCAGGTAGCAGTTGTGGCCAGTAACATGTTTCCTACCTACATCTAGCATCCTTTCCTGAAAACAAGAATATAGCCCTCAATATGGAAACAAGAACATAGCCCTACATGGCAATCAGTAGGTAGGGTACTCTGATGTCATATGCCAGTGAGTGCAGCCGTTAACATACACACCACACAGATTCAATACAGTGGTGCCCCGCAAGACGAATGCCTCGCAAGACGGAAAACTCGCTAGACGAAAGAGTTTTCCGTTTTGGAGGTGCTTTGCAAAACGAATTTCCTATGGGCTTGCTTCGCAAGACGACAATGTCTTGCGAGTTCCTGCTGTTTTTTTTTTCCTTTCCCCCCCTTTTTCTAAGCCGCTAAGCCGCTTATCAGCTGATCCGATCAGCAGATAAGCCACTAAAAGCCGCTAAAAGCCGCTAATAGCGCTAATCCGCTAATCCGTCAATGGGCTTGCTTCGCAAGATGAAAAAACCGCTAGACGAAGAGAATCACAGAACGGATTCTTTTCGTCTTGCGAGGGACCACTGTATATACCTCTCCAAGTCCACACATATCCATACTCATTCAAATTCAGAAACATTAATTACCAATTTGTATCTATTCATTCAAATTCATTAACTTTAAAAGCCAAAAGCAGAGTGATCATAGCATGATTCTGAGCTAGAAGGAACAATAGTCTTTACTTCGTATAACACAGATTCCTATGCTTCTGTTCTACCTCTGGAATGCTATGAACTGTCTTGCTAGAGCTTTGAGAGAACTAAGGGCTGTTAGAAGATGTAGCTGTGACTGCAAATACCAGCTGAATAGAGTGATTTTTGATGGAAAGACGGAACAGGGGGCAAAGGTTAACCCAGTATAATCTTGATCCACTTCAGGACCTTGTGTTGCTTCTCTTTCTGAAATAGTAATAAAAAAATGACCCAGTGCTACGCACGCTCTTTAAAATATGTGCTTAAAACTGAGCTTAAGTTGTACATATCCACCCACTCTCAACAATCTCCTTAAATGCGTAGTGCATAGGAATGTGGAAGGGAAATTATAGCTCAACCTTAGTAATGTTACAGGTACTAATAAGTCTTAGTGACAGTTGTGCATCTCTACCTGGAAAGGGAGATTTCAGAACTAGCATGTGCCTCCTAAGGTGCCACAAAACCTTGACAAGTCAATTTGCCAGTCACAGATATGCAACAGAACAAATATGCAAAATATGTGTTGCACAATCAGACCATAATTTAGTGTTACAGGAACAAAGCTCACCATGACTTGAGCTCTGCGCTCCCTTCTCCTCCTCCAGTATGACCATGAAGAGATATGAAGCTTCCACTTCTGTGTACCTAAGCCATAAACTGTGGTGAATCTTGAAAGTATGAAACCTGTTTGTTTCAACTAACAATAATTAAGATGAACCACAGTTTATTTGTGTTCAGATGCCTTGGCAAACTGCTGTTAATCTAAAACACTCGCTTTGCAAATCTTTAATATAAACACTGTATTAAAATAGTCATAAATAAAGCAGCCAGGCTGTTTCTCAAAATCCACAGGGGGAAACTAGATTAACAGGCAAATAGAAACCTTAATTGCCAGAAAACATTGACCAATGTGTAGATAAATAAGTGACACAACATAGAAAAGAACAATGAGAAACAGAAGAGGAGTTGCAATGGTACCACAGTAGTGGTAACAATGGCCTAAATTCCACACAACCACATTTTTGTTGTTGAGGAGAAAATCCTAATGGCAACCTGTCATACATTTCCTTCAAACTGAAGTAATCACAGTGGGCCAACTGCGAGCTCAGTAGCCAGTTTCTAAAAAGAACAGCAGCCATCATTTGAAAATGCTCTTTCTCCCATGCAAGGATACCCTGAATGGGTAAATACAAAAGGGATTATAGATGCAACTAACAACTAATCAGCAATATAGTTTATGTAGACTATATAAATTGCAATGGAAACACCCATTATAGTCCCTACGCACTGTTTTCTTCTTGATTATTGTTGGACTCAAAGGGTTGTATAGAGTTAAATTTGGCTTACTACTACTATTATTTATTAAATTTGTATGATGCCTTTCATCCGTAAATCTCAGGGCAATTCACAATGTAAAATCTTAGAAATTAATTGTCAATGAAATTAATGGCCATAACATAGGCTCATTAATTTCAATGTGTCTACTCCAAGTACTATAAAGGTTGGTTGAATACCACTGAAGGCTACCACAACCATTCAATTCAACCTCTTTAAAAACCCTTTAAGAAATACCGTATCTCCCTGAGCTTCAAATGCATAAAACGAAGTCATGGATGAAATGCTTTAAATCAAAAATTACCTTTGATTATGTTAGAACCTTAGATTTTGGATTAATAGTTATTTTTTTCCACTTTATTCGGTTTATTAATTTGTATGCTTCATTTGTTGGCAGGCTTTTAAGTTGTCTTGATCACTGAAACTGGAAGTGGGTCAGTTGCCCAGTCAGATAGGCCTCAATGCTATAGGAGGCTAGAGACTAACTGCCTATTCCCTTCATTCCAGGATGAAAGACTGTCTGTTGCTTGGAGGAAGAGGGGATACAGCAATAAGAGGCGGCCCTCTGCCCGGGCTAACCTTTCCTCAGCCATATCTAGAGTCTAGCAGCTAGACTGTCGCCCATGAAATGGCAGAGGGTGGAATCGCTGTGAGCAGGACAGGGAGGGAGTGGGGGCATGAAAGCTTTTTCTGGGTAAGCCAATGGCGAGTGCCTAAATTGAAAATGAGGCAGCATACATTTTTGAGGTTGACTCCCAAATTACCTAATAGTGTTTAAGATGCAGACAACATGATTTCTACACTCTATCACCTTTGGGAGAAGAGATTTATGCCAAGACAGATAAGCTCTAAAAACAAATTCAGTGAAGTGGACTGGATGGAAACTTATTTTACAAGCACTGCAGTTCTTTATTACACATAACACACATTCAAAGGTTTCTGAATAAAAAGCAGACAGGATGAAGCCTTGGGCAAAAGTCACTTGATTTTAAACCAAAAGTATCTGAAGTTAATTTTAGAAGGCTGGCAACTAAGAAAATCTAGTACAAGAAGCATCTAAACACTACATTTTGGGCAGCTTTTAGGAACTGTCTTCTTTATGCAAACTTCAAGGTGTAACTGTATAGCTAACAGTAAGTAAAATCGGTGGGAAAAACACTCGAATGTATTTTATTTTGATATTTCAATACCTCTAAACCAGATACCATAAAAAGGTGCACCATTATCAATTTTCTTATTTCAAGTTGATGGTTAACAGTGTTTAGACTTGCACTCAACTTTCTGCATTGTAAACATTCTCATGGTACATGCATGATTGCTTCATTAGTCACATACATTTACTTGTATAAGAAGACTCTTTGACTTTTCCAACTAAAATACATGCATGTTTTTGTGCTTGCCCACTCAAGAGTTCGTTGTCAAGGTCGCTAGGGAAATTCCAATGCTTATTCCAGGGTTTCTGAAAAATTTCTCTAAATGAACATTCTTTCCTGGCTGGCATTTCACAGCAATTAAAAAAAAATTAAACTCTTTTTACATGTGGAAGACCATACTAAATTTTGAAATGTTATCCCCAATGTACTATGTCGAAATGGGACAGAAAATGCCAATTCAAATTAATCTAAGAACATAGTGCCGCTTGAGCTAGCCTAGTTATATCTCAGTATCTGCAAGACAATCTTTAACAAAGCAGGCAAAATGCCATAATTCCTAGTACAATTGGAAGAATGAAACTCTAAAAACAGCTTCCTTGTGTGCTTCAATGGTCTTATCTAGTCTCTGTAATCTTTAACCCATTTACTTTACATTTACTATTTTAGAGTTTGAAGGTTCCTCAAATATACTGGTGAGGATCCAAAAAACCAGACAAGAAGTTCCATTGCCCAAAGTCAGTTTCAGCTTTTCATGAACAGGAGAGCCACCATTCTCTTGGGTGTGTGCAAGTCCTTGTGCATGCCTGAAGTAGCTCTTTCAACCCAGACCGCAATAATCCTTAAATAAATTCTAGCCAAATAAAATGTGTAGCTTAAATAAACTCTGTCAGCCAAAATAGTGGCTTGCCTAAGGACACCTGGTGAGTTTTTAATAGAGGTCAAATTTGATCCACGGGCTTCTAGATGAATATACAGTGGTACCTCCGGTTGCGGATGGGATCCGTTCTGGAGCTCCAGTCAGATCCCAAGGTTTCCACAACCGGAGGGACGGCTTCTGCGCATGCGTGCGGCACGGTAGAGTGCTTGTGCGCATGCATGTGCAGCGAAACACTTCCAGGGTTGCTGCTTTTGCAACCTGGTTTACGTTACCCGAATGTAACGTAAGCCCAGGTGCTACTGTACTTAGTCACATGCACTGCAGCAGGAAGATTTTGGGCATCGCATGGCAGGACAGAGTCTCAAACAAAGACGTGCTCTCCCAAGCCTACATTCCCAGCATGCTCGTACTCCTGTCTCAGTGACATCTATGCTGACTTGGTCATGTCCATAGAATGGAAGATGGCAGGATCCTCAAGGACGTGCTCTACAGGGAGCTGCCTTCAGGCACCAGGAACATTGGCAGACCAACTCTGTGTTACAAAGACGCCTGCAAACAAGACAGGAAGGCTAGGGACATCCCTTGCAAGATGGCAGTGCCTGGAGACAAGCCGTCAGGTTGTGGATCACAGCACAGAGAAGGAATGACTGCTGGGAGGAGTGCAGAGAGAAGAAACACTATGGCGCATCGACAGCAGCACATCTGCTCCAGCTGCAACACATCTCTCTACAGCCATAGCAGGCACTGTAACTCTCCAGTGGTTTGACTTCACCCCAAAGGTGCACTCCTCTATTGTCTCCTGAGACAGACAGATGCCGCCACCAACACCACCACTATGGCAACTAGGTCTTAAATAGAAACTTTAAAAGTGAGGCCCTGCACCAAAATTGGTACAATGCATGGTCTTTCTTTCTATTCAGGTTTCCAGGCCCACCATTTCATTCTTTCCCTTCCCTCATTGTCATTTCCCCATTGAGTCCCCATTGGGTTGTTTTGATGACATTTCCGTTTTTTTCGTCTCTTCATTCAGTTTTTTTTGAGGGGAGGTGCGGTAGGGCAGACATACTATTGCTCAATCCCACTTACACTGAAGATTTTGATTTCTCCGCTGAATTTGATGGGAAGCTCTCAGCTCTATCTCTGGCATTTAAAAATAGCTTCCCAGTTAACCAGACAGTGTGACGGTTCTTTCCATTCTTTATATATCTATATATTTCTCTTTCTCTTCCTTTTCCAGCTACTGCATTTAATTCCCTTCACATTCAAGTCTCCCCCTGCACCTAAGTTTCTCAACTTTCTATGACATTAAGTTTCCATAGGCTGTCTGGGTAATTTTTCTCATTGCTTAGCTTTTTCTTTCTAAGCTTTTTTTTTTTTTTTTGTAAATCTCCAAACCTTGGGGTTAAGCCAAGTCTACTGATGCCTCTCTCTTGTGTGTGGTTGGTGTGGTTTTAGCTCCAGCTTCACAAACAGGGGAAGACTTGAATTCGTTTTAGTATATATGATGGTGGTGGTCATCCAATCACAAATTACTCTCCCCTCACTGTCAGTTTTATTTATGTTTTGTATCAGAAAAGGATGCCCTCCTTGTGACACGTCTCACCAATTTATTGAGTTTTACAAATTATATTTATTGTAAATGCTCCTGGATTGTATATAGCAGTAACAGTCTTGTTAAAATGTTTTTACATACAGAATTCAGAAAACAAAATACTGACTGCGTTGAATCCATCTACAGAATGCATTCAAATCATTTGGGATAAATCTGTGATCCCATTTAATTTATAAACCAGCCTGTAAAAAGACCTATTGGATGTTCTTGGTGGGTCTTCTATGCATATCACTGACTTTTTCCTGTAATACTTACCCTAGCAGAGCCCTTTTAATGGACACACAATATGCTACACTGTGCCCAACCTCACCTACTCTTTCTTTTCTCAAAAGACAAGGCACATCTGCCACCTGCTCTAGTCTGAGTCCCAGAAACAACTGTCGAGCAGCAAAAAGATTGATTATCAGTCAAATACTATTGCAGTACACCAGATTTTGGTAGGTTAAGCTTGCTGATCCAGCAAGAGTTGGTGTGAAATTTTCAGTAATGTGTGCCAACATTTTGGTGCTAAAGGAACAGCAGTGCATGTCATGATGAAACACAGCCAAAAGATGCAGACAAAGCAGAGAAGTTTTTGTTGGATGAGAATGAAGTCGAGGTAAAGAAAGAAATGCTTGATGAATTGGAAAATACAAGCATTCATTAAATATGCCTGGAAAAGTAACCGCACCTTACATAAAATATCACACTGGCTATGAATATTACTATAACATCAGATTTATCTCAGTAACTCCTAAGATGTTGCGACAATGTGAATATTGATTATTGTTGTTTATATGTCAGAACAGCAGGGCAATTCATTACTCCTACATGAACCAAAAAAAGACAAAATATTTTTTTTAGGCTAAATGTATTCTCCTTATTGAGTTAATAGACTAAAACATACTCAATGGATCATTTGGACTGTATTCAAGAAGACTGTCATATCATCTGTAATACTACACTACATGCATAATTCATGAGTTATGAAGAAATATAATTTATTCCAAAACACTGCAGGAATATATATTATATGGCTCAACTAGTGGGGGAAACTTAAGTATTCCCATCATTCTAGAGTATTTATATGGTATGCTTCTTTTATAGATATTTATAGGAATTCCAGTGATTAAGCATAATTTGCTATTCTTACAGTCATCTGTTTCTAAAATACAAAACCAGCTATTTCTTTTGTCTGAGTCAACTGAATGCAAAACCATTTGTAAACAGTTTTCAGTGCAATTAATGTATTTTACAAAACACGAAGACGACTGTTTATGTTGCTTTTCATCAACATTAAAACACAATTCCAATTTTTATATAAACTCTTGAATCTACATCTACAATTCTAAAAGATTTTAAACAATAACAATATATCAACTGAAAGCACTTTACTTTTCTCCTCTAAAACACACTACCTCCAACTTTGGTATTTTTAAATTGTTGCGTATTACTGAATGGAGTGGCATTACAGATTGATTCTTAACGCATTCCAGCTTAACATACAACATTATTTGGCCAATATTTAATACAATATTTATTCAATTATATTCTGATCATAAAGTCCAGCTATATTATATGTCATATTTCAATTTCATACATAAATTTGTATTTAAATGCACTAGTCATTTAGTGCAGTAAAATATTGCCCAAATAAAAATCCATTTGCAACAAAATTGAAAATAGCAGCAATATAAAATTCTACACTACGCTCATAAGTAAACCTGAAAGCATATTACAAGAATTAGAGACATGAGAAAATAAATTAAGAGATTATGCTAAAAGAGCTTCAAATTTCAAAATGAAATATTAGAACAGGTGTACATATACATTTCTGTGTAACTTCAACGTGAATATTTTACATTGTGGCATCAGCAGTCTGATAATTATTTTAATGCTTTGTCTTAATAAAGGTCAAATGACTAAATTAATAAAATACTCAAACTCTGAACTATTATTTTTGCTAGTGTAATAAGCCTAATGAATTGTGTCTGTTAGATGTCAGTGAGACTAAACAGTAAATTCAATAATCTCTTATTTAATTTATTATATTTTCACCATTTAACCTCCTGCAGGCTCCCTAATGTCTATTCAGATCTATATTAAATTAAGCACCAATGCTAATGAAGGGCAATAAACGTGGCTGTCAGTAGATTTTTCTTTCATTAAGCACATTATCCTCTTACTGAGCTGTAAATGAGTAAACATTAGTTTTGTTAAACCATGCAAAAAGACAGGATGAAAATCATTTTTAATTGCACCCCTTAAGCCATTGACTCTGGCATTTTTTACCTTTAATTTTTTTGAATGGATCTGAAAAGGGCTCTCCGGTTGAAATATAAACGTCAGCATCATGGGGTATGTCTATAGCATCGAGTGCTTCAGTGCCGTCTGCCAAGAAGACTCGTCGCGCAGCCATATTCAGCTTCAGCCTTCCAGTGCACTTCTCCAGCAGCTAAATCAGCCCCAAAAGGTAAGGGAAAAAATGAAAAAAATATACTCATGCTAACTACTAAAATTTAATCAAGAATCAATACTTAAAAACCAAATCCTAACTAATTTCCCTCAACACAGTATATGTACATCCAATTGCTAAGCATTACCTATCAATGTTATTATTCGGCTACCATTTAATTGTATTGATTCTGCAGAAACTCCAAATTCTACTTTACATTTTACGGCCTCTGTTTTACGTTATATAATTGAAGGTAAAAATACAGTAACTATGTATACGCTTAAGAAGTGTGAAAATGTGCTTCCTTTACTCAAAGATCAATATCCAAACAAAAATGGCTACACAGAAATTATATTGATGCTTACCAGTTTAATGGAAAGTGGCACTGTAACTTTAGTAAACACGCTTCTTGTACCATTCTTATAAGCTGTTACTCTGAGTATCTGTGGTTGTCGTTCAAAAATGGGCACTTCAGGGACCTTTTGGGCCAAATGGGATTTTAAGGAAGATCTGTAGAAAAACAATTCCAATTCAGTTGAACTAGTCAGAAAGTACCTATACAAAAATTACAATTTAATTAATATAGTCTCTCTCAATGATTATTCAGATTGTGATTATTGCATTTTAAAACAAAGACAATCATAATAATAAGCCCTTTTCCTAATTATACTGAGAACTGTAAACCAATGCTTCAAATTCAATTAACCTGTAAAAATTAAAAACTCAGGTGTAAAGTTGCTCTTATAAAATTATACATAAAGATTCCACTGGTTTTTGTCTTCTTGATGCAAGCACTGAAAAGTGATGCTTTGCTTTATAAAAAAAAAAACCCTATTTTACTTATTTGACTATATTTACTAAGAAGTAAGTCTGTGTTCAATGGGGCATACTCTGAAAAAGTATGTATAGAATTGTAGCCTTATTCCCATTTTAACCTTTAACAAATCAAATAGAATTAGACAAAGCCTGATTCATTTAAACAATATAACAACAATTTAAGTATTAGTGTTGAGCCCTGTTTTTTTAACCACCTGTGTGTGCTATTCCAGCTTATTGTGCAATAAATGTGCACTTTTATTGTTTATAGTGTAGAGTCTAGAAAGTGAGGTTGTTCTGCTATGCCAATGAAATACTCTTCCTCCAATTTTGCTTGGTGTCTATGCACTTCCTACTGTGTGAAGCCACTGTTTGTGTGCTCACCTAGTACTGTTTTCCTCCGAAATATATCAAGACTCTGTCCTTGAATTTTGTGTAGGGTGGTTGTTTTCTTTAGAGTGTGTGTTGGAGCAATCAATGCTCCTCACTATCCCCTATCAACATTGTAGATATATTTTTAAAGGCAGAATAAAACAGCAACAGAGTTTGTCCCTGTAGCAAAACAATTCTGCCATCTGTTTTTCAGTGATGAGATATCACACTACTGGCATGGAATAAGAAATAGTGCAAGTATCATACAAAGAATAAAATGTACTTGAGGTACACACTGAATTTGTGGAAATTCCTCTTTATCATTTCATATAATGTACACCAACAGCACAACTCACTTCCACATTGTAGTCATATTCCAGAAATTCTGATGTATATGTTATGTTGTTTATAAGTCTCTCTTTTTCATCCCATTCTCTATTATAAAAAATAAATATTCCTATACATGATGCATTTCAGTGAAGGGAAAGGTATGCAAACTGTACATAAACTTGATGCCTGCTGATCAGATATGGATCTATTTCTGAGCATGCATGTTCACCAGACTGGCACAACTGGCCTTTTATGGGTATAAAAATATCGACCTATTATGTATAATAATCTATGTGTGACTTGCATAGAAAAGCTTCTCATATAAGGTATATTTATCACATTTAAAGCAGTTCTGTGAATAACCAAGATGGCAACCCTAAGCACACCTACTAGACTAGATACCAGTGAACTCAGAGGGACTTACCTCTAGGTAAACAAGCTTAGGATTGCACTGTGATACCATTATATCAAAAATCTAAATAAAGATTGCAGTCTTTTACTGTAAGTTTGAGGTTGTCAATTGAATCATCACTGAGTCAGTTGAAAGGAGACAGAACAGCAACAGTCATAGTTAAAAGGAACATGGAACAGCTTTGATTACCTTAGCTGACCTGGAGGAGCACTGACAGGTCTGTTTCTCTTGGATGGTGATATAAGAGAAAAAATGTTTGTACTATTTGATTTGTAGCTGACTAGTTCTGATATTCTATCACTTCTCTGAACTGATTTTATTTGATGTGTGGAACCATCTTGAAGCTCTGACCTTCTTGGTATTACTGATGATTGCAGGGGACTCATAGGGCCAAACAGAGGCTCTCTTTGCTTTTCTTCTGTCTTTCCAGATGCCTTTGTGTTAGGGGAGATGTATTTTCTGAAAGAAAAATAGAGCGGGGGGGACAGATATTGGGTTTAAGTAATCCCAAAACTAGGACAACGTGGGAAATCCAGTCATGCACCCATGCCGGAAAATGTGACCAAAATAGGTGGGCAATTGAGGAAGGAAAAAAGAATATCTGACATATTAAGGAATTACTACAAAGAGAAAGAATGTTTCAAAGAACTTTTTTTAATCTTCAGCTAAGAGGTTAGAAATAAACAGGAATCTAACTGCAGCTCTGACTGCTCTGATAACTACAGTTGGTTAAATTGGGTAACTAAAATCAGTTAAAATACAGAATACTAATGCTAGTAACTGACTAGACTACCGTATTACATTCTGTGTGAGCCTGTTTTGGAAAACTATTTGGAAATTGAGTCTAGCTGGACAGAACATATCACACTAGTTTTTAACCAGCCCCACTGAATACAAATACATGTCTGAGCACAATTCAAAGTGCTGGTTTTAAACTTCAAAGCAGACACCCCCATCCTACTCTCCTTCAGGTGTTTTCAATTACAACAGATGAACTGGCTGGGAATTATTTCTTTTAACCAGTAATACCCTAAATATTACACATGAAAAAGCTACCCAGATATTCAGATGATCTGTTTGCATGTAACGTTTTGAAATATATCTATATAGCATTTTTCTCTGTTCCTATTGTAGTTCGTTGCCTTTATTCACTAAGATTATTTATTAAGAGGATGGCTTCATAATCCTATTCCATACATGGGAATGTACTTAATAGTATAGTTTGCCTTGTGAGTTCAGTTCAGGATTAAGGTTTACTTTACTTTTTTTCAAGAAGACCAAGAACAATTTATTTTGTTAAATTAAGTGTAAGCCAACAGATGCAGCATTTTTAGGTTATCTTATTATAGTCAACAGTGATAGAAATAATGCATTTTCCCCTTCATTTGTGCCAAAGGTGACACAGCAGAATACTTAAGGAAACAGCAAGGCTTCTGAACTGAATTTAGATTTTAAATTTCAGAAATGAGAAAGACACAGGTGAGTGCTACAAGTGGCAGCTAGAGCACAGAGAAAAGGAAGTGGATCATGACTTTCAACAGTAAAAAAAAAAGAGAGAGAGAGAGAGAGAGAGAGAGAGAGGAAGAGTTGAGGCTTAGTATATTTCAAAAATCTAAAGAGGAGATTGATGGTGAGATCAATCTCATCCAAGGTAAGGCCTGGCCAAGGCTGAATGATAAAGATGAAAATAAATTCACAACATGCAACATCCATTTCCCCCCCACACTGTAGTATCAGACTTTCTATACAGAATGCAACATGGGTTTTCACAAGTTCCTCCAAGTGTTAAGCAATATTTTAGGGTTGCCATATGTCTTCTTTTTCCAGGACATGTCCTCTTTTTCATGATGAAAGCTGTCATAGAGATCTATAGTTAAAAGTGGAAGTTGGCAAATGTGTCCTCTTTTTTGCTCTTCAAAATATGGCAACCCTGCTGTAAGAAAGCAAAGCTCTGATGTTGCTTCAGTAACATTCATTCTTATAAAGGAGCAGTACTGTCTCAGTTGTAAGCTCCACCTTTAGTGAAAGGCACCTCTTCAGTTGAAAGGGCTCAGCCTGCTTCATCATCCCTTTAACTGGTGCTGTCTTTGACCTATAAAGCTTTAAATGGCTTGGGACTGCATTACCTCAAGGACTGCCTCTCTGCATATGAACCTCCCCAGACCCTGAGATCATCTGAGGCTCTTCTTCATGTGCCTCCTCCACAAGAGGTCTGGAGGGTGGCAACACGAGAGTGGGCCTTTTCTGCAGTAGCTCCCCATTTGTGGAATGCTCTCCCCAGGCTGGTTTGGCTGGTGCCTTCATTATACACCTTTGGGCACCAGGTGAAAAAAATCCTTTTTAATCAAGCTGGGAAGTGCTGGGTGAGATCCCATGGACAGTAATACTAAAAGGAAAGGGAGTTCATGATGGCTGGGAGTTTGTTAAGAGGGAGATAGTAAAAGCACAACTTCAGGCAATACCAAGGGTAGGTAGGGTGGCTACCTAAAGAACTTTTAACTGAGTTAAGATTTAAAAAGGATGTGTACAAAAAATGGAAAAGGGGGGAACCACCAAAGAGGAATTCAAACAAATAGCCAGCACATGTAGACACAAAGTCAGAAAAGCTAAAGCACAGAATGAACTCAGGCTTGCTAGAGAGGTTAAAAGCAACAAAAAAGGGTTTTATGGGTATCTCCGTAGCAAAAGGAAGAACAAAGAAAGAAACAGTGGGGTCACTCAGAGGAGAAGATGGTGAAATGCAAACAGGGGACACAGAAAGAGCTGAACTCCTCAATGCCTTCTTTGCCTCAGTCTTCTCCAATAAAGAAAACAATGCCCGACCTGAAGAATTTGGAGCAAATGATTCAGCAGAGGAAACACAGCCCAGAATAGCTAAGGAGATAGTACAAGAATACTTGGCTAGTTTAGATGTATTCAAGTCTCCAGGGCCAGATGAACTGCATCCAAGAGTATTAAAAGAACTGGCAGATGTGATCTCAGAACCACTGGCAGTCATCATTGAGAATTCCTGGAGAACAGGCAAAGTCCCAGCAGACTGGAGGAGGGCAAATGTTGTCCATATTTTCAAAAAGGGGAAAAGAGAGGACCCAAATAATTATCGCCCAGTCAGTCTGACATCAATACCAGGGAAGATTCTGGAGCAGATCATTAAGCAAACAGTCTGTGAGCACCTAGAAAGGAATGCTGAGATCACCAATAGTCAGCATGGATTTCTGAAAAATAAGTCATGTCAGACTAACCTGATCTCGTTTTTTGACAGAATTACAAGCCTGGTAAATGAAGGGAACGCAGTGGATGTAGCCTACCTTGATTTCAGCAAGGCATTCGACAAGGTGCCCCATGATATTCTTGTAAAGAAGCTGGTAAAATGCGGTCTTGACTATGCTACCACTCAGTGGATTTGTAACTGGCTGACTGACCGAACCCAAAGGGTGCTCATCAATGGTTCCTCTTCATCCTGGAGAAGAGTGACTAGTGGGGTGCCACAGGGTTCTGTCTTGGGCCCGGTCTTATTCAACACGTTTATCAACGAGTTGGATGATGGACTCAAGGGCATCCTGATCAAATTTGCAGATGACACCAAACTGGGAGGGGTGGCTAACACCCCAGAGGACAGGATCACACTTCAAAACGACCTTGACAGATTAGAGAACTGGGCCAAAACAAACAAGATGAATTTTAACAAGGAGAAATGTAAAGTATTGCACTTGGGCAAAAAAAATGAGAGGCACAAATACAAGATGGGGGACACCTGGCTTGAGAGCAGTACATGTGAAAAGGATCTAGGAGTCTTGGTTGACCACAAACTTGACATGAGCCAACAGTGTGACGCGGCAGCTAAAAAAGCCAATGCAATTCTGGGCTGCATCAATAGGAGTATAGCATCTAGATCAAGGGAAGTAATAGTGCCACTGTATTCTGCTCTGGTCAGACCTCACCTGGAGTACTGTGTCCAGTTCTGGGCACCACAGTTCAAGAAGGACACTGACAAACCGGAACGTGTCCAGAGGAGGGCAACCAAAATGGTCAAAGGCCTGGAAACGATGCCTTATGAGGAACGGCTAAGGGAGCTGGGCATGTTTAGCCTGGAGAAGAGGAGGTTAAGGGGTGATATGATAGCCATGTTCAAATATATAAAAGGATGTCATATAGAGGAGGGAGAAAGCTTGTTTTCTGCTGCTCCAGAGAAGCCGACACGGAGCAATGGATCCAAACTACAAGAAAGAAGATTCCACCTAAACATTAGGAAGAACTTCCTGACAGTAAGAGCTGTTCGACAGTGTAATTTGCTACCAAGGAGTGTGGTGGAGTCTCCTTCTTTGGAAGTCTTTAGACAGAGGCTTGACAACCATATGTCAGGAGTGCTCTGATGGTGTTTCCTGCTTGGCAGGCGGTTGGACTTGATGGCCCTTGTGGTCTATTCCAACTCTATGATTCTATGATTCTAAGCCTTTGGCTGATAGACATCTAATGCACTTTTAAATGTGTTGTGGAAGGGGGGGGTTATTGGGTTGTCTTTGTATTCATCGTATCTATTTTTATTAAGTATTTTATGGTATTTATATTGTGGCTTTGTGTTGTGAACCGCCCTGAGACCTATGAGTATAGGGTGGTGTACAAATTTTAACAAAAAGAACTCCTCTGACAGAATGGTAGAGACTTTGGTTCTACTGGGGCTTATGTAATGGAGTCCACCGAGTCAACAGCAGTGCAATATTATTTCATTCATTCATTCATTCCATTTATGTACCACCTTTCTGCCAAGGAACCCAAGGGGATTTACAGGTTTAAAGTGCTAAGACAAATGATGTAACATGTAAAATGGGGAGAGGGGGAGACAGTCTGACTGAAGCAGGCCCTGACGTTGTCTCTGCCGGCCTCCCTCACACTCTTCCTCCTCCTCCCAGGGCAAATGATACATTTGCCACTGAAAAAGGCTATTTAGTCAAAATGTGCCTGTCAATTGGCTACAGAAGATACCTGGTTCATGCACATCCTAAATGATTAATATATTTACATGTATTCAGTTTGCCAACAAGTGTTGTATATGAAGACATATTTATTGCTTACAGTATTCATTTCATAAAGCTATCATTAAGTTACATATTTTATGTACAAAACATATTTGCAATACATTCACAGGCCACCTTGATTCCTTTGTACTCCTATATTATTCGTCAGGGAACACATACTATTGGTTTGGTTTTGATTACAAGGTCACCCTAACAATCCACTCACACCATGACTAACCTCAGTTTCACACATGCAAGCTCCCCTTAAACGTTCTCTGCACAGCCACTTCTATTGGCAACTCACAAGTATAAGGGGCACCCATGTTCAGAAAAGAGGAACAAAATGGAAATGATATTGCCCTCATGCCTTCCTGTAAGTTTTCTAACGGTATTTGGCTAGCCACTGTTAGAAACCAAATCCCAGACTATATGGAGCAGTATGCCTAGCCTAAGATCACAAAAGCCCACTCAATCAAGGCCCACTTTCCCCCCATAATACCATGCTTCAAAAATATTTGTTTTCACCACCACCTCAAGAGTAGTTTCTTTTGCCACACATGGCTTCAGAGAAAGTCTGGAGCACTGAGACTCTGAAGGGGCACTAGTACCACAGGCTCATCTTGCAAACGGGCTTCTTGGGCTTGCCCTACTTAAAATTTCCCTTCTAACTAACTCATACCCTGAAGAAAGGAAATTTGATCCCAGGGTCATGACAGCAGTGAAGAAAGAAAGAAGGAACAGCTAAAGGTGGGAAACAGGAGATGAATTTGACCTCTTGCTAAGTATTATGACATCAACATCATCATTATATTATTTATACCCCACCCATCTGACTGGATTGCCCCAGCCACTCTGGGTGGCTACCAGCATATACAGAAGCATAATAAAACACCAAACATTAAAAACTTCCCCGTACAGGGCTGCCTTCAGATGTCTTCTAAAGGTTGTATAGTTACTTATGGAAGGGGGGGGTTGGCCATTATGTTGGCATGCAAGGAAAAGTGATAAGGCTGGGTTGACCATACTCACTTTTTCAGTACTGTAGTATCTACATTCCTTTGACATAAAGTCAAGGGAGAAGTTGAAACACCATAATTTCTTTCTGAAGTTACAGAACACAGGGAATCAGTTGAGTCCCAAGTTTCTGTTTCACCATTTTCCATTTCCTGCAGAGTGAGAATAAAATATTCAATCAAAATTTCAAGTATAACATTCTCTATGGTCAGTATATGTTTCTAAAATGAAGCTGGATTAAATGCAAGTACTTTTGATATCTGGGTCACACTGTAACTTTAATATTATAATAGTAACATAAGAAGAGCAGCTTAAGTAGGCAACACCAACAATCCAATAACCTTCTCTATAATTGTCCATTACCGGATGCTACAACAGATGCATATTACTAGTTTGGAGACATTAAAATAATGCTTCTATCATTATTACTATTATATTTATTTACATCCCACCTTTTTCCTGGACCAGGACTCAAGGTGGCTTACACAAATTAAAACAAGACATATGAAATATAAAAAGGAAAAAACCTATAAAAGACAATAATTAAAATAATTAAACTGTATTAAATAATATAAAATCAAATTATCAAAATAAAGCTAATAAAAACTATAAAAATATCACAGTAATATTAAAAGAGCTTTCCTTAAAAAGTCAGTTCCCAAAGGCCTGTGTGAATAAAGCGGTCTTCACCTGCTGCCAGAAGAACAAAAAGGAGGGAGACAGCCTAGCTTTTCTAGAAAGGGAGTTCCAAAGTCTGAGACCAGGGACAACCTCAGGGAAAGATATGACCTATGAACTTGCCAACTCTTCTTCAGAGAGCCAATTATGCCATTGGTTATTATGACACTGCAAAGTACAGCAACATGTATAAAATCTATCATGTGATAGCAATGTAAAGTCTAGGATCTTAGACACACAATAAGGTTCAGAATGCCTAAGCTAGTAAAAGGCAGTTCTGGAAACCAGAACTGCCTTCTACTAGGCTTAGGCATTCCCAGAGCACAGCCTAACTATCTACGGTCATACCCCGGGTTGAATGTGCTTCAGGTTAAGCGCTTTCGGGTTGTGCTCTGCGGCAACCCAGAAGTAACAGAGCGTGTTACTTCCGGGTTTCGCTGCTCGTGCATGCTTAGACGCTCAAAATGACGTCACGCGCATGCACGGAAGCGGCAAAATGTGACCCGCACATGCGCAGACGCGCCGTCGTGTCTTACATTCTATTCAGGATGTGAACGGAGCTCCGGAACGGATCCCGTTTGCATCCCAAGTTACCACTGTACTTGGCTCTTTGGGGAAACTGTGACCCCCAACTCCCAGTGGTTTCATGTAGTTGTTGAAAAGTACAAGGGACAAGACAGGAACTTAAATGTCAGCGACCAAGGGTGGAACAAAAGCTTCCCAGCACCATCTTCTGAGTCTGTCGATTAGGAAGGACTGTGTAACACCATGCTTCCAAGACCCATCTTGCGGACATGGTCCAGAAGGATACCATAGTCAATGGTATAACCAGTATTGTGTAGCAGTGCAGTAAGGTGCTGAGCTAGGACCTGGGAGACCAAAGTTCAAATCCTGACTCAGCCATGGAGCTCGCTGGGTGACCTTGGGTTAGTCACAATCTCTCAGCCTAATCTACCTAACAGCGTTGTTGTCAGAATAAAATGGGGGTGGGAGGTGAACCTTATAACTACCTTGAGCTCTTTCAAGGACATGTGGGGTAAAAGTAACAATATTAACACAGAAAGCTGCCAGGTTCCAAGAGAAACAATAGGGTCACATTTGTCAGATCTGTTTGGCAGCATAAGTTTCCATAAGAGCAACCAAGGCAGTTTCTTCCCTGAACCCAGGTTGTAAGCCAGAATGGAATGGATCTAAACATCCTGTCTCATCCAAGACTGCCTGAGCTGACACAACAGCACTGCCACACACTCCAAAATCTTGCACACTGGTTGTATTCACTTCAATGCAGCAATATCACTTCAAGACTTTGAATGGCTGTGAAATCAAACAAGCTAGATACTATTGGAATCCAAAGAAAATAATACACCAAACTATAATACAAAATATTCTACTCTGATGTCATCATTCAAAGTTTACATGGTTCAAAATGGAAGTTTCACCTGACTTCAGAAACGTATCAAAAGATAATAACTGACAATACACAGTATAGATGTGTTCAGTTCAGTGTCAAATAGTAAGGGTAAGAGATAATGAAGGACATTCAAGGAACTGTAAATGACCTGCTATTTATATCTGGCAAAATATGTTTATATTTTTAAAAGAAACTATATAACCAGACAAATGTTAAGAATGTCAGAATTACTTCATATTTTCTGAAGAATATGTCATCAAAGCCAATTAGCCCATTGCCCCTTTTTCACAAACACGTGGGAATAAACCCAATTATCTTGAAAAAAGCCAATTAAAAATTAAACAGATAATCTTAATATCCAAACTTCTAATAATCTTTGGATAATTACTTTTCTCACAAATATGTTTTTAATGTAAACTGTGAAATATTGTCCTTACAAGCAGCAAATACAACATTCTCAATGCTCTGTTGTCTTTAAATGTTGCATTGCAGCTTGCGGTAACAAGTAATCATAGTGACATTAAACATGCCTAGTTTTCTGATGCAGGTCTCATATTTACAGAGCAATCCTAACTATTAATATGCCAGGGGGAGAGATATATGCGCTACAATGGCAAAATGTCTGCCATGTCTTACACTTGTCTAGCCCAGAACACTAAGGGAAAACACACTGCTCCAGAAAAGCGCAGAATGGAATAACAAGAGCCCCAGTCCCAGAAACCTTGGAAGCACTGCCAGCACCCACCAATCACACCCTTTATACTACACACAACTCATCGCAACACACAAGGGAAGGAAGAGGAGGCCATATAGCACAACACCTAAACAGCTTCCTTGTGGAAAGGCCTGCAGAAAGAGCACAGTATCTCCTTTGGAGCAATGCTTAAAGACCCACTGAAGGAGGGAAAGGACCGATATAAACAGCAAATTGTCCAGTAGCACCTTAAAGGTAAAGGTAAAGGGACCCCTGACCGTTAAGTCCAGTCGTGGATGACTCTGGGGTTGTGGCGCTCATCTCGCTTTACTGGCCAAGGGAGCTGGCGTTTGCCCGCAGACAGCTTTCCGGGTCATGTGGCCAGCATGACTAAGCCGCTTCTGGCGAACCAGTTTGTTCTTGGTATAAGCATGCACACGAAAGCTTATACCAAGAACAAACTTAGTTAGTCTCTAAGGTGCTACTGGACAATTTTTTAATTTATTTTTTAATATTTCGACTGCGTCAGACCAACACGGCTACCTATCTGAATCTATAAACAGCAAAGTCAGCCACAGCACACAGAGCAACAGGCTCTGGGTGTTTACAGCTACTGGCAGTGGCAGGAAGATCTAGCTGTCATGAATGCAACCCAAGATTGGAGGTCTGCACAGAGACATGTATTAATTTTATTTAACGAAGAGCTCTCAGTCATGCAATATATTCAAACATGCTCTGAAGGAATATAAAGGTAAAGGTACCCCTGCCCGTACGGGCCAGTCGTGACTGACTCTGGGGTTGCGCGCTCATCTCGCTTAAGAGGCCGGGAGCCAGCGCTGTCCGAAGACACTTCCGGGTCACGTGGCCAGCGTGACAAAGCTGCTCCGATGATCCAGCACCAGCGTAGCGCATGGAAACACCTTTACCTTCCCGCTATAAAGTGGTACCTATTTATCTACTTGCACTTAGGAGTGCTTTCGAACTGCTAGGTGGGCAGGAGCTGGGACGGGAGCTCACCCCGCCGCAGGGATTCAAACCGCCGACCATACGATCGGCAAGTCCTAGGCACTGAGGTATTACCCCCAGCGCCACCCGCGTCCCTTCTGCAGGAATATAGTTACCAACAATAGTTTCTCTGACTAACCAAGTGGCCAGTTTAGAAGCATAGAGAGAATATGGAGTGGGATGAGGCAGAAGCTCCATACTGCTCCTTGGGTTGCTGCAAGGGTTTCATCCAAAGTTGCCTATGACCCCAAATTTCTTATATTCTCTGCTCGGTCTCATCATTACATTAGGGTGTGTTAGAATGACAGTTGCAGGGTGAATGTCAGGCGGGCCAAAGCTCAGAATGAGCTCAGGCTTGCAAGAGATGTTAAAAAAAATTCGGCTATGTTCGAAGCAAGAGTAGGTAGGTAGCCGTGTTGGTCTGACGCAGTGCACATTCTCACCTAGAAGGACAGGAAACATGACTGGTCAGAGAGTGACAAGCCCTGGTTCTGGTAATGTCAAACTCCAGCTGCTACACTCTCCTATAAGTTACATCCTGAGACCAGCTAGATAGATAGATAGATAGATAGATAGATAGATAGATAGATAGATTCTTTATTGTCATTACACTAGTGCAACATTGCACAAGTGCAACGAAATTGGATGCCATCCCTTAAAAACAACAAAAGCAAAACAACAGCAACAACCAAACAAACCACCTTCCAACCACACCCACACCCACACCCACACCCACACACCCACACACTGAGAGGCATGGTATTGAAGACCTTTGAACATTAAAATCTTTTCAAACCTGAAAACATTTGCTTAATTAGCAAGTAAGCAGGCTAATAAAGGCAGGTTAGCACAGAGAGAATACTCCATTACCTATACCTGTGTAGCAATATGCCTTCTCTCTTTGAAATCAAAACTATCCTAGAATTCATAGTTGTATAGAGGAAGGCAACAATGCTGCACTTCAGGTTGCAATGGAGATGTTCTCCTGTAAGAAAGTAGGGGCTGGGTATTGACATTTGAGATTCAGCTAAAAGGCTGTGCTAGATGCCTACAGCTCTTGATAATTTTTGCACATTTTCTGTGAAATGACATGCTATGACCCTACACTCAGAAGCAGCACTCTTTCCTCTGGTGGTTCAATGAGTTTCAAAAATGGAACACCCCCTTGTTGAAATTCAACTAGTCATCATTACATACACTGAGGTGCAATCTACACACATATAAAAAAATGCTGCGAAAATGCTATATTTTTTTTTAAAAAAAAAATTTTTAAAAGCTTGAATTTGCCATAGCTCACCATCGCCATCTAGTGTCACACTTTTATATTGCATGTTACAACACACTTAAAACTTTTTATACTCCTAGAATGCAGAATACTTTCATACCCAGCCTACCTCTCCAGCATAAGCAACACCCACCCACGCTTACTGCCATGCATATGGATTATGTGACAAATACACAAAATTGCCAAGGCACTGTATATTCATTTCCTTGGTTATAATTCTCTGTAGAAAGGTTGGAAAGGTTCGGTAAACAGTCCATATTGGCAGTACTACTAAAAAAGATATAGGATATATATAAATTATATGTGTGTGTGTGTGTGTGTGTGTGTGTGTGTTGCACAGCAATTTTAGACTGCTACAGTAAAAAAAATATTGACTTGCTTTGGAATCTGCCTGAGCATAATACTACAGCTTATAAGCAAGAAGTAGAATGAAAATGCCAGACATTTTTATGTCTCTGTCTGAACAATTAGAACCTGATTAAAAAGCAGTTGCTGTCTGGAGTTTAATGAGCAATTTATGCACTACCTGACAAAACATTATCTGAACATTTCATTCAAATCAACTTGAATAACAGCAATGACACACTGTTTAAGAATAGGCTGCAGAGGATCAACAATATATTAATACTTGGGGTTTTAAAAAACATTTTACACAGAAATCCTGTACGTGTCTATGCAGAAGCCCCACTGAGTTCAAAGGGACTTGCTCTTATTGCAGCATCAGTAACAATTCTAGTAAGTATAATAAAAATTAAAACTTGAAATTGCCACATAAAAAGAATTAACAGTAAAATAATTTCCGAATCCCCAAAACAAAGACTCAAAATCAAACTGAATCGATCTCTTATTCAGTTTTACATAAAATAGGTAGCCATAATCAATTTGGCTATAGTCCACAATTTACTTAACCATTCATTAATTAAGGGTGCCATCCAAATCCTAGCTGAGCATCAGTAAGGTATGATGGAACAGCAGGGTCACTGCCACATCCACAGTCCTATTACTTAGGCTGGCTGGGACAGGAGGTGTGTGGGTCTGCAAAAAGCCTGAGACTGACTGAGTGATCAGGCCCAAAGTGACCCCAAAGCCATCAAGTGGGGTTGGTTTGAGATCTAGCAGATTCTTGGCCAGCTCATCCCCTCTAATAGAAAACCCTATTTTGTGGCTTTTTGCAGGAAGCCGCGGCGGGCGGGGCAGGGAGCTCAGCTACCCACTCTTTCACTAGACAGAAAGGGGAGCTCTCATCAGTGGAGTAATGCTAGCATCATTCTTTGGGTGGAGGCTGGTGGAGCTGTTCTGGGTGTGGCACAGGAAGACCTCCATCCCACTCAACCCCCACCCTGTGTGCTGCAATGGGGAGTTGTGTTGCACCATAAGGATACTACTTTAGTGTCCTGAATCCCTGGCCTACCTAGCAGTGAATCAGTATGTTGAGTCCCTGGTCTGGGGTCAAGCCACATGTCCAAAGCCCCACAGAGATCCAGGAGCACCCAAACTGAGCCCCATCAACATGGACAGTTGAGCAGACACATCACCTCAGCTCTGCTGCCCTTTTGTACTTTGAATGCTGACTGCAGCCTCTGGGCTTGATGAGGCATGTGACCCTCAGTTGTTCTGAGCCTACTCCAGCTGAGGAATCAAACATCTCCTCTCAGAACTAGTGAGCCCCACCTGGCCAGCAAGGGAGCTGGGTTGTGGGCCTTGCCTGCCTCAGCTTTGCCTATTGCTCCCATGACTCAGAGCCTACCTTGTTCGTGGAGACAGGGCCCCCTCTGGCTCTGGTGATGGGTCCTGCTGCTCTGGTTCCTGTGCACTGATCCACATCCCTTCGTCATCCTCAGTCACCCTGTGGCTACTTCCTACACCAACCTTCCCTTCCCCATCCCCACCTTGTCCCAGTGTGTCCCAGTCCCAGCTACACCCCTTGCCAGGATCCTCTTCCTCCTCCCCATTGTCCTGCCAGTTCATGACATTTAGGTTTCCATTAGGAGGAACTAGTGGGTTTTTGCAGGTTAGTATATTCTCTACTGTGGGACGCAGGTGGCGCTGTGGGTTAAACCACAGAGCCTAGGACTTGCTGATCAGAAGGTCGGCGGTTCAAATCCCTGCGACAGGGTGCGCTCCTGTTGCTCGGTCCCTGCTGCCAACCTAGCAGTTCGAAAGCACGTCAAAGTGCAAGTAGATAAATAGGTGCTGCTCCAGCGGGAAGGTAAACGGTGTTTCCGTGCGCTGCTCTGGTTTGCCAGAAGCGGCTTAGTCATGCTGGCCACATGACCTGGAAACTGTAAGCCGGCTCCCTTGGCCAATAAAGCAAGATGAGTGCCGCAACCCCAGAGTTGGTCATGCCTGGACCTAATGGTGAGGGGTCCCTTTACCTTTATATTCTCTACTAATTCATATCTCACAGGGTAGTTTACATAGCATAAAGAAAAATTAATTTCAACACTATTAGAACCAATAATATTTTACTATAAGCAGCAACTATTTAATAAGATTAATATTTTCTTTACCAATTAAACTTTGTTAATATAAATGTGAGGGGTGGGTGAATAAAATCAGGCACCTGTGGTAAAAAAGCACCTTCATTCTTTTTAAATTTTGCATTTCATTTATTTCCCATTGCTAAGTACCACTTATATAAGACAATAAATATTCTCCTTGGAAGCAGAGCCACATGTAAAAATAATTTTCCATTTTTCTTTTGAATGTGAACCTTCCAGCAATACCTCTAATTTTCTCTTAAATCATCTCTCAATCATCTTAAGGTTCTAGCAGATAAACATTGATAAATGTTTGATACTAAATCATTTGAATGGTTATCATCTTTATACAAACTCATAAAGTTACTGTATGATGGAGATTGCAATCCTAAACACACATACCTAGGAGTAAGCCCCATTGAAACCAACTGAACTTACTTCTGAGTAGGCAAGTATAAAATTCTACTATAAGGTTACCATTTCTAACGTTATTCCACACAGCAACTATATTATTTTGTAAACACACAATTAATCCATTCCATGGTTCAAAATTATTGGCATATATTTAATTGGTGATTTCTACTTTTAAACAGCAAACTTAGGTTTTTATCCATGCAATGCTTCATGAAATTTATGTTGTAATATCAATTTTAATTTACCGTTATATATAAATGCAAGCAAGTTTAAAACAATTATTACTAAAATAATAAAATAATAGCCTACTGCTAAACTGACTTAACATCTGATTAATGTTGCATCTTGAATTCAGGTTAAGAAGTAGATGTTTTAATGGAAAATATATAGATAAATTGGCACTGTTGACAACGGCACAAACCAAACCATACTATCTTTTGAATTATCATATCTGACTGAATTTCCTCTTTTTGCTCTTAATTCACCTGCAGCACATTAGACAAGGTAATAATTTATGATAATCATATGAAAATATACAATTAATATTCATCACCTCTAGTTTCTCATCACTTTAGATAATCAGTAATGCAGAGTGAAAATGCTGTCAGATTTCTAATTGCTTTGTAATGGGCCTGAAATAGGGAAATCATTAAAGACAAACAATCTGTCACTTGTCTGTTACTTTAACTATCTATCACTAAAAAAGAAACTCATTAAAGAAATTGCTAATGAGCTACAAAAGACTGCACTGAATGTGTCCTGCAATGTATTTTAAACAATACAGTATCTGCCTAAATAATTCCCTAGACACCGTATACATTTTTGTGGACTTAGGAAACATGTATCGCTCATGCAGCTTGATTTTATTATGATAGTTTCGCACTTAACATGTAAATAATTCACATTATTTTCAATGTGACTTACTTCCACATGGCATCTACTGACCTGAGATTCATGTGTACAGATGCACCCCGTTACTTCTATAGAAAGCTGCTCTCTGTGCATATGGGCAACATAGATTGATAGTTTTGAGTCTTCCTGTCTCAATACTTCCTTGCCCTTCGGTCAGGGGATTCCTATTTATCAAATAAATTTACTAGGGAACCTCCACATAATTTATGATCAGGGCAGGCAGATCTGGTACTATTATTACTGCTATTAATACTTTCACTAACTATTTACTGTATTTAGCATCATCCCTGTGTAAAGGGATAAAATGGAAGTGACATAGTTAGTGTTTAGAAGGTTTACAATAATCAAATAATTGAGTTGTCATCACTTTAGCCAAACCAGCAACCACCACATAAAAGAGGGAGTTGTCAGCCAAATCAGGGTAACACTGAGGTTGACCCTGAGAGTGTGTGTGTGTATACACACACATACCTTTAGAACAACCCCTAAGGTGGAACATCCCACCCCCAAAATAAATAAAAAAACCCAGCCCAGTGAGCACTTAACATGTATAGTGCCCTCAGAATACTGACTGTTGAGAAGCAGGGGAGAATTCTGAAAACTGGATTGACAGAAAAAAATTGAATGGTTTGGTTGGAAATGTAGGAGGAGGCAGAGACACAGATATAAACAGTAAAGAGAGAACCATTTCATTGTCTGTAAAGGCAATTTCTTGGTACACATTGAGAAGTTATTTTGAAATATTCCCAGGGACAGAAGTGCTTAACTGCCATAAAAATCAATGGAGAAATCCAAATAACATTAAACAATTTGTCTGTTGGTGGCTTGATCTTACAAAAATAATGAAGTAGTTTAAAAGCTTTCTTTTTATTGTATTTTAAAAGATGAGATCAACGTAATAGTTTTGCAATCCCAATAATTTATCTGAAACCTGGATAACTTTACTTTAAAAAATTAAAAAATTGTCCAGTACACTTAAGAGACTAACTAAGTTGGTTCTGGGTATAAGCTTTTGTATGCATGCACACCTTTTCAGGTACACTGAAGCAGAAGTCACCAGACCCTTATATATAGTAGGAGGGTGGGGTGGGGTTTTTCTCTGAAGGGTCGTAGGAGATGGGTGATTGACTCTTTTCTCTAAAAGTATGAATCGGGGGGGGGGGGAATCCATCTGCAGTAATTTATATATAAAGCTAATGTTTTATGAGCAAGTCATCATCATCATCATCATGTTATTATTTATGCTCTGCCCATCTGGCTGGGTTTCCCCAACCACTCTGGGCAGCTTACTGCACATAAAAAATGGTAAAACATCAAACATTAAAAGCTTCCTTAAACAGGGCTGCCTTTGGATGTCTTCTAAAAGTCAGATAGTTGTTTATTTCCTTGACATCTGATGGGAGGGAGTTCCACAGGGTGGGTGCTACTACCGAGAAGGCCCTCAGCCTGATTCCCTGTGACCTCACTTCTCACAGAGGGAACCACCAGAAGGCCCTCGGAGCTGGACCTCAGTGTCCAGGTTAAACAATGGGAGTGGAGACATTCCTTCAGGTATACTGGGCTGAGGCCATTTAGGGCTTTAAAGGTCAACACCAATACTTTGATTGTGCTTGGAAACATACTGGGAGTCAATGTAGGTCTTTCAGGACCAGTGTTATATGGCTTGGAGGCCACTCCCAGTCACCAGTCTAGCTGCTGCATTCTGGATTAGTTGTAGTTTCCAAGTCACCTTCAAAGGTAGCCCCACATAGAGCACGTTGCAGTAGTCCAAGCGGGAGATAACTAGAGCATACATCTCTCTGGTGAGACAGTCTGCGGGCAGGTAGGGTTTTAGCCTGCGTAACGGATTGAGCTAGTAGACTGCTGCCCTGGGCACAGAATTGACCTGCGCCTCCATGGACAGCTAGCTGTAAGTCTAAAATGACTCCCAGGCTGCGCACCTGATCCTTCAGGGTCACAGTTATCCCATTCAGGACCAGGGAATCTTCCACATATGCCTGCCCCCTGAAACCCCAAAACAGTACTTCTGTCTTGTCAGGATTCAGCCTCACTCCATTAGCTGCCATCCATCCTCCAACCACCTCCAGACACTCATACAGGACACTTGCTGCCTTCACTGATTCTGATTTAAAAGAGAGGTAGAGCTGGGTATCATCTACATACTGATGAACACCCAGCCCAAACCCCCTGATGATCTCTCTCAGTGGCTTCATATAGATGTTAAAAAGCATGGGGGAGAGGACGGTACCCTGAGGCACCCCACAAGTGAGAGCCCAGGAGTCTGAACACTCATCACCCAACACCACTTTCTGGACACAGCCCAGAAGAAAGGAGCGGAACCACCATATAACAGTGCCCCCAGCTCCTCTAGACGGTCCAGAAAGATGTCATGGTTGGTGGTACCAAAGGCTGCTGAGAGATCCAGCAGAACTAGGAAGCAGTTCTGTGTGTCAAACATATGGTAAAGATTATTGGAAACAGTGGGGAAAAGGTTTTCTGGAAAATGATTTGTGACCAACATAACATGTGACAATTCACTGACAGACACCCACAAATAAATGTCTCAGAAGCAAGACCCTGTGTATATGACACTTGACTATGCATACCCAAGCTGCAGGTCAGCATCAAGTCCATGTGGGAAGTTGTACTGCCCACAGGAATATACACTTGGCTGTGGCAACACCCTAATGATTTGTTTCTTTTCACCCCAATGTTTATCATCATTTGCAGGGAAGACAAATGTCACAGAAATCTCATCTTAAAAGGGGATTTCATACTAATGAATATCATTTTGCATCACCTGGCCAACCAATTTCCCAGTCTCAAATTCAACATTAACAACATTTTGAACTGACACCAGTACTTCAGTGGCTGTTTCTGCTTCATCACCTTTTTAAAAATATAATCACATTTCCCATAGGGACAGTATTCACTGTGTTTGCGGTGTTTACTTTAAATTATGTTAAAAATCAATTTACTGTTTGTAAATTAAGTCTGCCTTCAACCTCTGCTCCTGAGGTGAATGTTTGTATCTCTAGATCAGCCCTTGGGTGAATCTTGGCCCTCCAGACTTCTTCATTTGGCCTGTGAGGTCATTTTGAGCAAGCCATGACCACTCACTCTACACCTGATGTCATACAGGTAAGGGCAGGGCTTGCCCAAAGCCCATTTGTGCAGCTCCCAAAGTGCCCAACACCCAGATGTTTGTCAGGACACTTTGAAGAACTGTGCAAATAAAGGACCCAGCACAAAGCAGGACAACTTCACCTTCACATCAGCTAATACGAAGGGAGAGCAATCCTCCAGGCAGCATTCCCATACTCAGCACTAAACAGGATTGCTGCCCACATGAATCCTGCCTAGCTGCTTTCATTAACAAACTAAATGGCTCTTAATATACGTAGAACTGTATCAAGGATAAACGTCTTCCATTTCCACCTTCACCAGGGTCTCACTGGGGCTACTCTCTTCCAAGCCTAGTTCATCATTTGCCCAATCAGAATGCTAGTGACAAAAGAAAAGTTGTATTAGTAGATGTGACAGTAGATGTGACAGTATCAAATTGACGAGGGAGGGAAATTGGCATTTACACATTTGCACTCTGAGCCTTTATTTACACAGAAGTCTGATTCATTGTGTGTTGATTGATCATAAAGGGTAGTGTTCAACGTTCAGAGTAGACCCATTGAAATCAACAAAGGTGACCAAGTTAGGTCCATTCATTGCAGTGGGTCTATTCTGAATAAAACTTGGCTGAATAGCAACCAAAGAAGGCCCCAGTCTACGCCCTTAACTAGAACTAACTTATGACAAAAAAAGAAAAAAGTTTTGCTCTACTTTTCTAAACCCAGAACTCTTGCTATTTTAAACTGAGGTAGCTCAGGAAAAAACAGGGGCATTCCCATCTCCGCCCCTCCCCCGCCCCTAGTTTCCATATGTTCCTTATCTTAGGGTTTAGGAATTGCCTCCCCCCCCCCCAGCAATTTATATGGAATGCGACTCCATACTAATTTCTCCTCCAGCGTCTCCGGATTGGGGATAAGGGTGCTGAAAACAGGCAATATTTAGCACCCGCTTAGAGCCGTTGCTCGAAGAAGCAAGAAAATGCTAAGCGAAGCTTCCCTTAAATTTTCTTTGCAAGAGATAAAGCTAAGTCTGCAGGGGAGGAGGAGGAGAAGAGAGGCTCTCGAATCTACCCAAACGAAGAATTAAGTAGCGTGAAGACAAACGCTCACTCACAAAGCGCCGCAGCTTCTCCATCTGCTCCGAGCGGCCTTCGGTCGCCATGACGACGGCGTCGCTCCTGAGCCGGGCTCGCTTTCCTCCGTGTGCGTCGACATGTGGGGCCGGGTAGGAAACAGGGATAGCATCCGGAACGTTGCTTACAACGAAGCGCTATGAGGTTAGTCGACCGTTCTTCCTGCTTTATACGCAACACGGCAAGTTCTCGCCCTCTCTCCCTCCCGCCCTCGAGGATTATCTGGCGGCCTGGTGCACAGATCCACGGAGCCGGATGCGGCCACTGGTTGCTTCCCCGCTTCTAGTTGCTGCTTCGTGAGGCGTTTCGCTCGACGAGGCCCGGCATCGCTTGCCACTCGGGGAATGGCAGTTGGGTGAGTTTAGGCATGCACGGTCTTCTCGCTCCAGGAAGGGCTCCCCTGCCGCGTGCCGCTGAGGCCCTTGTTCCGGCAATGCCAGCCAAAGAGTCAGTGAAATTAGAGTCCGTGAAATTATTATTATTATTGTTTACGAAGGAGAGACGCTTCGCCTTCTCAGATATGTGCCCTGCCCTACTACTCTGCTGTGTGAAATTCCGGTTTGTGTGTGTTATTGCAGGCCCGTAGGTGGCCTAAATGTTCCGGTGGGGGACACCAAAAAAAGGAGGGGAGGCAGCTTATCCCTATCAACACATTATTGTTTTACTTGTATTCGTTGAGGCTATATTATATTACTGTTACCAGCACAGGCCCTGCGGCAGCGGGAAACCAGGTTGGAGGGGAACTATTTATGAGGCTGCCAGAGCACATGCTTGCGCTGCCTTCCTCTCTATTCTTCCCCTCTTAACCTTCATCCATCCTCTAGTTCCTTCTCAGCCCTATCCCTTTGCTCTTCCTCAGCCTCTCTTAGCCCCATTCACTTCTTGTTCTCTCCAGCCACTCCTTTGGATATGTTTTGTTTTTATGTTGTAAACCACCCCGTGATTTTCAGATGAAGGGTGGTATATACCGTATTTTTCGTCCTATAGGACACACTTTTCCCCCTCCAAAAATGAAGGGGAAATGTGTGTGCGTGCTATGGGGCGAATGCAGGCTTCAGGAAGCTATCCGCAAGCCGTGGGAGAGCTTGCCTGCACCCAGAAGCTTGGGGCGTGCTGAGCTCAGCACGCCCCAGGCTTCCGGCTTCGCGCAGCTTTCCCACGGCTTGCGGATAGCAGCCTATTCTGGGGGCTGGGGTCAGGGGAAGCTCGGGCTTCCCCCGCCCCAGCCCCGCACCTGGGGGGGGGGGAAATAAAAATGTTTTTCTTTATTTCCCCCCCCCAAAAAAAACTAGGTGCGTCCTATGGGACTAAAAATACGGTAAATTTAAGCAGGTCTGAATAATGATGATATATTTTCACTACTCATTTTTCTACTGTTTCAATTCTTTTCACCTGTCTCCACCATCTCACTTATTTCCCCACTTATTTCCAGCCACGGGCCCTTCCTTCCACACTTTCTCACTGCCTACAAATAAAACTATAACAGTGCTTATTGTCTTTTCCCATCTCCCTGATGAAGATTTATTGACCTGATTTTAACTTTTTCCCTCATAGGGAGACCAACATTATGATTGTCTAATCTCATTACTTAACTTTGTAAGCAACTCTGCATACTTTCTTAGACTGATCATTTTTCCATCAGTTGTATAGTATGCAAAATAAAAAGATTCATGCTCCAGAACAGTGGTGTTTGCCAAGGTTTATGAAGCACTGTGTTTTGTTCACAGGTTAACGAAAATTGTGGGTAGCATCCTGCTACCCACAATGGTAACGAGATACATAATGAAGCTCACAAGCAGGTTTTAGAACCAATAATGCCTTAACGTTTTTTTTCTCCATCAGCATATTTTGGTCTGCCTCTGAATAAGCTAAGCTTGTGAAGGCTAACAGTAATGGTTTTTGGTCTCAAAACCTGCTTTGTCTAATCACCTTTAACAGGGTGTGTAAACCAGTTGCCAACACCATACAACATGCTATGTGAAAAGTCCTTTATAACAATCGCCCAAAACTGAACTAATTTCTTTTGTCTTGATTAAGCAGTGTGATCCTGTCTCTACTCAGAAGTAAGTTCCATTAATTACCAGTGGGTATAGTTCTGCAGTCTTAATTTCCTTGTTGCTCCCGTCACTTCCTGTTCTCGTTGAGAGTTGCCATTTAGGTACCAGGACTATGACAGATGTGGAGATCAAATGTCTCTTCCCATCTCTATGCCACACCTGCTTGGTACCAGTCACAATATTTCAGCTGGAAATAGGGAGAGCCAAACTATTGTGATTCTTTGTTTTTTCCTGTTCTATTTGTCCACAACTAAGTGTGCTTTAAAAAGTAGGGAGTTAATAGGATACCCACTGCCTCACTGATGTGACTGAGAGGACTGTAGCTCACTTGTCAGAAAGACTTGGAACACAAGAGATATGCTTAAGTTGGAGACATTAACAACAGAAAAGGGCTTTATAAATCTCCCAATCACTCTATGAAGTCCTCACATTTCACTCATCAAATGACATTGAACACACATGGCTATTAATAAATAGGCAGCTGCCCTGAGACCTGTGTCCTTTTTTGCCTCTCCTGGGCAGATTCATCCAGTGAGATATGGTCCTTCAGATAGCCTGGACCCAAACTGTATATGGCTTTATAGGTCATAACCAGGACATTGAATTATGTCCAGAAATGGTCTGGTACCCAGTGGAGCTGTTGTAATAAGGAGTTTCTGTTCTCTCTGCACCTGGCTCTGGTTAGCAGTCTGGCCACAGCATCTTGGACCTGCTGAAGTTTCTGAACACTTTCCAGAGGTAGCCCTACATAGCCCGTTATTAACACCAAACACTTGTTTAGCACTGAAACAGCTTCCTCAGATTTAGATGGAAAGGAGAGATAGAGTTGGGTGTCATCCACATCTTGGTGGCACTGAACCCCCCAAACTCCTTATCAACTGTATGCCCTTGTATTTACTTGGCAAAGGTATAATAGAAGTGGAAGGAATTGGGCTGAGAGGTTGTGCTTCTTCAGGTGTATGTCTCCACCACCCACCAAAGCTTTGTACACAATTGCAGGAATGATTTCCCTTCCCTTGCCCCTGGCTCCAGGCTTGGGTTGCCGTTCTGGGAAGCAGCATTATATAAGGGACAAGACTTCACCCCTTCAGGTCCTAGACCCCACAAAATTTTGGTTGCCTACAAAGGACAGCTGAAATGTGTGGAGGGCTACCCAGATTCCATTTTGATACAGGACAACACACATGTTGTTCCCTTTCTTTTAAAATTCTATGAGTACAGTAGAAACTGGAGACAGTGCTACCAATGCTTCTGTCCCATCACTGGATGTATTATCCCAGAGTGACACTATACATTGGAACCTCTGTTTTCGAACATAATCCGTTCCGGAAGACCATTTGACTTCTGAAACATTCAAAAACTGGAAACTGAAAGCGGAAGCCTCAGTACAACAGGGAAACTCAAAACGAAAGCTGCATCGCACGTTCGGCTTCCGAAAATCATTCAAAAACCGAAGCAGTTACTTTTGGGTTTTCTCTGTTCGAAGGCCAAAGTGTTCGTCGGAGACGTTCGAAAACTGAGGTTCCACTGTACTGCTATTGAATAATATCATTAGGGTTTTTTGAGGAGGGGTATTGAAGTCCAAATATATTTTCAAAGCTCTTTGAAGGACCAGTTGCTTACCAAGCATTTCTTACCCCGTCCTTCAATGCACTTCATGAAAATGTGTTTTCCTTAACAGTTCAGAAAGCCCATGTCAGGTTGAGGAAATGACTTCTGCAAGGGCCATGAAGTATCTCCATTGCTGCGAGAGTCATGGATATTTATTCCCGTCTTCCAGTTCCTTGGATCGTTGTCTCCTTGGCCCTGGATTTTCTCTGGTATATAGTTAATGAGAAGCTGTCATTATCATGTCAGCACATTACAAAGGCTTTCTCTTTCTCTGCTGTTCATTAATGTAATGAGCTGTTAGCCATTGCCTGACACTGATTGCATTTTGTGCTTGTACTGAGGGGAGGCATCAGGATTGCCATTATCCTAGATTGGAAGATAGTTCTGTTTGCTTTTCAGTATTTTGTTCCCTTTTTTTTGGAAGCTGGGAAAGTTTGTTCAAGGCTGTAATTCCAAGTGGTACTAGTCAACAAGTAATGCTGCAATCTCTTGCATGCTTCCTAAGGAGTAAATACCATTGAATTCAGTAGGATTAGTACTTGGTAATATACACCATCTAGAGTTCTTTTACCAGAAAAGTGTTTAATGTCTAGGATCCAAAGAGCTACTTTAGTCACTTCTATTGCTAGCCCTTTTAAAACTACTCCCCATTTTCAAAATCATTTCAGGTTCAAAATTAGAAGTTACTGTTCAAGAAACACAATTCCAAAGACAAGTTCAAAACTAGAAATTACTGTTCAAGAAACACAAGTCCAAAATAGTGCAAGTTCTTCAATCACAGCTAATGCACTGTAATATAAATATTTTAAAAAACTTTATTTGTTTGTTTGTTTGTTTCAGTACTTCATTACAGTTTTTTCTCCCACATATAAAAATCAGATGTAGTGAACTTAAATGCCGGATTTTAAAAAGTTTATTTTGTATATTACTTGTTAGGTGTTTTTTCCAGGCTCTGCAATACTTCTGCCAATTAGTTTGGGAGTATTGTCTTCAGTAATATGAGGATTATAAGTTTTTGATGCAGTTCTTCACAAGGTTCGAAATTGGCAGGGCACCAGGCACATTTTGCACATAAAGATTCTTCATTTGCAAGCACCTCAAAAGGTCTGGATGCCATTTTTTGAATCTGGCTGACACTCAAGGATTACTGAAATGTATGTGCTTTAAAGCGTCAAAGTATATGTTAAGGGTAGACAATATGTTAAGGAGTTCAACAATAAAGTGTAGAGTGTTTTGAAAACTGAAGTATGTTACCATTATTTTTATCGTGCACACCAAATTAAACACATATTAACAATTTCTGTTAAAAATGTGGTATTAACAATGTGTCATGTGAATTGTGTATTAGTTCATGCCTATCAAAATAATAAATAAAAAGTGTTGCTGACCCCTGTAATGGTGACAAACATCCTGTTTGGGTGCCCACAACCAGCCATTTAGCGCCTAGCTTTTGTATCCCAGTTTCTAACACTGGTTTTTCGTCTATTTACCCTGCTCTAGCTTAACAAATTTCAATGGAAGTGCTCACAAAGCTAGTTAGATAAAATGAGATGCCACAATTCAAATAATTGTTCTTTTGAGAAAATGTGAATCTTGATTTTCATTAGATGCTTGCCCAGAGTCCTTGATAGATACATATATCTCAGTGCTTATTAGAAAGAATTCTTGTACTCCTTTAAGGCAAAAGCCATAATTTTCATTTTAGCTATTGTATTACCAGTCCTGAGTTCAAGGCCTCAGTTTTTTGCTTGCATTTATGCATTATAAAAATAATTTTTAAAACATGATTGCCTTCTAATTTTTGTTCTTTTCATTAAAACAGATGCTAGAATGCAATGACTTTTGAAGAGTTGCCAAACAAGGACTGGTATAGCATTCTGGGTGCAGAACCATCAGACAGTTTGATAGAACTGAAGAGGAAATATCAAAAGCTTATATTATTGGTAAGTTTATTTCATGCCTCTTGAAAGACAAAATAAATAAAAATAACATTTGATTGATAAGTGTTGCATAAACAGGGTCCAATGTAGTATCATGTGTGCAAGTAGATTATTAGATAAAACTGAAACTGGTTTCTCTTCTTCCTTAAATAACCCTGACACTTTGTAGCATTCCCCAGCATTCTGAAAATATAAAAGAATCTGGTTTCTGGGTTTTTTTATCATGTGAAATGAAAACGGGGCAAAAGAATTCTCTTCAAACTTATAAATAATTCTTTATCTTAATTAAAGAAAATGCCTGACCTTCCCTTCTGAATTGTGGCAGCATGAAATGAATCAATCAGTGTTTGTGACTTTACAATTTGCTACCATGGAAGCAATTATAATGTCACTAGCACCAGACTGGCATCACTGGATAAACTGAGCATGAGGCACTGCCTGAAAAAAAGGCTTTTTTCTCTTTAAAAGTATATTAAGCTGCAATAATGGTATTAAAAGATAAGTATGTGAAAATTTATTAAGTTTGGATGTATGTTGTATTTGTAGAATGTCTTTGTTTGTGAGTTTCTGTAGTATCTGTACTGTAGTGTTTTTAATATAGACCCAATGGTATATATTGTAAAGGTGTATTAGATGAGACGGAGTATAGACGTGTTCTATATGTTGCTGCTACTATAGTGTTCCCATCAGTGTTACTGATGTAAAGGGAAAGAACTATTATAGCACGTGAGGGATGAAGAGTACTGTGGTTTCTGTATCCTATCTGACCCTGTCATGTCTGCTGGTATAATTTGACAATCCCTCACTGGTTTGAGGCTGTCTTCCCATCTCAGATTGCTTATGGGTACTGGTGAGGAAGGAAATGCTGTCACGGTATAGTCTATGAACCAGACAGGGTGGGTGGTGCAATAAGTAGTTCCAAAAAAACTGTCATACCTGTGAACTAGAATGGTAAACCAATTCTATAAATGCATGCTGGACATCCCAGATACAATTCTGTGCCATATTGTAGAGGACTCTCTCCTGAAGGTGTGGGAATATGATTTGAGGTAGCCAAAAGCTTGGTCATTCAGCATAATTTTAGAACATCAGACTTCACTTCCTCTTTCGTAGTCCTCAAGAGCCCTATTAAGCATTCTCTTCACATGATGAAACTGAAAGCAGGAACATGCTAGGTAGCTCTGAATGCTTTGCCACTGTTGCCGCCACTGCCGCCCTGCATGCATTGGGAAGCTTGCCATAGTCATGGAGACTCTCCACATGATTTTATTATCAGGGCACTAAATCCTGTCTGGAGCTTCCACAAGTACAGCAGGCTTCACTCTACAGATATCTGCCCTGGAGGGTGATGAGGCAACACTGGAGGGGACAGAAGTACCGTGATTTTCGCTCCATAAGACACACTTTTTCCTCCTAAAAAGTAAGGGGAAATGTCTGTGCGTCTTATGGAGCGAATGTGTGGTCCCTGGCCCAGCATAGCTGGGGACTTTGGTTCCTGGAGCGGCGGGGGTGTGGCATGTCGCCCGTGCGAGCGTCCCCCGCCTGCGTGAGGGGGTGGGGAGAGGCGAGGCGGGGGAAGAGGGCTTTAGAACACTCTTTAGAGTTCCCTCCGTCAGAGGGGCTCTGCGACTTGCATGAGAGCAGCCAAGAGCCAGTGCAGACTTTCTCCCTTGCGCGCTCTGTCAAATTGGGACGGGGAACTCCTGCCAAGCAATATATTTGCCTCTTACACCGAGGTTTAGCTGCCAGATGCCCATGTGTGTCTGAGGGAGACGTTGCCCAGAAGCACAGTGGTACCTCGGGTTACAGACGCTTCAGGTTACAGACTCCGCTAACCCAGAAATAGTACCTCGGGTTAAGAACTTTGCTTCAGGATGAGAACAGAAATTGCATGGCTACAGCGGGAGGCCCCATTAGCTAAAGTGGTACCTCAGGTTAATTGCAGTTTCGGGTTAAGAACGGACCTCCAGAATGAATTAAGTTCTTAACCCGAGGTACCACTGTAGAAGAAACGGGTCTTTTTATCCCTTGGATGTGCAAGCAAGGCTGCCAGGCAACACTTTTGGGTTTTGTTTGCAAGGCGAGGCGGCAAATTTCACGTTTGCTCTGTTTTTATTTTGCATTTTTATGTTGTGATCTTCGGGTGGAGGACAGTATACAAATTAACAACAACAATGCCTGATCTAGACAAGCTCTCTCTCTCTCTCGCTCTCTCTCTCTCTCTCTCTCCACCCCCCTCCCCATGCGTCCTCTCTCCCGGGGAGCGGCTGTAGTTGCAGCAGGTGTTTGCTGTGGTTTTATGCCAGGCCAGAGAGAGAGAGAGAGAGCCAGAGCCAAGTAACATCTGAGCAAACATTGCCCAGGGAGATAGATGTTGCGGCTGGAGGATGAGGCTCATTGAAAAGAGTGGCAGCGGCTGTACTAAAAGGGAAAGCCGATGAGTTCAGTTTCGCTGCTGCTGCCTTTGGAGGCAGGCTGACTGAACTGCAGGCGCTATCCCGTTGCCAAGGCTCCAGCGGGAGAAGGTGCATCTTATGGAGCGAAAAATATGGCCCTTATCACACCCTCACTCTCCACTTGCACAATTCTAATTGTGTGAGGAGGAGAATACCTGTATGGGACTAATGTTAACAACAAACTTCAATAAATCTGTTCACCATGCTCACCAGGATGAGTGTGGTGTTATCCATTAGCCAGCTATGATTTAACTTAATGTTTTATCTCATAAACACTCATACTTAAACCTGCTTATTGCAAAAGATTTTTGTGGTGTTGACTGTCATCCTTTAAGGAAATGATATCTTGTAAAACACTTAAAACACTATTTTGTCCCATACTCGTGATCACTTTCCTGAGTCCTGATGAGTTTTCTGCTTTTGAGGCACCCTACTGTGGTACATCTTGTTGGGTCTGGCTGTCCATTTGTGACATCTGAAATCAGGGTTATGTTGATTTCATTCTATAGTTAGGGCATGGTTATTTGCTGGTTCTGTCTTAATTTTTTTCTTCAAGTTTCATAATCCTCTTACTTTAACAAGTGCAATTAGTGTTTTGTATGTGAATTGGTGGGTCTAATTTTTAAAACCCTCACTGATTTATTTAGTTATTTACTTACTTACATTTTCTGTAACTTCCTCTTTTAAGTGAACATTTTGTTTGGGATCTTCTAGCTTAAGAAAATTCATTACAAATGAATATATTTGTCATACATTCTTTTAATTTATTAGCTAGTTTTGAGAACGAAGAACCAAGAGGAAGGGACACATATTTAATATTATCCTAACTCTCATTCTTTAATGTTGACCATAGATCATTGGGCCTAAGTTACTAGTGTATAGTCGTTGTTGGTTTATCTATCTACCAGCCAAACCTCCAAAAAATTGTTCACACATTTGCTTCAGCAAAAAAGAAAATGTACATGTGTTAGCATATGAACATTTTTACTGGTCACTGACTTAAGAATAGAGACACACCAGGATGAAAAGGTCTTTCTGTGTGCTAAACTACACTTCAAACCATATTTGTTGACCCTTTTGTTCCTTGAAACCTCCCTTCTACTTCCAAACAAGTGGCTTTTAAAACTTAAATTGCCATAATGGCCAGTTCTGAAATAACAAAGTTGGAGTACTTGAGTTTTCCTAAAACCAGGGTCTGTCTGACAGCAGGATTGTTGTTCAAGTTGATAGCCTGTCTGTTTGAAAGTAATAGACAGGGAGAACTTAGGGGTGTTACGGTCACATGTACATGCATCTTAGCACAGCTGGTAGATCTAAAATTAAGCCTGCCAGCTTTGGCAGTGGTTAGTGCCCATTGTGATTGGGTTAAATTGTGTGATTTATTTTCTTAAACTAATGGTACAGAAGTATAGAACAAATTTACTTGAGTGTATTCTAAAGGTGAATGATAGATGCCAATTATAGGGGATAATATTTGAAAGATGCAAAGCTTTAATATCTACCACATTTAAAATGCAGTTCACTCTTTGGATATTAACTTAGTTCAGATATGTGCCTTCTAGCAGACCTCTAACCAAAGATAGAATATAAAATTCATGAAAGAAACTGTGCATGTTTCTTCCTCTTTTGATATTTGCCTTCTGTGTGATTAAGGCTACAGTCCTATTCACTTACCTATGTATAAGTCTCATTGAATTCAGCAGGGCTTGCGTATGAATAGACCTACTGTATTTTTCCGTGCATAAGACGAGCTTTTTTGACCCAAAAATGAGGTTCAAAATTTAGGGTCGTCTTATACACGGGTAGTGCTGAGGGGGGACAGGCGAATGTTTTTTTGGCGTGAGCCTGAGATTGTAAGCGGCGATGGGCTGCTTGATTGTTGGGGGGAGGGATGCAAAAAATTGCTCACACTGGAACACAGCACACAACTGCTTGCAACTTTTAAGGTCAAGTTAATAGCTTCTTAAGAGCTATTAAAGATATAATAACTTTGGTCCAGGTTGTATTAAAGTTCTACTGATCCCTTATTGCCTGGCCTGATTAGAGATATTTGGGCTATACTTTGGCCACCTCATGAAAAGAGAAGACTCCCTGGAAAAGACCCTGATGTTGGGAAAGACTGAGGGCACAAGGAGAAGGGGACGACAGAGGATGAGATGGTTGGACAGTGTTTTCAAAGCTATGAACATGGGTTTGACCAAGCTGCAGGAGGCAGTGGAAGATAGGAGTGCCTGGTGTGCTCTGGTCCATGGGGTCACAAAGAGTCGGACACGACTGAGCGACTAAACAACAAGTATTTGTTGGTGATCCCCCATGGCTCATATGCACTGCTTGGAACTACAAGACACCATGCATTCAGTGTTGTGGGCGCAAGCCTGTAGATACCCTTTCCAAATGATAATATGCAGGCACTGACATTGCTGAACTTCAGGACCCTAATAAAATCTTTCTTTCTTTCTTTCTTTCTTTCTTTCTTTCTTTCTTTCTTTCTTTCCTTCTTTCCTTCTTTCTTTCTTTCGTGAGGACTTGTCATTGTTCTATTCTCTCTCTGATGTATTATTATGTACACCACCAAGAAATATTGATGATTAAGTGGCTTATAAATATCTTAAATAAGAGTTGCACAGGTTCCAAGAAGCTCAGGCAACATCTTTACCTGGGGATTGGAGTTGCTTCTCACCTCTTAACATAGGATTTTCAGCCCTGCCTTCTGACATAGAAGCACAAGAGTTAACTCTTTCTGGCTACCCTCTCTTCACTCAGACATAATGAATGGAAAGCTGTTCTTAGGTCTAATTTTCCTTTTTTCATCTACTTCTTTAATAGCTTAAAATTTGCAATTTATTAACTGCAGCTCAGCCCTGATATTGATGGACCTTTTCACCTGTGCCATGGACAAAAATGTTGTCTAAGACCGCTTCTTTATATCTTTGTAAGTGAAGGACTTACATTTGCATTTGAAAAGAGACTTTCCTCAAAGGCCATTGGTATTCTGAGAGTTTGTTTACATCAAAATGTGTATGTGTATTGACTGAGGAATGTGTGTGCATTATCTGTCCAACAAAGCTAATTTTTCTGAAGTAGTAGCATAGTTAGCTTTGTGTTCAATAGAGAATTCTTTTTATTGCAAAAACACACGGCAGAATTTCATGACTGACATTTTTTTTTCAGGGTTGCCAGCTGTCTCCACTTTTTATCATCATAACTTCATGGTTTTAATTAATAGTTAATCATTGAAACGTTTCCAGTTTTCACCACCATTTTGAGGACTTCTTCCATTTTACATTTAATGATTTTCCCCCAGTTTCATGGAATAAGAAATGTTTTATTATAAATGTGTTCAGTATGTATCATGGAGCCAAAGTGGGATCTCCACTGGATCTTTTGAGCATGCAGGAGGGACATTGCGTGCTTTTAAATGGTCAGTGATCACCTGCAAAAATGTTTGCGTGCAAGCCATTCATCTCCAAATATTACACTTTTCATTAATTAGGTAATGTTCTATGAAATGCATGAGTGCAGACATGCTTTGTCTTATGCAGCAGTGCTCCCAAGCCCGTGCTGGGGCTGGAGGAGAGCTTCCTACCCCAGTGGCACAGTGGAGATGCTAGACCTTCCTATCTACTGGCTGGTCTGCTTGTGTGTGGTGAGTGCATTGGGCACAACAACTTTGGCCAGGTCTAGCACTGCTCTATGGCCCTTGGAAAGGTGCCAAACCCTCCAGGTAGAAAAAAGTTAGCCACCTGTGACTTAGAGACTTTTAAAGTATTTGTGGGAAGGAAACTATGTTTCATTTTATATGGGGATATGTTGGGCTGTGCTGAGAATAGTAGGTCAGCAGATCTCAGTAGTTCAGTTTAATAGGACAGTTGTGAATCATTTCTGTAGCATTGTTAACATTTTGTTATTGGTTTATATAACTACTTACCCTCATATTAGCCTTGTGAGATAGGATATTTTGCATTTGGACTGAGGAGAGAGAAGAAGGTTTACTGAAATTGCTACTTTGGGGGAAAGACACTTCCTCAATGTTTACACTTCCCCATCCCCAGATTATTTTAAGAGAGAGAGATGCAGCAATCCCAGAATACAAAGCTATTATTTCCATTTTACAGAAGGATACGGTAATTTATGCTAAGCTCAAGGCCACCTAGTAAGTTCAGGGTAAATGTGGACTTGAACTTTAGAGCTGGGGAACCAAAGTCCAGCAAATGATTACTAGCAAAATCTCTCTCTCTCTCTCTCTCTCTCTCTCTCTCTCTCTCTCTCTCTCTCATTATTCTCTTGTTTTTAATCCTCAGTTCTTTCCTTTTTGACCTCGTTTTGATCATAATGTGGAATTGCTTTAATGCTGCACAACATCAAATATTTTATTGTTGTTGACATGTCAGAGCATTTCGTTATAGGGAGGCATATATGTTTGCTAGTGTGTTTATAGCCACCCTTCATCATAACATATTTTAAGGCAGGATAGAATGCCAAAAACTCAATCAACTAAAATGATCACAAATAACAATAAGAGCAGGTAAAAGACACAATTAAAGCCCAGAGATTTAAAATATGTTTTTAAGGCACAGTGCAGGCTAACAAGTTCCAGATAATAAGCCATAGGAGTAGTCCCCAACTACATACTCACTCTTTCAAGGGAAGTGCAACCCAGTCACAAACTATGCCTTCCCAATTTCCAGGTCTGAGAACCTCCAATCCATAGAACTTTCCCCACTGAAAGTCAACACACACCCCACTACAATTTGTCCCCCCCTTTTTTTTTTAAAAAAAGTCATATTTAAAACTTGAGGTAAAACTTGAGCTTAAAAGAGTAAAGCTGATGTTTTAAGTGAGGAAAACCCCTCCCCTGCAAAGTGGTCTCCATTGGGTCTGGATTCCATCCTTCATGGATGTTTCGCAGTCCTTCACTGCAAGAAGTAAAGTAACAGGGAACCAGGCAGAGGGCCTTCTCAGCAGTGGCGCCCTCCCTGTGGAATGCCCTCCCATCAGATGTCAACAAATTAAAGAACCATGCAACTTTTAGAAGACATCTGAAGGCGGCCCTGTGTCAGGAATTTTTTAATGTTTGACATTTTATTATTATTTATATTTTTCTGGAAGCCACCCAGAGTAGCTGGGGAAACCCAGCCAGATGGGTGGGGTATAAATAATAAAATTGTTGTTTGTTTGTTGTTGTTGTTACTGTTATTATTTTCTAAACACACCAGGCAGGGCACACACCCTCGATGTAGTTTGTACCACTATCAATATGAGGGATAGATTGAAGATAAGGGTCTGACCATTATCTGGTTAAGTTTGAACTGATGATGGCAATTCCCCCCTGTAAGTGTTGTGGGCCCGTTTAGATGATCCACCCTCAGAGACTGATGAATTTGTAGTGTCCTTGAAATACCTGAGAGATTTTCCAGTGGAAAAGTCAGCAATGCTGTTAATTGTACCTACTATGTGTACAGCTGCACTGAAGCCCAAACAGGTTTTATGTCTAGAGGTGTATGTGTATTTAAATGAGTTCAGAACCTCACTGAGGCAGTAGTCATAACTTGTAGGTTGGTGATGTGAACTCAGAGAGATCAGATTTAAAAACTGAGTCCATAAGAAGACTAAAAGGTCATTTTGTGATCATTAGAACATGCATAGATGAACCTGGCAGTTTGGTTGTGTTTTTTAACCCTTTTCTAAGCACCTCTTCATACGTTGAGAAATTAGTTAGTTTTTTCCATATAACACCTATCTGTCAAAATAGCAACTGTACCACTATGTAACTACCCACAGAGCGATTTCTGATTATATGCACATGTTTGCTAATTTTCTGCATATTTTTTATTGTTGCTGCAATTGAAATGCTTTGCTTTTGTTCATCTGCAGAGTTTGTGGTCCCTACTTCCTAGCTTGTATATTTGAAAGAATGTATGTTTATGCTTGTCTAAGGGAAACATCTGGGTGGGAGAAATTATAAATCTGAAAGCATTAATTAAAAAGATGATAACCAAATGAAATAAATAGGTCCACTGGTATTGCTCTGTTTTATAAATAGTGTGGAGGAAACTCAGTGCCTTTGGAAGTATTATTTGAGCATGCATTAGGTGGCAGTAGTGTGTTGTATTTGATGAGAACTCTTTGTCCCTGGTTTTGTTTTGTTTTTACTTTATGTCCTAATGCAGTGTAAAAATGGATGAAACATTATGTCTCAATTATTTATAATGTTCTAATTGTTCATAATATATGCCTTATTTCTTTAAAATATGTGATTTTGAAATTTATAAATTGTTTTGTGACAGTGTTAATAATGACTTTTAAATAATAATTTACTGCACATTGCTGTACTTGCAGTTTGAATGGACATAAGGGTGACTGAAAATAATGCTGTTTTAAACATACTTTAAAGGATTGCCCTGAGAAATGTGTAGATATGATTCTCTCCCTTGAGTCCAAATGCAAAATTTCCACATGTATGTGTAAACTCTTTTTATTAAACAACTAGAGAAGGTGATTGTGTCCTGCTAATTAGAAGTGTGTCACACTTAGGGTTAATTTCTTTTACAATTAGTCAAAGCTAACTAATATTGCATGCAGTCTTTGTTTCTCCCTCCTTTTTCCTTTTTACTCCTTTTCCTTTCTCCTTTAGACTATTTTTAAATATCCAATCGAGTCTTTTGACACTATTTTATTCTTTTCAGCTATATCCATGCTCCTAATATTGTGTACTAGTTATGTTCTTTTAGTTAGTTTGATAAGAGGGGTATGATTTAGTCTCAAGGAGATGTTTATAGAGACTAGGTAGATGTAATTAACCTTTCAGCAAAATGTTTTTAACGTTGACGTCAAATCTTGAACAGGGACAGTTAACTTGTGACCTTTTGGGGTATTCTTTTGCTTCTGCGTGTCTCACAGGTAAAGGAGCTAAGGGAATTCAAAGCTGGTACAGCAATGTCATTAATTTGGCAGAATGATCAATTAATAGAAGAAAAGCATGAAAGCGTTGACAGAACATGCTACCTAATTAGTACCTGATGAACCATGTAGGCCACAGAGCAAAGAGTGCACTGTTGCTTCAGGCTAGCTGTTGTACAAGACCTTTTATGTGCAAGTCATTAAGTCTGTATAGTAGCTAAAGAAAAACACTTCAAATGGATTTTGCTTGGCTGAGGAACTGGTCTTGTGAAGTGTTGAGAAGCCCCCACTGATTTTGCTGGGAACTGGCTAGTTGGTGCTTTACCTCGCTCTCAGACCTGTAATATTGAGCCTCTCCAACTTTATAAGCACAAATGCTTGCTTGCTTGCTCTGCCTCAGGTTAACTGGGTGTACTAAAGGATATGTTTGCACCCTACACTATGATTTACAACTCAATCTTTACCGTGCCTATTCAGAAGTAAGTCCTGTTGGATTCAATAGGGCTTACTCCCAGGCAAGTCAGTTTACAATTGCAACCTGAATCTTATTTTAAAGCACATTATGCCACTAGCAACGGGCACACCATAACAAAGGGGGCGGGGGTTCAACTTTTTAATTTATACTTGTGAAGCATGACATAAGAACATGTATTTGGATCGTGACCCCTCCACCTCCATCACTCATCCCTGTCACTGTGCATATAACAATTATTTGCGTCATTTGCTGTTCTGGTTTTGTTTAATCTAGGTTTTAATTTTTAGTCACCGGCCAATTGTAGGTTCCCCCCTCCTGTAGGTTAGAGATGTATGTATTTCAGTGTTTTTCTTGTCAGTCCCGGAGGTTATTCCAAAGGGTGGAATAAAAATACATTTTTTTCTCAAAAATGTTCCTTGAGCTCCACTCTCAGAATGGAAGGGGAGACTATTTTTTTGCTGATTTCCTCTTCCTGCCTGCAGACTCCAGAATATCTGCTCTGGAAAATTGGAGAGTCTCCAGAACAGTGGGAAGGGCAGAGGAGGAGGAAGGGGATTGGCCAAAATCCCTTGCCCTTCTTTGAACAGGAGATTCCATGAGTAGAAGATAACAATTTAAATAATTTTATTATTTGTATCCCACCCATCTGACTGGGTTGCCCCAGCCACTCTCAGCGGCTTCTCTGGATACAACCCTGAAATTCACAGAAGGGCAACTCTGGATCTAAGCCATTATAAATATATAAGCCAAGGTATCAGTGCAGCCTTGCTAGAAACTGTTGTTATTGCAGAGTCCTGTGCACAACGGAATGACGAACAGTACGTGCCACATGCTTAAAGTTGCTTTATTCTCAGTTCAGTATTGAGAAATTACAAACATGCATCTTGCCTCTGCGGGAGCAGAGAAGCAACCGTTCTTCTCCTCGGAATAACGAACACCGAGAGAACAGTGAAAAACAGGAAACCAGTGTACGTCACATCCAGCTTCCCATTCCCATGGGAAAACCCAACAGTACTCTGACTGTGGAATGTAAACATTGTCTTGTGACAAGCACTTCGCTGCACAGTGAAGAGAGCTGAAACTAACATCCTCCCCCTTTCTGTGAACATCACTGGGCAGCGTGTTCGTACAATATCAGTACAAACCCAACTTCTGTACATAGGTACAGTGTTGATCCCTTGATACAATCTTGGACAATACATCAGCAGGAATTTCATTACCTGGCATATAGGACACCGTTACGAGTCCCTTCTGAATATGTTCCCTAGCATGTTGCACCTTCAACTGCAAGTGCTTCGTGCTTTGCTTACAACCTTCCGAATTCAGCAAAGCCAAACATGCTTTGTTGTCCTGGTAAACCTGGATTGGACATTTGACAGGAATTTTCATGTCTTTGCACAATTGTAACAACCATTCACAATCCTTAAGTGAATAAGACAGTGCATTCAGTTCAGCTTCACAAGTACTTAAGCTAATTGTTGTTTGCTTCTTGCATGACCAATCAAATAGACCCTGATTGTACATGTAGCAAACTCCAGACGTACTTTTCCTGTCTGTAGTGTCACTTCCAAAACTTGCATCTGCAAAAATTTCAAGACCACCAGACTTCTGATTGTTAAATCTCAGTCTGTAATGCATAGTGCCTTTCAAATAGCGTGCTATGCGTTTCAGAGCTTTCCAATCCTTAACAGTAGGATTGTTAACTTGTCTGCTTAGCAAATTACAGCTAACAGCAATGTCAGGTCTTGAACATCTGGCAATGAAGTTTAGCTTGCCTAGCACACTTCTGTACAGTGTAGTGTCAGAAAATGCTTCTTCAGTGTCTTCTACCTGATAACCTGTTGTCATCGGTGTGTCTACAGGGTTAGCATCCATCAGGTTCAGTTTGCTTAACACATCAGCAATTTTCCGTGACTGGTGTACTAGAATGTTACCACTTTGATCTCTCTCTATTTCCAGAGATAGGTAGTTGTTTACCTCACCAAGATCTTTCATGTCAAAGTGCTCTTTCAGTTGAGCTAGGGCGTTATTGTACATTGTGACATCTTTCCAAAAGAATAAAATATCATCAACATAAAACAAACAATACAGTTTCTTTTGCCCTTCCTCTTTGACAAATACACATGGATCAGCTTTCCCTTGCTGAAAACCTAGAGAAAACAATGCTTCAGTGAGTTTAGTGTGCCAACACCGTGCACTCTGTTTGAGACCATAAAGGGACTTCTTTAGAGCACAAACAAATCCCTGTTTTACCTGTACGCCATCAGGTGGAAGCATATAAAGTGATTCACCTAGAGATCCGTACAAAAACGCTGTATTCACATCGTGGTAACTAATGTGTAGATTCTCCTCTGCAGCTAGCTTGAGCATAAGCCTTATGCTCTCATATCTCACTGTGGGTGAGTAGGTCTCGTGATAGTCTTCACCTGGTACCTGTGCAAAACCTCTGGCTACCAATCTGGCTTTGTGTCTGACTATCCTGCCATTTTGATCAGTCTTCGCTTTGAAGACCCATTTGCTTCCAAGCAGTTTCATTCCTGGAACTACTGGAACTAGCTCCCAAGTTTTGTTCTTTTCTAAGGAATCAAGCTCAACCTTCATTGCATTTAACCATGGCTCAGCTTCCTTAGAATCCAAATCCTGGATTTCTTGGAAACTTGAAGGTTCAAATACCTTCTTGGAGCTTTTAACAGCTGCTACTGCTGTCTTAGCAAATTCATCAGCAAATCTCTTTGGAGGTCTGCCTTTTGTGGCTCTTTGTGACCTGTGAATTAGCCTTTGGTCTTCAACACTCTCCTCTTCCTTCTTAGGAGAAAAGTGACCTATTGTGAACAATGGTTCTTCCAATTCCTGATCAGAGCTTTCAGAGGGTCGCATAGAGGCTTTCGCACTCTTGAAATCCTCTGAAGTATCCGATTCAGTTTCAGCCTCAGAATCAGAACCTTCATCAGTGGGTGTGGGTTGCTGTTGCTTATCCTCAGTCTCATCACTGTCATCAGGATAACATTGAAAAATTCCCACATTCTCCCCCCACTTGGCATTGTACTCAACACTTCTTGTGAGCCTAATTGTCTTAGAGTCAGTCATCATTATTCTGTAAGAACCTTTCTGATAACCTAGAAAGATACCATGCAATCCACGTTTGCCTAATTTGGAGCTTTGTGGTGAGTGAATCCACATGTCAGAACCAAAAATTTTCATGTGTTTGATGTATGGTTTCTTGCCAAACATCTTCTCATACGGGGTACAACCAATCGCTGAAGATAACCTGCGATTGTAACTGTAAACAAAACACGAGAGAGCTTCGGCCCAATAACTCTCTGGAAGATTGGCATCATGCAGCAAGGTTTTTAATCCTTGAAGCAATGTTTGATTTGCCCTTTCGCAAAGTCCATTCTGCCATGGCGAGCGAGGACTGGACAAATCGTGTTGAATTCCTTTCTCAGTCAGAAAAGCTTCAAACTGCTGAGAAGTGAATTCTCCCCCGCGATCTGTGAAAAGAATTTTTATCTTCTTACCATGCACATTTTCCAACCAAGCACAGAATTCCTTGAACCTTGGAAAAGCCTCTGATTTCTGCTTGAGATTGTACACATAAATATACCTGGAAAATGCATCAATGAGAACCATGAAGAACCTATTTGCACCCAAAGAGGGTGATAGTGGACCAACTAAATCAGCATGAACAATCTGGTATGGTTCTGTAGCTTGCCTACTAGACACCTTACCTTTCGCAGCCAATTTTCACCTTGTTTGCTGCGCATGCCTTGCACTTCATGTGGTACCTGCAGGGTGTAATAGTCATACCTTCAACCAAGGCAGGCATTTTAGATACTGCCTCAAAATGCAAATGACCAAATTTCCTGTGAAAATCATGAATACATCCTGCATGCAAACTTTTGTTAGAACCTGCAATGCAACAAGTCTCATTCTGCACAACATCATCATAATACAAAACAAACAAACGATCAACACATTCAGCATGCAAAACATAATCGTCTTTCTTTGTGATGGTGCATTTCTTGTTCTTGAAGGAAACGTCAATGTTCCGTTCATTCAACTGCATCACACTGAGAAGATTGTGTGTGGCATCTGGAACATAAAGTACATCATGTATCTCTAAGTCCAAACTGTGAAGAACAACAGTTCCGTAGCCTTGACTGGGGATCGTGTGGTCATCCGCCTGGTGAATCGCACCTTCCTGCGGTGTAAAAGACACGAACAGTCTCTTATCGTTGCACATGTGGTGGGTAGCTGCTGAATCAACCACGAAGAAAGATCTAGACGTCTTCTGGACCTTTGCAACATTTGGAGTGAAGCGTGAGACCATTGCCTTGTGCTGCGTTGTCCTGGACACCGGACCTTTGCCTTTGCTTTGGCCTTTTCCACGCGATGAGCTTCCGCTGCACTGCTCTGTCTTGGCCCTGGGATATCTGCATTCCCTCTTCATATGGCCTAGACGTCCACACGAGTAGCATTTCACTGCCTTCAAAGCTTTGGCGCCCTCTGGTGGTTCCACTGCATTCTGGGATGACGTCTGTGAAGACTCCCCCTTATCCATGCAGCTAGCACCCCGGCGATCTGCTTCATTCTGGATCACGGCAGTAACATAGGCTACTGTGAGCTGAGCAGTTGGTTGAACAGCAATCTGAGTGGCAACGGACTCCCAACTTGGACCCAAAGAATGTAGTATCATGAAGGAATACACAGCCTCTGGAAAGTTGAGTCCTCTCTGTTGCAGCTCATGTCTCAGATTCTGCATCTCCATCAGATGTGTACGCACATCTCCACCTTCAGCAAGAGCCATATCATGCAGCTTGGCATAGTAGTACATTGAGGAACCAGCTTCTGTCCTCAAGTGAGCTTCTCTTAAAGAGTCCCAAATTTCTCTGGCTGTGGTCTTTCCACGCAACAGACAGAGCTCTTCTGGGGATACTATCAACGTAAGCGTTCCCCGTGCTTTGGAATCCTTAGCAGTCCATTCAGCTGTAATTGGAGCTGGGGGGTTGTCTGTAATAACATTAAACAGACCTTCTTTCCGCAGAATTGCCTCTGCATACTGCACCCACTCCGTGTAATTTTTCTTATTGAGCTTAGGAATCCCAAAAGCATCAACCAGCTTTGCATCAGCCATCATTGCTGCTTTAAACGAGCTGCGTCACAGTACTGCAGCTTCTTCCAAAAGCACTTTTAAAAAGTACTTTCGTTTTCCCCAGCCATTGCCTGTATTGCGGCAAAACGGCTTTAAAAGTTCAAAGTCCAGCCATAAAACCATAAACTAGAAACTGGCAGGCTGCTCCGGAGCATGAGCACATACCTTCATCAATCAAACTTGACGCGCAGAGCAGATAACGCGATCCGTTCCTCTGTACCTCTGCCGGCATTCCGACTCAGCTTCTCAGTTTGATTTACGTCTTTCTGGGCCCGGAACCAAAATGTTGTTATTGCAGAGTCCTGTGCACAACGGAATGACGAACAGTACGTGCCACATGCTTAAAGTTGCTTTATTCTCAGTTCAGTATTGAGAAATTACAAACATGCATCTTGCCTCTGCGGGAGCAGAGAAGCAACCGTTCTTCTCCTCGGAATAACGAACACCGAGAGAACAGTGAAAAACAGGAAACCAGTGTACGTCACATCCAGCTTCCCATTCCCATGGGAAAACCCAACAGTACTCTGACTGTGGAATGTAAACATTGTCTTGTGACAAGCACTTCGCTGCACAGTGAAGAGAGCTGAAACTAACAGAAACTTCCTGATGTAAGAACAGCATTTGTGCTAATTAAAACTGTTGTATATAGTGCAGTACTCCCCTAAAGAATCCATAAATTTATTTAGCTTTAAACATGGATTCCTTGATGGCAACTGTGTCCAGGAGTGCCTTGCCCATTTGGGGCTACCAGTATCTATTTTTGATGATGTCAGAATGATTTCTGATGATGACCCTTACAGTGGTCGCATGCATCTAGATTGGATTACTACTGTGCACTCTACTTGAGGTTAGTTTTGAAATTCTTCTGAAATTTTTGTTGTTCCTGATAGTAGCAGCAATTTATAGGATTACATTACTATCCAGCATCACCCACACTACTTACCAGCTTGTTTCCTGTCACTATACAAACTGTTGGTTCTTTCCATTGTAAGAGGAACCTTTGACTTGGACCTGGCAGATCATCTTGTACGTATTAAGATCTGGTAAGGAAGTCCTTCTCTGTGTCTCACCTATGGTGGAAGTAAGATTGATCGTGGTTGGCAATGGTGCAGTAGATCCAGCCTTGACTCTTTGCAACAGAAGGGCTCCTTCAGTTCATGGAGTGAACCAGAATCCAGGAGAAGTACCAGTACTTTGTTGGAGGAAGATGGCCAGGATTGTTACTTTCACCAATTCTTTACACCTACCGCCATCACCCACACTGTTTAAGAGATTCTGCCAGCCCTTTGCAGTAGCTTTTCAAGAGATCACAGGAGATGACAGAGAGGCGAAAGAATTTGTGAAAATTGCTCCACTGCCAGTGGAACTCAGGGCCTTCCCAGTATTATGGAATGTCTCGCCCCATGAATTTCAGATGTCTGTATCTTTGATTGCCATTTGCTGGCTTGTGAAATTACTATTACTACTGCTGCTGCTATTTCTGTTGGCTTCTCATTTGACTAACTGAGTTGGTTTTTCGGGCTTTGTCCCCCTCCTTCTGGTGACTTCTCTCACAAATTGGAAGAACTATTTCACAGCAGATCTATGTGTTGTATGCTTTACCTTGATACAGTAGGTATCTTAAATAATTAGCCACATTGTGGAGTGCATGATATATAAAATGCAGCTATGAATACTGGCTACAAAAATCAAAGTATTTGGGTGAATGTAGGCCCCTTATACTTAAATCATATTAATTCCCTCCATTTGTAACCAGATACTGATGTTTCCCACACTTTAGTTTTTAATAAAGGTAAAGGTAAAGGTACCCCTGCCCGAACGGGCCAGTCTTGACAGACTCTGGGGTTTGTGCGCCCATCTCACATCTATTGGCCGGGGGCCAGCGCTGTCCGAAGACACTTCCGGGTCACGTGGCCAGCGTGACAAAGCTGCATCTGGCGGGCCAGCGCAGCACACGGAACGCCGTTTACCTTCCCGCTGGTAAGCGGTACCTATTTATCTACTTGCACCCGGGGGTGCTTTCGAACTGCTAGGTTGGCAGGCGCTGGGACCGAACGACGGGAGCGCACCCCGCCGCGGGGATTCGAACTGCCGACCTTTCGATCGGCAAGCCCTAGGCGCTGAGGCTTTAACCCACAGCGCCACCCGCGTCCCTTTAGTTTTTAATACTATACTGCAAAATAGCTTCAGCTACACTAAAAGACAGTGGTAGTAATTTTTTAAAATGTATTTTTATTAAAGATTTTCTTGGTTTAGAAAGTATGAGCAATGTCTCTCTCCCCCCCCCCCAGTAACATTTTTACAGATCAGTTTCATTTGTTGAGACATTAGTCATTCAAAGGGATGTGTGCAAACTAATTGTGCATGTCCTTTCTCCCTTTCAGCAACTCTCCCCCCCCCCAGCCTTCCTCAAATCCTTCCAAATTTTCTTGCACAAAGATTGAGCTTGTGAGCATGTGCTAGATCATGGCTAGTAGGAAAGTTCAAAACTTACTACCACTGAAAATGTGAGTATGGCTAAAAAAATATACTGTCACTTAATTTGAAACTTCATTTCCCTTAAAAACTAATAAACTAGGAATAACGTCACCCAAACTAAGCCATCATGATACAGATACTGTGGGAATTAAAAACTTGAAATGTAACAGTAAAACATTTTGTGGATCTAATGCTTTATTATCTGAAGTTTATAGAATTTTTACACAGTCAAATGGTAGGAATATCACTATATAGTTTCAGTATTGCTGAGTTGCCGGGGTGGGGGGGTCTGTATGCCTGAGCCCCTTTCTACTTCCTGGATCCAGCATGGATTCAGTTCCTGGAATAGCCAGGATAGCTTCCTGGTGACGCAAGGACCCTCTAAGTGTGGGCCATTAAGGTAACAAAGGAAGTGACTCTATGCCAGACAGAATGTGGGTGGGCAGCTTCCCACAACTTGCTGGTAGTTAGAAAGGCAAAGATTGGATGTGAGTTGTGTGTGTGAGCTAGAAGCAAGAGGTGGCAGACTGCAGGCTGGGCAGCTGCAAGAGACAGTGCCATGCCTGATTCTCTTTTGAATCCAAGGCTGCAGCTATGGGAGATCCAAGATCCTCTTGGGGTGTTAATGCTGTGAGCCCCTCCATCGTATGCTCATGTTGTATATATGTGTGAATAAACCATATATCCTAAAGACACCACAGTCTCTGCTGTCCCTCATTCTGAGGAAACCGAACCCTGTGGGTGTGCCTGGACCTCCTAGAATCTCGCACCGCTCAGAGATTGGGGTCGGTGCAACAGTAAACATATTTTATCTGGGAATAAGCCCCACCAAACATACACGGTCTTACTTCTGAGCAGGTAATCAGCCCTTCATACTCATTTTAAATCCTCAGCCACTGTGAACAATTAATTTTAAGAGGCAACTATAATTCTAAGTAATTACAGCCGTACCTCGGAAGTTGAATGGAATCCGTTCCAGAAGTCTGTTCGACTTCCAAAAGGTTTGGAAACCAAGGCACGGCTTCCGATTGGCTGCAGGAAGCTCCTGCAGCCAATTGGAAGCCACAGAAGCAGCATCGGACGTTTGGGTTCCAAAGAATGTTCGCAAACCGGAACACTCCCATGTTTGCGGCTTTCGGGAGTCAAAACGTTTGACTCACAAGGTGTTGGTCAACCAAGGTGTGACTGTGCAGACATCCTTTGTTGACAGAAAGAGTTGCTTTCCCACATTATATCATAATCTTAGCAAAGTTGAGGGTTCAAGTTTGTTGTTTCTGTCCACATCTCTGTAATGGTAAATGTACAGGTAAGATGATCTTTCTGCAGTAGCAGTAAGTAATTGAATCCCCTGGCTTAATAATGCTAAGTAGTGTAAAACTGCCTGCCTTACTTTCCCCCACTTTGCTTTCATTACTTTAATTCCAATAAATATAAATTGTGGGACTCAAGCATTTTGATGCACAAGCTGCTGTGAACACCACAGTAGTATGCTGTAGTCTTGAATGCTGGTTTAGACCTTCCCACACATGAACACAGCCTCCAAGTACAAAACAAAAGAACATTCCCCATTGATATTTTTACATCGGAGCTCAGAGGAAGAAGGAACTGTAGAGGAGTTAGTATTATAATTATGGTCCATCACCTGCTATCCTTGAGATGTTGGTCTTTTAATTTTGTCGTTTAACTGAATCTTGCCTTGGGATTCTTCAGTCAGAAAAGCAGTATAAAAATAAACTTGCTATGAATCTACACTATGCTAGAGATCTGCATGAAAAAGTTATTTTCAGACTGTATGAGGTGCATGTAGCACTGTGGAAAACAGGTAAATCAGGTACACCCACCTCATGGTGTAGCATGGAGAAATCATTTGTTCATTTATTTATATTTTAAACATATTTCACCCTTCAGCATCACTACTTCAAGAGTGGCTATGACATAAAAAAACATATCACAGATCACACTACTAGACTAATAACATTTAAATATCAAATGAAAGCAATAAGGCAAGAAGAATCATTGCAGCCAAATAAAACACAAAATATCAGCTGGAATTTTAAGAAACTAGGAAAATAAATATGTATTTGTCCAGTACCAAAAAGGCAGGCAATTCGGTACAGGTGAACTAACCTAGATAGAGTCTTCTAAAGAGGGGTGCCATGGAAAGCAAGCAATTTTGCCAGTGGCCATCTGTCTGACCTCCAAAGTGTGGGCACCTGTCTGTACAAGGGCCTCCAAAAGTAATTTTACTGTGTGGATGGGTTCATGTGGGGGAAGGGACTTGTTCAGGTCATCCAAATTACCCATGCATTACCCATTAGATCTAAAGGACCCTAGTGTCTCCAAGTTAAAGAAAAAAGAATGCTCTAACATATGCCCTTAGGCCAAGTAATAATTGTGTTTAAGTAGACAGATTAACAAGGATTTGATCCTGGATTTCTCAGGCCCACACCCCAAGCTTTTTAACAGCAAGGTGCCAGTTGAAGTAAGGCATATGCTTTCTTTCCTAGAATACATTTTCCTTAGGCTTTTCTTACACTTGGGATTTTTGAAGCCAGTATTTGGATCCCAATTGTGCTAACATATTTTCAGAAAAATCAATGATACTTATGCAAGCAATTCATCCTGTACCCCACCCCACCCCCGGCAGCAGACAGGAATTGGGAATAGATTTAGAATGTTGAGTCTAAATACAATACACCTACTTTAACATTGCTGAAGAACATCCTGTGCTCAGCACCTTTTTCAAGTTCAGGATCTTAGTCTCAACAGAGCCTTTGTGGTTCCACTGTACTTTGAAACAGGATGTTCCTAGTGGAAGTTGCTATTTATGCACGAAGGAAAGAACCTGCACTGTAGCAGTGGCTTGGCTCTAGAAGGCCCTCCCTGCAAAACGTACAACTGGCACTAAGACATTATTTTTTGCCCAGACACTTAAAAATGTGGCATTTTTTTCTGTCCTGCTAGTTAGCTTTTATCAAACCTTTCAGTTCATTATTTCTTATGACTTTTGTAATATTTATTATTGTGTGTGAATTAATGCTAATTGTTTTTTTTTTTTATAAAATTTTTATTAGTTTTACAAAAGTTTTTATAACAAACAAACATAAAAGAAAAAACAGACAAACAAACAAATATAATTTCAAAATGTCCTTTCATAGACTTCTTTCCTCGGACTTCCCCATACCTCCCCTTTCTGCATCCTCATGTCCAAATTTTATAGCAACTTATAAATGTTTTTTCCCATCCTAATTCATCATAGTCCTTTCTTAATCTGATCTTATATTACTGCAACCCTTTCTCTCTGTAAAATCTCGACATTCTAAGCTTCATCAAGTTTATAATAGTTCTTAAGATAAATCTTAAATTTCTTCCAATCTTCTTCCGCAGTCTCCTTTCCCTGGTCACGAATTCTGCTTGTCATTTCCGCCAATGTCATATAGTCAATCACTTTCATCTGCCATTCTTCCAAGGTGGGTAGATCTTGTGTCTTCCAATACTTTGCGATCAGTATTCTTGCTGCTGTTGTTGCATACATAAAAAAGGTTCTATCCTTTTTTGGCACCAATTGGCCGACAATGCCCAAGAGAAAGGCCTCTGGTTTCTTAAGGAAGGTATATTTAAATACCTTTTTCATTTCATTATATATCATCTCCCAGAAAGCCTTAATCTTCGGGCATGTCCACCAAAGATGATAAAAAGTACCTTCAGTTTCCTTACATTTCCAACATTTGTTATCAGGCAAATGGTAAATTTTTGCTAGCTTAACTGGGGTCATGTACCACCTATAGACCATTTTCATAACATTTTCCTTTAAAGCACTACATGCCGTAAATTTAATACCAGTGTTCCACAACCTTTCCCAGTCAGCAGACATAATATTATGACCAATATCCTGTGCCCACTTAATCATAACTGATTTAACTGTTTCGTCTTGTGTATTCCATTTCAACAGCAAGTTATACATTCTTGACAAATTCTTAGTATTGGGTTCTAGCAATTCTGTCTCAAGTTTTGATTTTTCCACCTGGAAGCCAATTTTCCTGTCTTGTTTGAAAACCTCCATTATTTGATAATAGTGGAGCCAATCTTGTACTTTGGGTTTTAGTTTTTCATTGCTCTTTAATTTCAGTTTCTCTCCATCCTGTTCTAAGATCTCACAATACTTTGGCCATCCGGCCTCCATATTAACTTTCTTGTGGGCCTTAGCCTCTAAGGGTGACAACCATCTAGGGGTTTTGTTTTCCAACAGATCTTTATATCTCATCCAAACATTAAACAACGCTTTCCTTACAATATGATTTTTAAAGGCACTATGCACTTTGATTTTGTCATACCATAGATATGCATGCCAGCCAAATGCATTATTGAAACCTTCTAAGTCCAAGATATCTGTATTCTCGAGGAGCATCCACTCTTTCAGCCAGCAGAATGCTGCTGCTTCATAGTACAATTTTAAGTCCGGCAGGGCAAATCCCCCTCTTTCTTTTGCATCTGTTAATATTTTATATTTTATTCTGGGCTTTTTGCCCTGCCAGACAAATTTCGCAATGTCTTTCTGCCACCTCTTGAAACAGTCCATCTTGTCAATAATCTGCAAAGTTTGAAATAAAAATAACATTCTAGGCAATACATTCATCTTAATCACTGCAATTCGGCCTAACATTGACAATCTCAAATTTGACCATATTTCTAGATCTTTTTTAATTTCTGACCAGCATTTTTCATAATTGTCCTTATACAGATTCAAGTTTTTAGATGTTAAATTAACCCCTAGATATTTCACCTTCTTAACCACCGTCAGACCTGTCTCTTCTTGAAACTTATTCTTTTCCATATCTGTTAGGTTTTTCCCTAAGACTTTAGTTTTTTGTTTATTCAATTTAAATCCGGCTACCTGCCCAAATTGTTGGATTATTTCCAACACTCTTTTTGTACTAGTGTTTGGCTCCTGCAAAGTCAACACAAGGTCATCTGCGAACGCTCTTAACTTATAGTGTTTAGTTCCGACCTGTACACCTTTAACTTGCTGGTCATCTCTAATCATGTTCAGCAACACCTCCAGGACCGAAATAAAAAGCAATGGGGAAATTGGGCACCCCTGTCGTGTTCCTTTTTCTATCTTAAGTTCCTCAGTTATTACATTATTTACAATCAGCTTAGCTTTTTGTTCGGAATATATTGCACCCATACCATTCTCAAATCCTTGTCCTACCCCCATCCCATGAAGATTCTTTTTCATAAAACTCCACGAAATATTGTCAAAGGCTTTCTCCGCGTCCACAAATATCAAAACTGCTTTAGTATTTATATTCACCTCTAACTTTTCCAAAATGTCTATTATGTTCCTAACATTGTCTGAGAGGTGTCTTTTTGGGAGAAAGCCTGCTTGGTCTCTGTGAATCTTCTCCATCAGTACTCTTTTAAATCTTTTTGCTAAAATGTCTGCAAAAATTTTGTAATCCACATTCAATAACGAAATTGGGCGGTAGTTCTTCAGTTGAGTCTTTTCAGTCTCTGTCTTTGGTATGAGTGAGATATATGCTTCTTTCCACGATTCGGGTGCCTTTTTTCCCTCTAGGATCTCGTTACAAACTTCCTTTAACGGTTGTATTAGCCATTCCTTTAAAGATTTGTAATATCTGGAAGTCAGTCCGTCTGGCCCTGGAGATTTGCCCAATTGCATATCCTGAATGGCACCCTCTATCTCTTGTTCTGTTATTCTCTGGTTTAGCTCCACCTTGCTATGATGAGAGATTTTTTGTAATCCATATTTATTAAGGAATTTATCTATGTCCTCTTCATTTTGTAATCCTTGGGAATAGAGTTTTTTAAAATAACTCACAAAGCAATTTCTTATCTCGTTGGGTTTAAATATATTTTTTCCGTCCACTTCTAGACTTGTGACTGTATTTAATTTCTGTCTTTTCTTAAGTTGCCATGCCAGAAGTTTACCACATTTGTCTGCCGACTCAAATGTCTTTTGTTTCATTTGCTTTATTTTCCATTCTATCTCTTGGTTCATCAATTCCATATATTGTGTTTGATACAACTTAATCTCCCTCAAAATCTCCTGGGACTTTGGTTTTGATCTTAATTTTTTCTCTCCTTCTTTTATCTTTTCCAAATTTTTTTCCTTTTTCTCATTCTGTTTTCTCTTCTTTATTGAGTTTTGTTGAATCAAAAATCCTCGCATCACAGCTTTACTTGCGTCCCAGATCACTCTTTTTTCCACATCGCCCTTTAGATTGATTTCAAAATAGTCCTTTAGAGTTTTTTGGGCCTTCATGTGGATCTCTCTGTCTCGAAATAGGGTGTCATTCATTCTCCATCTAAACTGACCAGTTGTTGTAGGTTTCATTTCCATCTTCACGGCGTTATGGTCGGAACAGGTTTTTGGGCAGATTTCTACCTTCTTGATCTTCGGAGCCATTCCACTAGTAACCCAGATTTGGTCGATTCTGGTCCAGGTCATCTTTGCATGGGAGAAAAAGGTTCCCTCTCTTTCAAGAGGGTTCCTTGTTCTCCAAATGTCTATTAAGTCCATATTTTCAGTCATTTCGAAGAAAGTCTTCGGGAGTCTCCCTTCTTTAGTAAGAGTCAGTCTTTGTGTCTTGTCCATGTTTGTAGAAACTACACCATTCATATCTCCCATAATTATCATATTATATTCCAAATAATCCGTCAAAGTTTCATGGAGTTTTTTGAAAAATTCTGCTTTACCTTCATTTGGCGCATAGATCCCAATTATCAAAAATTTTTCTCCTTGTACCTGAATCTCCACCGCTAAATATCTTCCTTGTTCATCTTTAAACATCATTTTTGGAGCCCACTTCTCTTTTACATAAATCACAACTCCTCTTTTTTTAACTTTGTCCGACGAAATAAATTCTTGTCCCAATTTTTTATTCATAAGCAGTCTCCTGTGTGCTCTGGTTATATGGGTTTCCTGTAAGCAAATCAAGTCCAGTTGTTCTCTATTCAAAATATGGAATATTTGTCGTCTCTTCAAAGGGCTGTTCATCCCATTACAATTCCAACTAAGGAATTGCAGGGCCATCTTGTTATTTTTCTGGTATTCCTCCAACAGCTCCCAGTTGTTGTTCCTCCTCTGTTGGTGGTGGAAGGTTCTGTCCAAACGAAAGGTTCAGGATGTCTATTACACTCCTTTGCTCAGCAATTGGGTCTACAGTTCCTTTCTGTAAGTCTTCCTGATTTCTTTGCAGGAACCTGTCTTTATCCTGTATCGTCTTTATTTTCACCTTCTTCCCTCTATAGTCAAAAGACAGTCCCTGTGGAAATTCCCACCTGAAGAGAATGGTGTTCTTCTTCAACAGGTAGACCAAATCCTTATAAGAAGCTCTCAAGTCCAAAATATGTTTAGGAATGTCTTTAAAGATCTGTATCGGTGAGTTCCCAATTTGTAAGGCCTTTTCAAAGTGCAGTCTTAAAATTTTGTCTCTTTCCTCCTTCGATCTCAAGGTAATCAGACAGTCTCTCGGCGCCTTTCTGTTCTGTCTTCTGCCCAGTCTAAATGCTGTTGTGATTTTAAATTCGTCTTCCTCTAGGTCTTCCCAGGAATCAGCAAACTCTTTCGTTAAAAAGTCCGTAAGATTGTCTCCTTCGTCCTCTGGAATTGATCGTAATTTCAAATTCCTTTCTTTTCTTTGTAGTTCCCACAATGCCAGAGTTGCGTCGTGGTCATAGACCTTCCTGGCAATCGGTTCTAATTTTTCCTGGGTCTCTCCAGCAATAGTTCTGGCTTCCTCCGCAATTTGTTGTGTGGCAGAATTTTCTTGCGTAAGCCTATTTATAGATTCTGTATTCAGGTCAAGTCTTGTTGTTAAATCTGTCAATTTCTGTGAATTCTCTGTCAGTTTCTTGGTATTTTCTGCCGTCTGCTTTGTTAGATTCTCCAGAGACTGGTTTATCTTAAGAAGGGCTTGCGACACTGCATCCATGGAGACTGCTGTACCTTTTTCTTGTCCTGTTGTCACTGTAGGAGTTATGCCTGAGATCGAGCCTCTTTTCTTGTGTTGCTGTAGCTGTTGTTGATATTGCCTTGTCTTGGCTCTCGTGCTTATCTCGTCTGCTGGGCCACTCATATCCCAAGGTCGTTTCCCACGAGAGCCTTCTCCTAAAGGAAAATTCCACTGTCCCAAAGCGTAGCAACTTTTAATTTACCCTCTAGAGGGAGCAAATCAAAATGTCCGCAAACAAAGGCAAAGAGTATTTGAAAAACAAATTTATCGGGAGGCTTCTATATGTATATTGCAACTCTTTCCCATTAGATAAAGTCCCAGCCTTCCCTGATATATTGTGTCCACAAAGTCCCAAAACTTTGTATCAAATAAGCAATGAGACTTCCACTTTGTTACTTTCACAAGAGTCTAAAGTCAGTTCAGTGTTCCTTTGTTCTAATAGCAGTTTGTGCCAGGTTGAAGGCTGCAGAGAGTTCCCTTTCCTTTAAGTTGGTCATGCAGCTTATAAAGTCACTTATTCCTCCCCTCTGCCCTGCAAGCTAGAGGGGATAATCAAAGTCCAAATGTCGGATTCAAGCAGTTAAAAACAATATCCCATACGGATGCAGCTCAGTAACTTTCGTTGCTTTAATTGTCATGCAGTCGGGGGAAGGCAGACTTCCTTAATTTTCGCCTTTCCCGTTTTCAGCCTAATTTCAGGTAGTTTTGGCACGAATAGAGGTTCAATCTTACTCACGGGTCTTTTTTGTCCAGATTGTTCAGGAAGGGAATCGGCGCTCTCCACTAATGGCGACGCGGCTTCACCCTGCGGGCTGGGTAGCGATTCTCAGCACCGCGCTCCCCGTTGTCGTTCCGGAGCCTTTAAAAAGGCTCTTTCTGCGGTAAAGGGGGGCGCTTCAGGTGCCCACCGAATCTCCTTGTTCACAGGCTCCGTTCCTGTGATTTTAGGGGTCCCCCGCTTGCCGTAGCGGGTCAGACCCGAACTCGCAGAGCCGTCCTCTCTCCGGAGCTCGGAGAGGGAGCAGCCATTAGCGCTGGCGCCGAACCGGAAGTCCCACTTAATTCTGAATTAATGCTAATTGTACACCATCCTGGAATCCTTGGATGAACAGTGATTTAGAAATATTTTAAATAAATTCAAAATAATACAGCCGGCTTTTTTAATATAATATATACAAATTATATCTGCTGACTTACTGTGGTGCCTGGTTGGCTAGTGTTGGATTAGTGTCCCTTTGCTCCATTCTAGTTCGGGGGATGGGGGGTTTCAAAGCATTTTTGCTTTATTTTTGGAAGTGTGTTGGATGGGGGAGTGCACAATGCAAGGGCAAGGCACAGGAAAAGCTGCTGTTCCCAGGCTTCTGATATCTTTTCCACAAACTATCCTAGGGTTGGGATTCTATACTCCAAGCGTTGTTGTTGTTTAGTCATTTAGTCGTGTCCGACTCTTCATGACCCTATGGACTATAGCTGTCAATGTTTCCCTTTTTTTTAAGGGAAATTCCCTTATTCCTAATAGGATTCCTCACAAGAAAAGGGAAAAGTTGATAGCTATGCTATGGACCAGAGCACACCAGGCACTCCTGTCATCCACTGCCTCCCGCAGCTTGGTCAAACTCATGTATACTCCAAGGGTAGGGAATCTTATTCTGCCTGAGTTGGTCCTCCCCTACCCAGCTGTGACCCCACCCCTTCCCAAATCACTCCCCCACCCCACCCCAATGCAGCAAGTGGACTTTGGAAACGTTTGGTACCATTGGCACCAGTGTCAGTTTTTTAGTCATGAAATGGCTGTGTGGGGTGGTTTTCAAGGGCAATTGCACAAGGATGAGAGGGTTAACCCTTCCTTCCTTAGTTGCTGCCCTAACCCAAAATTGCCCTTCACAGCAATTAAAAAACTACAGTTGGCCTCAAGGAACTTTTTTTAAAAGCCCAATTGCTATACAGGGGTTGGGAGAGAGAGACTATGGGCTAGAGGTTTCCCTCCCCTGTACTTGCCTTGTAAGCCTCATTGGGGCTTCCTGCTGACTAGATATGCAAAAGTTGCACTGTAAGGCAATAACATGTTAAAAGGGAAAACTAAATTGGGTTGTCTCAGAAATGTGTGTATATCATGAGGGGAAATGGGACGCTGTTGCACAGCAGCAGCATGCCTAGGTGCTGTATGTTCCGATAGCAATGCTATTTATCTAGAAGTGCAAACATAGCTGCGTAATAAAAGATATCCAGAACAGGAAAGTTATCCTCTCATTTTGTTTTCTTCCGAAACCCAAGAGAATTTGCTAAGATTAATCATATGGAGTGACACCCAAAACCCGCTCTAGAGAGTTAAGGGACCCTTTGGAAAAGATTTGGAGTGTGCACAGCGGGGTTATAGGAAGAAGAAGCCCAGTTCTGCAACTGGGCAGACATCACTGGATTCCACCCATAATAATGAGAGAAATTTAATAACTAGTATTATAAGACTATTTTGTCCCATACATTATTGTTTTGTGGGCTGTTTTGGTACATACAGTATTTATAGCTTTGATTTCAGGCAGTTTGCGTCTATTAATTTCAAAGGTATTCACTGAAGAAGGTTCCTGCACTCTCTTTTTTTTCTTTTTTGACAGACAAGACTCATTTTCATGGTATTTTTGAGTAATTCTTTTAAATATTAATGACTTGCTTTTCACTCTTCAGAAAACAACACACCAATCTAACCCCGGTTATACTTAGTAATATTTTTAAAGATGATTAACGAAAGGTGGTTGAAGGTTACCGATTCATATGTGAATTTCATTGCATATTCAATTTGCAACCATGTTTTCTGATTCAGCAAGTGCACGAAAGCCTGTTTGTATGCTAAGATGTAAGACTAGGATCTCCTGAGCTGGATCAGGGTAGTGAAAAAAGGCAAATCATTATAGAAATGTGAAGTAGTTAACTATTTTTTTTCATGGTTCGTGCCATTACATTAAAGGAGACCAAGTCACACATCCAAGCAGGTTGCTTTCCTCCTTCCAGAGAACCCCTTCGCTGTAGATTATGACATAGAATGAATATGGAGACAAATCTCCACTGCAGATATGTCTATAGTTCCAGTTGCATCTTTTGCAATAACTTGGGACCACATTTCACATTGAGACTTTGCCACACAATCCCTCCTTTAGGTGGGATCACATATAAAAAGAGATGGCCAGTTTGCATCTGTGAACAGATGTTGTCCTCCCAAGTCTAGGGAAAGATGTTGGAAGCACTGGGGACAGAGAAGGAACTTTCTATTGAAAGACAAACTTGGAAATCTCTGCCCATATTCCTAGTAGCTACTGAAAAGTAGTTGCCAAATGGTGTGAAGAAGACTAGTAAAGGTAAAGGTAAAGGTACCCCTGCCCGAACGGGCCAGTCTTGACAGACTCTGGGGTTTGTGCGCCCATCTCACATCTATTGGCCGGGGGCCAGCGCTGTCCGCAGACACTTCCGGGTCACGTGGCCAGCGTGACAAAGCTGCTCTGGCGAGCCAGAGCCGCACACGGAACGCCGTTTACCTTCCCGCTGGTAAGCGGTACCTATTTATCTACTTGCACCCGGGGGTGCTTTCGAACTGCTAGGTGGGCAGGCGCTGGGACCGAGCAGCGGGAGCGCACCCCGCCGCGGGGATTCGAACCGCCGACCTTTCGATCGGCAAGCCCTAGGCGCTGAGGCTTTAGCCCGCAGCGCCACCCGCGTCCCATGTGAAGAAGACTAGTTGGTCATTAAATCTAAGACTGTGCACACAATCCACACACAAAAAAAAGTCATGCCAAGCTATGTTTTTCTCCTTTATACATTACAAATTCTAAACCCATGTATGACTTTTTCATCTGGAATGGTGCTTGCTCAGAATTTTATACCTTAGCTTAAATAATCATTATGCTACCTTGTGGAGATGTTTTGAGTTAAGTTAACGGTAGGATATATGTTTTTAAAAGAATAAGTGAGAGAACTGTGACAAATGGCATTAGAATTTTAGGTTGTTTGGGGAGGTGGTTTCTTTTGGTGACACCTATACAAATACTAGAAATTCAGATCATTTCTTAATTTATTTACTAAAATGTAATTAATTTTACAATCCTGTGTTCAGCAAAACTAATGCAGAAATTACTGTATCATTTTGCCCTTACGCATGTTACCTTTTAGCCCTGTCCCCAAACATTATTTCAAAACTGAAAACAGCACAAAATGTTGTATCCAGTGACCCATGACTTTAGAAATTTGGAAAGGCTTTTTATTCACTGGGTTGGAATAAATTAAAGATGGTGAATGATAGATTAAAAATAGAATTACATTTATGGTAAATTTATATCCTATTTTGTATCTTCTGTTGACTGTTTCAACGCCAAAACCTACATATTAAAAAAGTAACCACAGAAAAATTGTATGTTATTTACATTAGGCTAAAAAAATTAATGTTAAATCAAAATAGTCTTCCCCTTACTCCTATTTTTTATTTTTATTTGTGTGTACCTATTTCTGTTTGCATTAGTCATTCTCTCTAGGTAAATTGTCCATAAGACCAATGATTCCATCAGCAAATTATCCAGAAAATGCTGTCAGTGCACATTGTGACATTTGTGCCACTGGTGTATTTGCTGCTATTCCAGTGGTCTAATTAACCTGGCAGCAATCTCTTGTGGCCAATGCTGCTTCCTTTGTTTGTTTTCCTTGGCACCATAGTTCAGACCTATACATCCTCCATACACTTAAAATAGATCTCATATTTACTATTGATTTCCCCCTTCCATCCCCCCTCCCCTTCCCCTTTCCTTCTTTTGATTGGCAGTATCATCCAGACAAACAGAACGCAGATGTGCCAGCAGGAGAAGTGGAGGCGCGCATGCAGAGGTTCATCGAAATTGATCGAGCGTGGAAAATTCTAGGGAATGAAGAGACAAAAAAAGAGTATGACCTGCAGCGGCGTGGTAGGTTCCTGCCAAGGAGTGCTGTAGTAGTAGCAGCAGCAGCTTTTGAGAGCAGAAGCTGGAGTGGTAGCTCAGTGGTCTTTTTTCAAAATGCTTTTTGTTTGACCGAAACACTTCATTTGCTCTTACCCACTTCCATATTTAGATACATTATTTATACTGATTACTCCATCTCCATTAAGCAGTAAAAACACTAAATTACTTTTGACAAAGCATTAGGTGGTAGCTGTTATACTAATTCTAATGAATGTAGAACTTGGATGATAATAATGACTTAGTTTAGCCATTTCTCATTTGACAGTATTTAAAGCAGTTTCGTTAAATGTTCTTAATTACTTAAGTTATGCCCTTTGCTACATTCTGTTGCTGCATTTTAGATACAGGTTTTGAGTAATCTGTGTCAAAGGTATACTGCCGCATATTTATAAACACTTCACAGTCATTAAAGTGTATTCTTTCTACCAGTCTTTAGGAATTGAGCACATTTCAGAATATTTCTCATAATGCATCCCTGGTATAAGCGTCTAAGGAAGCAAGTTATATTCCAGTTAAATGCATTAACCAGGCAGTTCCAGCACGCGCGCACACACACACACATATATGTACATCTTGGGGAAAATAGCATCTTAAAACAGTGACAGGCTGTTGTGAGAAAGAAAGGGGAAAATGTAGGTCAGGTCTGTCACACATGGGCTACCATTACATGAAGTGATAGGCTGTCTTTCTGCTCTGGCCTCAGGATAGGAGTCCCTCAGCCTTCCATTAGAACCTTCAATAAATGTATATCCACCCTACATGTTAATGGGGGGAGTCAATAATAGTGTATTGCCTGTGGGGAAAACACTCAGTCGCACTCTGCGGTAACACACTCTGGTCCAGCATTGACGTGTAGCTACCACCACTTTTCAGTGTGCCTGATAAAAGCTCACTGTCTCTGCAGCATGTTATTGAATTCCCTTCCATTGTACGCTGGCACACCATCAAACCTTTCTCTCTCTTGCTGTTTTAAGTTCCCTGCTGTTAAGGTTGCCACAATTTTATTTGAGAAACAAAAGCTTAGTCAGCGTGGCTGGCAGATACACATAATCAACGGAATAATATACGGCGTATACAAGCTTATTTTTTTAATCATGAATTATTTGGTGTCTATCGTTTTCTCTTTTTTCAAAATGTGCTATTTGGGATGTTAGATGTTAAACTGAAATGAGCAAAATTATTTTTGAGCTAGTTTTATTTTTGGCTTGTGGCTTAATAGAAAGAGCAGCTGGTTTTGCCAAGAGAGAGAGGGAGAGAGACTAACTTGGAGCTGGGGTTAAGAAATTTCCCTTGTGTAAAAATTGGCAGAAATGTATTTGTTTATGCTCTGTCCATTTTGTAGTTAGACTTTGAGATACACACTCTAGCATAAAAGTCAGTCCAGTCAATTAAGCTTTATGTCCTTACAAGTAATGCACAGAAAATGACAGTTAATGCGTATTTTAATTTTTGAGGTTGTGAAGCTTTTTCAGATTTGCTTTTTTTAATGTTTCGGGCTGTTACCCATTCAGATAAGCAAAGCGTGTGGAATTTGCTTTGATTGAAATCTACAGGCATTGATTCTGTGCAACCTTTGTTTTTCTAGTGAGGCTTGAAGGGACTTGGAAAAGAGAGATTGGGCAGTAGCAGTGGCTGTGTAACTTCCGATGCGATTGGTGGAGTGTCAGCAAGGATGCATATAATACACAACTTTTGGTTTTAGCTAAAGTTGATGTGTTGTTGCAGTATACCAAAACAATTTTATTGAAAGGAATTGATTTAAAGGAAAGCAACTAATTTTAAATCCATTGGGATCTATTGGGCATTTATAGCCCTGTTCTTCCAAAACAATACTTGCTGCTGTTAAAGTGATTACTGAAAATGGGAAGCTTATTGACAAATCTGCCTGATAGTTCCATAGTTGAGAACAACTGCCCAAATTAGGAGTGAGTGGATGACACAGGGTGCAGCAATGGGCACTGCCACAAGAGAGACTAGCTTTCTCAAACAGCATTATGGTGAGTCTTCTGCCAGGCTTGACAAGCCTCAGGCTTTCTCTCAGAGTTGGAGAGGTTGGATGAGAATTGTCCCCACAGCAGCACTTCAGAGGCACTTGCAATGGGGAAGAGCTGGAGCTCCCAACACATGCTTTCTGTGCAAAAATTTCAATTCCCATCATATCTCAAGGAAGGTCTGGGCAAACAAATTGTGTTGAAAACCTGGAGATCCATTGCTAGTCAGTCTACCAATATTTATAGAACAGCTTCCCATGTTTGAGATGATCACTGCTCCCTCCTTAGCTCCTCAGTTGGTAGGAAGTCTGGGATTTGATTTGTCTCTGTGCTTCTGGCACAGTGCCTGAAAGCCATTTGCTCACTCCCACCCTCCCTTCAGCTTGAAGCTAGCAGGCAGAATTGGGACTGCACTTGCAATTGTGCTGGGTTTTGGAAGCCTTTGGAAGATTCTGGGAAGGATTCCACACATCGCTCTTCGTTTCCAAGATGGGGAAGATGAGAGGATTTCCCGGCTTCTTATTTTTCTCGTAGAAAAGCACTGGTTGTTGAGGGGGTTGGGTGAACAGTGGGTAAAGGAGAGCTTTGAGCTAACAGAGAAGATGGGATTGGCAAACGGGAAGTTGTAAGCTGAGATGGAGGTGTTGAAGGGCTGGGGTTGAAGGAGTTGTTGAGGGATGAGAGGGTAGAAGGGGGTGGGGGATTAAAGAAGCTGTGAGGGGTTGGGCAAGGTGTAAGTGGAGGGTGTTGGGGAGTTGGTGAGGGTGGCAGGTAGGGAGGGATGGTGAACGGGGGCGACAGCCCCTAATATTTACACACAATAACAAAAATCTCAACCTGTTTTATTATGATGATAATTTAAAAATGACAACCAAATGCTCAAGAAAACTAATTCTGATTGCAGTGTTATAACACAACCATTCCTAAACAAGCCCCTCTGAATTGTGATAGAATCGTGAACTGAGAATTGGCCATTTTATTTGTTTAAATTATTTTTATTGTATACTACAATTTCATTATAAAAAATCAAAACAGTTTACACCAATTATATACACACAATAAAAACCATATAAAGTTTTAAAATTGCAAATCATCAGTTGACTAGATATAACTGAATATAATCTAATATAAATTATTGTGAGGAAAAGTCGGAAGAAGAACATAAAAATGAATTTATTCTGATCTTCCAGTCTAAATGGTGTGATTTTGCAGTTCTGTGAAATATATGTATTGATCAAGCTGCATCTCATGAATCTTTCTCAGGTGCTAGAATAAGAAAGTAAATCTGACGCTGCTCAATTAATTACTATTTCTAGAGCTGGACTTAAGGGAAGGGTTCTTGCCATTAGGACTTACAAGCTCCCCCTGCCCTACCAGGAGAGTTTAGTGGGTTTCAGGCAAGGTTCAGCCTGAATGGTAGCAGTGTATTCGTGGCCCTACAGCGTTCATAAACATGTACATCATACTCAAACTATATATTAGCACAACATCAACAAATTACAGCAAGCATCTATCCCCCTCTTCCTCTTCTTGTATGGCTTTTAGTTTTGCTTAACAGGGGCTGTTCTTCTTTCCCCCTGCCCCACCTTCTGGAGCAAGGCTTTGGGGAGGGAAAAGACCCCTGACTGAAACCCTGGAGAACCAACTGCTGCCAGTCAGTGTAGACAATACTGAGCTAGACTTTCTGGCAAAGTGTTACTGAAGTGTGCTTCTAATAGTTATGTAATGCTGTTTAAAAGATTCCCAGCATCCCTTTTAATTGTCTTGAATTTTCGGCTTGTAAGACATGCAATGAAGAACCTCCAGTCCATGGGCCAACAGGTAGACTTGTGAGGCCCTTTTCCTTCATGTCCGTCATCTGACAGACATAAAGGTGGAGTTAAATCCTGTGTTGGCTATGTGTGCCTGTCCCCAGCTACGAACAGAAGTGTGCATCCCAAGTGAGCAGAGTTCAACCTTTCTCATCTACTGATGAATAGGACTTAAATTGTGCTCAGGTCAGCAGGATTCCATGCAAACCTGATTATACCAGAGTCTCCTGCTAAAATGGAGTCCATCCATCCCCCATAATTTTAGCACTCAACCCTGATAAAACACAGGGGGGCTTCCCTTTTAGCCGCGTCTGATGCGCCCTCCTCACTGAATCAGTAAAGAACTGCATATCCACTCACTATGTAGTATTACTTAAAATTCAGAGAGACATCTAAGGACACACAATATAAAATCAATATTTATTTAGAAATAGAAATTTTTAGATACAGTGGTACCTTGGGTTAAGAACTTAATTCGTTCTGGAGGTCCATTCTTAACCTGAAACATTCTTAACCTGAAGCACCACTTTAGCTAATGGGGCCTCCTGCTGCCACCGCACTGCCGCACAATTTCTGTTCTCACCCTGAAGCAAAGTTCTTAACCTGAGGTACTATTTCTGGGTTAGTGGAGTCTGTAACCTGAAGCACCTGTAACCCGAGGTACCACTGTATAACCCATTGTACAGATTACCAATTTACTACACAGCTTCACCAGTGCCATCCAAGTGGTAACATGTATATGGTGAACCCTTGGTAAATGTTCATATGGATCCACTTTTTACATTCTGTGGATTTCCATAGCTTTGTTCTTGTTCTCCAACTTCTCCTGCAAAGAGAAGGCAGAAAGGACATATGGGAGGTTCTCAAAGGTCTCTCATCCATTGTAACAGCCTGGCATACTGAGTCCTCAAGCACACAGATTTGAGTTGTGTTGGAGATAGAACAAGGCTTTGCTATGGTCTATGAGTGATAGACTTCAAATTTTCTGGAATATACAGTGGTTGGTTCAGTTGTGATACATTATTGCCCAAATTCCATAAGTGTCATTAAAATAAATCTAAGTCTTATTACATATATATTGGCAAAGAACAACAGAGTGTGTAATCCATGAAATTAGATAGAAAAGATAGAAGGAACTGAAGATGGAAAACTCTTATTAGTATTTTTGACTGGTTCCATCTACTGTAGCATTTCTTCTAGTGATTTGGAGCATCAGCATAATTGCCAAGATGGATTAAGTTGATAAGAGAAGATAAAGCTTCCTCCCCCCTCATTCTCATTTATTACTATTTCAGTCTTAGATGTAAGTGGGTTAACTTTGTTTTAATATATATCTATTTAATGTACTGGAGGTGTTCAGAATAGGTTAGGTCAAAGAGGTTTTATTGATCCAGTAATTATATCTAACTTGTCTGATTTGTTTTAATTGCCTTCATTAAGATTAATTTAGATGAAACTCATTCCCTGGAGATCTATAGTGTAGTTTTCAGGTAAAATTAGAATCACAATTTAATGTTGCAAAAAGGAGGCAGAGACCACAGGCCAACTTGATACTGGATAATCGGCCGCTAATTAATGAATTGCATGGGGGGGAAATCATGCTTTAATATTAAAGTGCTAATTAGATTTTTTTCACCAATACATGAGGGCAGTTAAAATAAGTGTTTAATTTCACTACCAATACATTATTCATAGTTAACTACTATGGTAGCAGACTGGTTGCACCAAAATGAGGAACATCAGGATAACCTTTGTTCTAAAACAGTTTGTAACAAATGCATGCATACTACTCCTGACAGAATGTGGACCACAATTGCCAAGTTACAGTATTTTTTTTGCAGTTTAGCATGGTACTATCAAATTCAGATTACTAGTTGAGAGCTGCTTTCTTCACAGATTGGCATTCATTTTAGATTTGACTTAGCTCCTTTCCAGTATTCTCTGTAACCAGTAATCTGAGATGATAAACTGGGTATCGTGAATTAGTATTCATTTGCTCATAGAACATTGTATACCAAAGCACAATTGTGATCAAAATATTATATAGCACCAATGTGATTTTAAGTATCTATATTAGTTCTAAATCAAGGGTGGGTAGCATCCCTTCCATGGGTCAAATGAGGTCCTCCAGGTCTTTCTATCATCCTAGGCCATGCCCCTCACCATCCTTGATCTGTACCCTCATTGAGTGCCTTTGCTTACCTGGAATATGTCAATGAACTGAGATACTGCCTCTTGCTTGCTTGAACGGATAGCTGTGTGTGCAGAAATCTGACTTGCATGGCAGGGATTTAGCTTACTGTACATGGAAAGTAGCCACATGTGTTGCATTAGCCACTTTTGGCTTTGGCCCTGGCCACCACTACCATACAGCCCCAAGACTGACTATGAGAGATTGTGACCATTGGACTGGTGCAAATTCCCCATTTTTAAAAAAAGTGTTGGGGAAAATAAGGAACTCTAATATTCCAAAGTATTCATAGCTGTGACCATGCACAGAACTAGCTGTATAGTGGTATCCTAAGCAAGGCAAATGGAACAAACTGTTCCGTTATTTTGTTTCTTTCCAAGTTTACATCATTTTGCTAGAGTGTAGTTCAGGCAAAGGCAAACTCTGCCCTCCAGATGTTTTGGGACTACAATTCCCATCATCCCTGACCACTGGTCCTGTTAGCTAGGGATGTTGGGAGTTGTAGTCCCAAAACATCTGGAGGGCAGAGTTTGCCTATGCCCGGTGTACTTGATCCAGTAGGGGCTGAAGCTGTTAACTGATAAATCTGATAAATCACTTACCACCCTGTTACACTGTGTCTACTCATTTTGCAAGGTATACCTATATGAGATCAGACCTAGCTGTTACTATTTTCTCCTAGCTTTGTTTATTAATCTGTAAAGGGTAAAGGCAAAAAGCTGGGAGAGAATAGATCAATATACAGTGGTACCTCGGGTTACAGATGCTTCAGGTTACAACTCCACTAACCCAGAAATAGTACCTCGGGTTAAGAACTTTGCTTCAGGATGAGAACAGAAATCGCATGGCGGCGGCAGCAGGGAGCCCCATTAGCTAAAGTGGTACCTCAGGTTACGAACAGTTTCAGGTTAAGAACGGACCTCCAGAACAAATTAAGTTCTTAACCCAAGGTACCACTGTATACAGAAGTTGTATATGATCAGAAATATACCTACTACATAAGGCACGTGGGGATATGGACAAACATGACAGGCGAACTATGGTTCATACTTCTGAAAGAAGCCCATTCTTCATTAGTCTTGAGGCAGCAATTTTTAAATAGTAGGGAGTTGCAGCTAAAAGTGTGCCAATCTTGGATATTGCCACATGTATATACCGTATTTTTCGCTCCATAAGACACACTTTTTTCCTCCTAAAAAGTAAGGGGAAATGTCTGTGCGTCTTATGGAGCAAAGCCAGCAAGAGCTGCTGCCACTGACACGCTCTGCGCAGCTCTGCCTTTAAAGCAAGAGCCACGCAGAGCATGGCTGCGGCTCTTGCTGGCTTTACAGCGAGGTGGGAGGAGCAAAGGGAGAGCCACTTACATGGCTCCTGCCCCAGCATCTCCTCCTCTTTTTGCTCCAGTTCTGGTGAGGCAAGGCAGCTGCCCGCCACAGGCACGCACAGATGTGAGCTCTCCCTCTCCCTTCCTGCCTTCCTTCCTTCCCTCCCTCCCTCTTCCAACTTGAATAAAATATTGGGGGGGCCAGGTAAGCCCCGCCTCACATACCGCAATTCAGCCTTTCTCAACCTGTGGGTCCCCAGATGTTGTTGAACTACAATTCCCATCGCCCCTAGGTAGCAAGGCCAGAGCTCAGGGAAGATAGGAGTCAAGGGATGATGGGAGTTGTAGTCCAACAACATCTGGGGACCCGCAGGTTGAGAACTGCGATCTCAAGACAAAGTGCATACACACTATATGAATGGCAATGCCCATCAACATGGGGGGGACGATGACTCCCTCAAATATTAAATGGGGGGGAGCGAAGGCATCTAGGCCTCTAGGAGTTGGCTGCTATGCCTAGGACAACTCAAGAAAGCAAAATGATGCATATGCTATAATATGGCTGGGGAAGCCCAGCCAGATGGGCGTGGTATAAATAATAATAATAATAATAATAATAATAATAATAATAATAATAATAATAAAAAATATCAATAAAATTTTAGGGTTATACCGGGTGGTTGTTTTTTACAGACTGTAGGTTGGCTATGTTTACTATGATGCCATTCGTTAAAGGTATGGTCAGCGCTCAGTGGTAAACATTGGAGATACTATACATTACTGACAGTTCCTTCATCACTGTATTTTCTTACAGAAAACCTCCCCATTCTGATAAGGATGATAAAGCAGAAAAGAGTGGCGTATAAGATTCCCTTTAAACTAGAGGTAGTAAAATATGCTAAGGAACATGGAAACAGAGCAGCGGAGAGACATTTTGGGCCACCACCAACTGAAAAAATGATAAGAGATTGGAGGAAACAGGAGGATCAGCTGCAAAAAGCAGATAAAAGCAAGCACACTTTTCGTGGAAATGCTGCAAAGTGGCCACAGTTGGATGTGGCCATGAAAGAATGGATCACAAATCACCGGAATAATGGCTTCACTGTCTCTACAAAAATGATAATATATGAAGCCAAACGCATTGCTGTAGAGGAAGGCATTCACGATTTTACTGGATCACCATCATGGTGCTACAGATTTATGAGGCGATGTGGCCTTGCCATGCGCACCAAAACTAGAATTGCACAAAAAATGCCAAAAGAATATGAATCTAAGATTCTATCTTTTCATAAATTTGTAATTGATGCTAGGAAGAGAAATGGGTTTGAAATTGGCCAGATTGGGAATATGGATAAAGTCCCGCTAACCTTTGATGTGCCATCTTATAGGACTGTTGATCTGAAAGGTGCCCAGACTATCACCATGAAAACCTCCAGACATGAGAAAACCCATTACACGGTTGTGTTGTCTTGCTGTGCAGATGGCACCAAATTGCCACCCATGTTAATTTTCAAAAGGAAAACATTTCCAAAAGAAGTGATTCCAAGTGGAATTGTTGTACATGTTCATGAGAAAGGATGGATGGACGAAAATGGAATGAGAGTATGGGTTGAACAAGTGTGGTCCAAACGTCCTGGAGGGCTTTTGAAAAAACCTGCCTTATTAGTTCTTGACCAGTTTAGAGCACATATTAGCGAAACTACAAAAAAGTGCTTTAAAGAAGTGAAGACTCATCTAGCTGTAATTCCTGGAGGTCTTACCAGCCAGTTGCAACCTCTCGACGTTTCCATCAACAAGCCATTTAAGGTCTTTATGCAAGAAGAGTGGAACAAATGGATGGCTGCTGGTAATCATGATCTGACACCTACTGGACAAATGAGGAGGCCCACTATCACACAAGTTTGTGAATGGGTGAAAACATCATGGCACTCGGTGAAGGAGGAAATTGTTGTCCGGTCATTCAAAAAATGTGGCATTAGCAATGCTTTGGATGGAAATGAAGATGGTATTTTATATGAAGATAGCGAAGAAAGTGATTTCTGTGATTGTGAGCAACTGAGCTTCATAAATTCTGACTCTAGCACAGATGAATTCTTGGAGTTTACAGAAGACTAGAAGAGTGCTCGAACCTTAGTCTCTCTTCATTTGTTAATGACAGTGATGGTGGTTCTTAATGCCACTGTTGACTGCTGTTCACTTTACATGGTTATAATATGATTCTGATATACCGGTTGTTTATTAAATAGTTTAGTTTAGTACAACATTTGATTCAGAATTTTTTGTTTGTTTTCCTCCTCTAAAAACTAGGTGTGTCTTATGGTCGGGTGCATCTTATAGAGCGAAAAATACAGCATATACCAATTGCTTGTGTTTGAAAATAATTATAGAGTGTATAGAGGTACATGTATTGTAGTTCTCTCATAATAGAGGCATCTATATTCAGGTTTGCGAAGGGGGGAAAGTAGCTTCATACTGGGCACTGGGTATAGGACTAGATGGGTGGATTTCAAATTTGAGAGCTTGAGGAATTATACATCTTGCACAGAACCCGAGCGTTCCCAATCAATATATCTACCATGGAACCTGGTGTTTCAGAAAAATAAATAAATGAAACTTATTGACCTAGGAGCATGGAGGGTGGGACGAGTACATTTTACTAGGGTCCAGAAGGGGTGTGCAACCACGTTTTCAGGAGGAAAAAATGAGGCTTGATTGAAATTCATCCTCGGCTCTTCCCTCGCCGGTCCTGAATGGAGCCTTTAGAAGGGTCCCGTATGCTCAGAGACCTTGCACCTGTCCATTGGGAGAGATAGGAAGCCCAGAACACTTGTTCTTTAGATGTCCCTTTTATAAAGAGGCACATAGTAAGATCATGGATCCCCTACTGGTGAGGCTCGCCGACCTCCCGCAAAAGCAAAAATTTGACCTTTTGCTGTTGGGCAAAGATCAGAAGATGGCCTGGATTGTCACCAGATTCTGTCTACAGATCTGTAGGCGCAGACCATCGGCCAACTCAAAATAGTCCGGCATGGAAAGCCCCAAACACGGTTCCATGGGTGATTTTGAGTCAACTCCCTGAGACAGTTTATTGTTGTACATTGTTTCTAAATTTAGTGTTGTATATTGTTTTAATTGTCTGTTTTTACCATATTTGCATAGCAGTTTTTAACGTTGTGAGGGTCCTCTATTTAAGAGGCTTCTACTCTGCAGCCTCTTATAGTTGTTTTATCTGCGAGTCTTTTAGTTCTTATGCTCTTACAGTTGTTTTAACTGCATGACTTTGTTGGTTTTTAGCTCTTATCTGTTTTAATTATTAGTTTTTTATCCATCCATTATCTGTGTTTAATCTTGTATTTTATTTGGATGTTTTAATGTCTGTTTCCTTGTCCTCATTTGCCCTAACAATTATCGGTCAAAAATCCCAACTGCTATTTTATCTATATGCTTTTCTTAATCCTGGTCTGTGACTGTAATAAAGTTCATTCATTCATCCTTGGATATGTTGGTGCAAACTTAATTCTCAATATCTATATGTAGCGGTCAGATCTTATGAATGGTTGGATATTAAGCTGTGTTAGAAGAAGCAACATTCTCAACCATAAATGACTATGCCCTGTGGAGAGAACTTATACAGGAATTTCTAGTGCATTTTGATGCCCCCCACCCGCATGTTTGCTTCAAGCCCTGGCGTTCTTACATTTGAAAGGCACATAGGAAGCTGTCTTATACCACTCGAATTGTCATGAGCAGAAATGTTCTCATCACCTGCTGCCTGATCTTTTTTAGACTGAAATCCTAGGGTGCTCTACACAGCATTTGTCAGTACAGCCATGTACAGTGTAATGAATATAAATGTTTGCTGCTCTGTGTTTGGCTCAAAATTAAAATCAGGCAGGCACAAAACACAAGGAGCTTGAACTTGTGACTTCCTGTTGATGTTCAAGGACATGAGTGTGTAGAGAAGCAGATGAAAGCTGAAAGGGCCTTGTTCCATTCCTTAAGAAAGCTTTAACACTTTTGACTCAAGTAACCACCCCAAACCCTGATGTAACTTAAATATTAAAAACGTTTGGGCACTCTGTAATTATTTTTCCTACCAAGCAAGAGCTTAAGTCTTTCCTGTCCTCTCTTGCTTCCATTCATTTATTGTAAGAAGTGAGGTGGAGTCAACTTTTGAGATTTGCCTGCTTACCAGTTCTTTCCAATAGTGAAGCACATAGGCTGTAATATGTCCTTTTATAAAAGTTCTTGATTGAACGTATTTAGGCACTGTGTTTTATTACTGTTTTATACAAGGTTTGAATTAACTTTATGCTGTAAGTTGTTTTGGACTTCTGTGTGAAAAGCAACAAATATAATAAAGTTTATATGACTATGAACTTGCAGCCTCTTGTGTCACACTGAATGCCTGTTTTATTTTCTCTATTCAAACTGAATGCCTGTTTTATTTTCTCAGAACATGAATTAACCCAAGGATGGCCTGTGGATGCTCAGGTGTCACTTGAAGATATGGCCTGGAATCTCAGTAAGATACCATGTGAAACTGGTTGATAAGTCAACTGAATAGTTAATGTAGGAATAAGAAGAGTCCTGCTGACGGGCCAAGGATCCATCTAGTCCATCCTTTCTCCACCTATGGGTCCCCAGATGTTGTTGAACTACAACTCCCATCACCCCTAGCTAGCAAGGCCAGAGCTCAGGGATGATGGGAGTTGTAGTCCAACAACATATGGGGAACCACAGGTTGAGAACCGCTGATCTAGTCTAACCTGTTTCCAAGAGCAGTGGAGCTGTGGAGAAGCCCAGAAGCAGGGCATGAAGACAACAGTCCTTCACTGCTGGCTGCATCCTTGAGAATGGGTATTCAGAGACAGTCTCTGTCCCTGGAGTTTCAATTGATCAATCAGCCATATCAACCATGATATTGTCTAAGCTCCTTTTAAAGGTATAGATGCCAATGGTTCTCATACTTTATGGCAGTAATTCCATATATTATGTATTGTGTGAAGTACTTCTGTCCTGAATCTTATGGCAATCAGTTTCATTGAGTAACCCTTAGTTCTAGGGTTAGGAGAGGAGGAATGTTTCTCTCATTCAGTTTAAAAAACCACTGCCATACAACCTTCAGCTGTATTTTTCTAAACCTAAAAATCCAGAAGTTTCCCTTCATTATTTTGATTGCCTGTTTCTGATGGTGCTTTGTGATAAGGAAGCCTCTATTGTACCACACACATCATAGACTTACAGAAATGCATTACGATACTAGGCATTTAGTTTTCAATGACATTTTCTAATGACACATAGCTTTGCATATGCACAGCTTGGTGTGAAGTTTTAGTTGCTAGGCAATTTTTTTGGTTAGTAGTATGAAATTTAGAGGAGCTGCTTTTTGCTGAATTCTGAAGGGGTTGTAATCATGCAAGCAGATGCAAGAAGACAACTGAAAATAATGGTTAAGTCATTAATGCATTGAAGCCTACATATACAATTGTTTTACTATGGTTTTCTTCTCTGAAGCTCCTACAGAGATTTGCGAGGAAACTTAAATCTCATCCCTCTTCTGACCTGGGTCAGCAAAGCTGTTCCACGATAATTTAAAAAATACAACAGAATGACATACAAATATAGAACATTATATATAACATACTCAGAGTAGGCCCATTGAAAATAATGAGCATGACTGAGTTAGGTCCATTAAATTTCAGTAGTTCTCAGCATTGTAAGAAACTATTTAGATATTGTAGCTTTTAAGAACTAGTCCAGTAATAAGGGTTTGTCTTGCTTTTTTTTGTAAAAGTATAATTTAACATTCTTATTAAAATCCTACCACATGGAGGAATTTTTCACATTAAGCATTTCCTACTACGTACAATGTAATTCAGTTGCAAAAATAGTTTACTATACATTTATGGTAGCTCTTGAGATGTAAGCTGACATACACACTTTGTAAGTAGCTTTTGGGTAGCATTCAAAACTGCAATGGAACTCATTACTGTTTCTGTGTATTGTTTCAACAGATGATCACTGTTATTCTCTCATATGTCGATGTGGTGGAAAATACACTGTCTCCCAAAAAGAAGCTGAAGAGGTTTCACTAGTATGCTGTGATACTTGTTCATTACTTATAGAGATTCTTCGATGACTCCGCAAAGGATATGGGAAACACAAAAGATGTATTGTGTTAGGCAACTAATGGACAATATGTCAGTAAATCCCATAGTAGAAAAATGCACAATAACTGTTAAGAACGTCAGTACAAACAAGTTTTCTTTCTGCATCAGAGATTCCTTTTTTAAAATCCATGCAAATTATGCTCCAAATGTCTTTTAATTTGAATTGTCCATATCTTAGTGTATGAGATTTAAACACTACATTTCTTCTGCTTGCACGAGTGAGCACCATTTAATGTTATCCTCCTATTCTGGTATCATGATTACTCCTTTCTGAGGATAATGCATCCTGTACCCAAGATGAACAGGACTTGGAATACTGATCTTAAACTGGAAAGTGGGCTTCTGAAAGCATACATTCTGCCATTTCAAAACCAATCCAGTACAATATGCAGTACAGTCGACTCACAACTTACGGAAGCGTTTCTGTTTGACATATGGAACAATCCCCCATCTCCTCCACCTGGGTGCCGTTTTGGGATTCTCTCAGCCCTCCAGAGTGGATTTGGGGGTGGTGTGGGGTGCACAGAGGAAAGAGAAGGGGAAAGCCATGCTCTGCTAGTAGGAGTGCTTGTGCTAGCTTCTTGCTAGTGTGGTGGATTAGTTCAATCCAGCCCCCAGAGCATACTAATCCCACTCTTTAAAGAACACTTGCAAAGAAGTTCCTAATAGGCTGGCACTTGCTTATTCCCAGCTTTTGAAAAATGTTACGCCTGTGAAATTGTATTGCCCTTTTTAGAAAAATTTGATAAACTTTCTAGTATATGCCATGTTACTTAACAACTGTCTGTTTAAAACTATAGGAAACCCTTGGCTTCAGGACTCCTACTAGTTCCTATATGTGTGGTTCTGAGGGGAAACACTTGCATGTTATGAGAACCATAATGAAAGAAGGCAGAGCTCCGTAAAACCGTCAGAAGGATTTATAAATGGGATAAATGGAAATTGTTATATATCTGAAGCAACATTATTTCCCAGTATTACAACCCTTACATCTACAAGGAACGTCTTGAGGTTCTTGTTTATTTTATATCAAAATACATTACTAGCCTTTTAAAAATTAGTAAAGAAATCAGCATAGATGACACTGCCTAAGTCACTTAGTCATTCCAAATTCTGTGACTGTTGGGACTTGCACGTAGGAATCCAAAATCAGTCGGAGGCCAGAGCTGTAAAAATAAAATGAATAAATTACTTAAGATATAGAGCAACCATCTTTTTTCTTCTGCTGCTTCTTCCTTGTCTCTTATTTCACCCTTTTCTCAGTTCAAGTGTTAAAGAGGAATAAACTGTGACTGCTGAAAGCAGAATTTTACCACTATGTATATCCATAACTTTGGTCCACTTATAACTGTTGTGATATGGAAGAGATTTTCCCCCATTTAAAGATGGTCACGTAGTACCAGAAGCAAAGAAACTGCATTATAGATGCACTGAGTTATGACTTCTGTCTCACCAATCCAGGTTGGAGGAGTTGGCTTTGAATAATTTTCATTAGTATCAGATGTGATTGGCCTATGTTGCAAGTGATGTGGTTAGGTCAGGCTTCCTCAAACTCAGCCCTCAAGATGTTTTGAGACTACAATTCCCATCATCCTTGACCACTGGTCCTGCTAGCTAGGGATCATGGGAGTTGTAGGCCAAAAACATCTGGAGGACCGAGTTTGAGGAAGCCTGGCTTAGGTCATAGGCATTCCTCTGAAAGCCAGGTATTCTACCTACAACAGTCAGTTGAGGTGTGGCTGAGGCAGGAATTAAGTCAAATAGGGGTAACAAGAGATGCTAACTAACAAAATGCAGTTGAAAAGGTTTTGACCTATAAAGCTTTAAATGGCTCAGGACCGCAATACCTCAAGGACCACCTATTTCCATATGAACCTACCCAGACCCTGAGATCACCTTCTGAGGACCTACTTCATGTGCTGCCTGCACGAGAGGTCTGGAGAGTGGCAACATGAGAATGGGCCTTCTCTGCAATGGCTCCTTCTCTGTGGAATGCTCTCCCCAGGGAAGTTCACCTGGCGCCTTCACTATACACCTTTAGGCGCCAGGCAAAAAGTTCCTCTTTAACCAGGACTTGGGCTGATTCACATCCAATGTCCTTTTAAAATGTGTTGGGAGTTGTTTTTGTTTATATTTTGATTATGTGTTTTGTGTTTTTATATCATGATTTTAGCCTGTGAACTGCCTGAGACCTGTGAGTATAGGGCGGCATACAAATTTAATAAATAACAACAAAACAACAACAACTTGATGATCCAGATAGTAATATACTCATGAGTTGTTAAGGAACTCAAAAGCTGCTGTGCTTCCAACAAAAATATGCAATACAGTACTATGAAGGCCAACCCAGTACATTTTACTTCCTAAAGCAGAGCACTAAATGGGGCTCCTCCTCTAAATTATTCAAGTTCAAAGTTTTGTTTGGTAGTTAAGGCAAAAAACACCACAAGTGACTAGAGTAGAAATAAAATAGCAATATATTTACTAGCTTTTCATGACACCCAAGTCAGGTGCCTACTTTAAAGGTAGGGCTAATTCTAAACCTTCCTAACATTTGTCTTCATATAGTAATAATAATAATAATAATAATAATAATAATAATAATAATAATAATGATTTATTATTTATACCCTGCCCATCTGGCTGGGTTTCCCCAGCCACTCTGGGCGGCTTCCAACAAAACACTAAAATACAATAACCTATTAAACATTAAAAGCTTCCCTAAACAGGGCTGCCTTCAGATGTCTTCTAAATGTTTGGTATTTATGTCTTCTAAAAGTTTGGTAGCTATTTTTCTCTTTATAGGAGGTTTAGAGGATTTCCAGCATAACACCATTTTTTCAAAAGGGGATCTAACACAAATTCAAAGCCTATTCACCAAGCTTCTTATCTAGGTAACTGATGGAAAGCATTTTTAAAGATAAGAGTTATTAAGTAAATAGAAGAACAAACTATGCTTAGAATATTTAGAATATTTCAAGACTGGACAGCATGTAAATATTGATCCAGTAGATAAAAGGTTGTTTTTTAAAAATAATAATCCAGGAACATTAAAGTCTTTCATCTAGGGCTGCTGAGTCAAGTTAGCTAGCAAGAAATTAGAGTGTGGGTCCTCTTATGAATCAATAACTGGGTTAAGAGACGTCAGGAAGAGAGGAATAAATGGAAGATTAAAAGCAGTGGGATTCATCAAGGATCTGTTTTGGGAGTCATGCAAGTGCCTGCTTGTGGAAGTGGAAAGGCATTCCACTTGCACCTGCCACATGCAGTTCTGTAAAGTACCCTAACAACTGATTCCAATTTTTCAGGAGGATCTGCCACATGGAGAGAGCTTGAACACCCCATTTTGTGCATTGCTTGTTGGGTCCAAGCCAATATTTTGAGGGGCATAGAACATTTCTTATATATTCGATGTGTTTTGAGAAGAGCCTGGAGAACAGAAATGTAGCTCCTTTCTAATGTTACATTTCCATATGCCGCCCATAAAAAGGGGCACAGCGACCTAAAGTAAAACAGATTTTATGTTCGCATTGTTGTTACGTGGGTGAGTTTCAGACTCGGTTGGCTAATGCTTTATGCATCTTTAAATGCAGTAGTCATTTGAGGAGATCATGCTCTCCTATAACATTTTAACACCCTGGTCCCTGTGCTTCACTAGATAATGAAAATGTCTCATCGTGGTAGTTCAGGGCCTCAAGACTTATAAAAACTGTCAAATTAACACATTTTAGATTGCAGGAGTATACCTTCAAGCAAATGCGTCCTTTTATCAACCCATATGGAACAGGACCGTAACACCTGGAATCTGTAGAATTCCTGAGATTATCACCTTCTAACCAAACATGTCCTTTAGGTACCTGAGAAAGATCAAAATTAAATAACAAATATATAGTGGAAAGACAATACGATTTTCCCCCACCAATACAATCTAATTTTATCCTTCAGCACACACATGCAATGAATTAATAATGTTACAGTTCTTTAAAACAGACATAGATATGAGAGAGAGATCCCCCCCCGAAGTATCTGTTCTTTCACGTGCTCCAAAAACACTAGTTTGTAACACAAAAAAACCTTCCAAATGAAGATGTAAGAGGTTAGGCCAATGTGACAGGGTCATTAATTTAATAGACTTCAAAAGAGGTCATTAGGATGTTGACTGAAAATCTGCCCTGCTGTCGCAGTAACAGCATGAACAGGGCAGCCACACACTCATCAACATCCTGGGGCCAGCACTAAGGCTAGACCTGTTAGTAAGCTTGTGATGAACTAAATGGTAATTGATTGTGACATCAATTACGAATAATCTCATCATTTTATCAGAGAGGGCTTGTCAAAGTTCTAATTAAGATCACAGTTCAGCCTATGTGCAGGCAGGATCCACAACACATAATATTGCAATAATGACCATCACAAACTGGCAAGTCTCTCCTTATAATTTGAAAATTAATGATGGTGACCTTATCATATGACAGAGACCTTTTACTGTCTATATGGACTGTGCATGAGCTATTATATTGCATGCCATAGGTCCAGCTTTAAACTGGCTCTGGGATAACTGAGAAGCAGTAGCACAACTGCATTAGTAACTAGAAAACATTTCAGAATTGTACACATTTATCCAAAACATACAGGACAAAACTCAAAATACACCATGCAAGGATTTTGACATTCATATACTAAAACAGCTAAATATTTTAGTTTGAGAAGCACACTAACGGGTAAGCCCTGCTGAAGACAGTTACTTCTGAGTAAAGAGTCATAGGATTGCACTCAATTTATTTAACTGTCACAGCCAACATGTTCGTCACGCTTAGATCCAGCCTTTGGGTTGCTTAAATCTTTTTGAAAAGATAATAAGCTTAATATTTAATCCATGACTACCTAACTCTAGTCTATCACATTTTTACAGCCAGGCAGTAAGTGGCCTTATTAATTTCAACACTAACATACCTGGAATTGACAAAGGGCTTGTTCGGACAATATTTGGCCCTGACTTCTATTCAAGCTGGGAGCAGAAGCAAGTTTCAGTCTCATTCTCTCACCACAATGAGAAGATAATGTGTGAACCAGGAAATCTGTTTATTTGAATAGGTTCTGTCTCCTAGACACTAAGTAAGACCTTTGAGGTCGAGCAGGCCCAAAGTCAATGCACTTAAAAGCAATTGGTTTTGTGTCACAATTAGGTAAATATTCAACTACGTTTTACACAAAGTAGACTCACAGAAATGAATGGACCTAACGTCATAATGTTCATTAATTCCAATGGGTCTAATGCAGGCATAGGCAAACTCAGCCCTCCAGATGTTTTGGGGCTACAACTTCCAGCATCCCTGACCACTGGTCCTGTTAGCTAGGGATGATGGGAGTTGTAGTCCCAAAACATCTGGAGGGCCAGGTTTGCCTATGCCTGGTCTAATGAGTAAACCTTAGCTGAATACCATCCTTAATAATGAAGATACAGACAACCACCATCATGGATGTTTTAGATTCCTGCAATTGCAGACTAGATGAGCCTCAAGATCCCTTCCAGCTCTACTATTCTGTGATTCTATGTCTTGGTCCAGAACAGGGATGGGGAATGTGATGGGTGAACATCCAAACAGGGTGCATTAAAGTGGTGGCAGAGGCAAAAGTGGGCATGGTGTAACACTTGACTTTGCACGGCATGCTATCCTCCAACCACACAAAAGTCTGAAGTTTCTGCGCACTCCTCCCTCACCTCCATCTCTTCAGTCAGACAAGAGGCATTATCACATTCAAAGACCCATTCCAGCTAGGCAAAAGCATTTGAGGAGACCACAGAGCTGGGCTGAAAAGGGGTGTGGTCTGTGGCGGGTGTGGCCAGACAGAAGCCTAGAGGGCTGCCCAACAAACCTTTCCTTGCTTTCTCTGGCAAGGCTGGATTATTAAGCCGCAATACGATTGCCCAAATGTGGCCCCTACTTTTTATATGCGAAGGTCAGGGCAGAGATGGGAGAGTTGGGTGGGGGAAGTATGGCAGCTTGCATAGCCAAGTCATCTAGGAACTGCTACTAAAGAAAGCTCCATCTGTAAGTACAATATCACATAATCTCTAGATTACGAGCACGTAAGAGACACTTTGATCTCTAGGGAGAGATGAGAACTATGTGATGGGCACACTTGATAATTTATTAGTAGCCCAGGCATGTAAAGCCACTGGCTATTCTGTGCACCTCTTCTGACATTAACCTAAGAGCAGGGGAGGCTATCCTATGGGGCTTTCAAGTGTCATTGGACTCTCAACTCCTATCAGCCCCAGCCAACATGACCAACGAGCAAGGATGAAGTTATAGTTGTGGCTTAACAACTTCTGGAGGCCGCAGGTTGCCCACTCCCGGAGTACCCTCTCCTGTTTTGCTCCAGTAATGTCAGAAGATCAGTACCATGTGGTGGAAGCCCATGTTGGGGCTACTTCCAGCTGCCACATCACCCTTCCTGGAAACTGAAGCAAAGCTGGTAAGCAGGTGAGTCAACACATGGAGCAACACATTGCAGAATTTTTCATATCCTAAAGATGACAGACAAGGTCTTACAGCTTAGCTGCCATGGCTTCCTGACCATCTTAGTCACTGAAAAGAACTTGCTGCCCTTCCTAGGAAATTTTAGTGACTACCAATATGTTTTGTGGCTACCGATACACTTAGTGACCACCTTACTCTTTTCTTTTCTTTTAATTTGATACTTTAAATGTTTTGTATTTTGTTGTATGCTGCTTGGAACAATGCTAAGAAAAAACTAGGCATATATTCTAAATTACTGAATATACACAAAATTACAAAGCTCCACAAAGAACTATTGTTGATTTATGTCTTAATCATTTTAATTTTAAGTATGAAAATCAAACATTTGCTTTTTAATTATTGTTTTTTCAAAAAGTGTTCACCGCTCTTTCCTCTTCAAAGGGTGGCCCAGCGCATTTTAACACCGCGAAGGATGCAGGGACTCCACCACCAAGGATATCAGAGCTCTGAGTTTAAAAAGAATCTTATTTTGTTTCTCTGTTACCTTACATTTCAGCGGCTTCCTTCAATGACAAAAGCTAGACATGCTGTTGGACAAAAGAATGAAAGCCAAAAAGTTCTCATCTATTCCTAGGGAGGTCGAAGTGGTACAAGGAACAAATGTAATTGCTTCATTGCCTGTGGGTATTCATCTGACAAAAGGAGCTTTTGTGAATAAACCACAGGTGTTACCTTTCTTGATTAAAGTGAAACACGATAAAAGAGTCTGCCATATCAAATAACAAATTTACTGGCTACTAATGAAATTTATATATTTGATTAGTTAAATTGCACATAATTAAGATATATACAAACTAAAGTAATAATTTAAAAAACACCTCAAAAGTAATAGATTATCCTGTATGTTTCAGGTCACATGGAATACAGATTATTTTATTTTACTCTTTAACTGGTCCCAGAACTTCTACATGACATTTGCTCTGGAGATGCACGCAAGTTTAGCAAACCACCACCATGTCGCTTTTATTACATCAGTTAGTCTTTACACTTGTCTGTAAAAGAATCAAATTGGTAGCATTAAGAGGCATTATGTTGTGATGTATGTAGTAAATATGTTTTCAATACGTAGTGTGTGTGTGTACAGTGAGCTTTAGGGTGCACTTACCTAGGAATAAGCCACATGACTTCAGGGGGACTTAGATGCTAATGGCTCAAGCTTATCCAAAGTTCTGCTCACTGATCACAAAACCTATTCCCTGAATTGTCATCTTTAATCCTCTATGTAGTATGATTTTAAATAAATCATTTACTCATTTATTACTCTTGGTATATTATAATCATTTTGGAGGGTGTTTATCGCGCAGTATGTGTTTAATTAGAAAGAGCCGATTAAGGAAGTACAGTGGTGCCTCGCAAGACGAAAAGAATCCGTTCTGTGATTCTCTTCGTCTAGCGGTTTTTTCGTCTTGCGAAGCAAGCCCATTGATGGATTAGCGCTATTAGCGGCTTTTAGCAGCTTATCTGCTGATCAGATCAGCTGATAAGCGGCTTCGCTGCTTAGAAAAGGGGGGGAAGGGAAAAAACCAGCAGGAACTCGCAAGACATTGTCGTCTTGCGAAGCAAGCCCATAGGAAATTCGTTTTGTGAAGCACCTCCAAAACAGAAAACTCTTTCGTCTAGCGAGTTTTCCGTCTTGCAAGGCATCCGTCTTGCGGGGCACCACTGTATATGAATGTGCTAGTGAACTCAGTTGGCACAACTAAGCTAACAAAATCCTAAAAGTGGAATAACTAGTTTTCTTCCATCCACTGTGTTCAAAATTGCAACTAAAATTTAGAGTGCAGGTGGGATAGTCCGTAGAATTGACTGTTGCCTAGATGTTATTTGGACCCATACATGGAAGGTTTAAAGCAATATAGAAACTTTTCACTGCTGTCTAAAGGCAAACGTTGTTAATTACACTGGTCAACAACAAATTTGTTGTCTGCGTTTTTCCAGTTGATTTAGGACGAATCTGATGTGCTGAATCCAAAAATCACATTGGTTTTGCTCAATCAGGTCAAGTTTTTGAGCTATGGCCACATGTCGGGTTTTTTACATTTTTGTTCACATGTTCGCTTGTGTGGAGCATTTTAGAAGAAGTTGGTGGGGGTAAAATGCCATGTCGAATAATTGTTTTGATTGGAAATGATTATTTTAATGACAAGAAGTATTCAGGTCCGATAGTTCTGGGTGATTATGTCGAAAAGGGATCAGTTTGAAGTCATAAAACCTCAAAATCTTCCATAAATTGGTGCGGCAAAGCATAAAGTTATTTGGGTATTAAACTTGGTGACCAGGCTAAAGCTTGGGCGCCACACATGGTGTGCAAGGCATGCATCAAGACTCTACGTGGGTGGACCAATGGCAAGAGGAGTCTGAACTTTGGAATTCCCATGGTTTGGAGGGAGCCGGCAAACCATGTCACTGACTGCTACTTCCGCGCTGTTGATGTGACTGGGATCAACAGAAAGAACCGGAGCAGCCTCAAGTATCCTGATCTTCAATCAGCACGTCGTCCTGTAGCTCATTGTGATGAAATTCCAGTGCCTATCTTCAGAGAACTTCCTGACATTAGTGACGAAGAAGCCTCCAGTGTTAAAGGGCATGAAGAAGAAGAAGTGGTTCTTGAAGATGATGCTCCACATCCATTTTCCCAAAAGGAGTTGAATGATCTAGTTCGCGACCTCAGCTTGTCAAAGGACTCTGCCGAACTGTTGGCATCCAGATTGAAGGGGAAAAAACTCCTCTCTGACAGTGCTCGCATCAGCTTCTTCCGCAACAGGCATCAAGAGTACCTCCGTTTTTTCTTGGAAGAGAAGGACTTGCTGTACTGTGCAGATATTGCGCAGCTTCTGCTCAAGCTTGGAGTGCCACAGTACGAACCCAAAGATTGGAGACTGTTCATTGACAGCAGCAAGCAATCACTGAAATGTGTTCTGCTACACAACGGCAACCAGTTTGCCTCTATACCCCTGGCTCACTCGAGTACACTGAAGGAGAACTATGAAGCGGTGAAGTATGTGCTCAAGAAAATTGGTTATGATCAGCATAAGTGGTTTATTTGTGTTGACCTGAAGATGGTGATCTTTTTGTTGGGACAACAGCCTGGCTTCACCAAGTACTCATGTTTTCTGTGCATGTGGGATAGTAGGGACCGTGCTCAGCATTACACGAAGAAGGACTGGCCTGTGTGGAAGGAATTGGTGCCTTGCAAAAAAAGGAACGTCATCAACAACCCTCTGGTGGACAGAGACAGAATACTCTTCCCATTGCTGCACATCAAGCTCTGCTTAATCAAGCAGTTCACCAAGGCTCTGGACAAGGATGGTGACTGCTTCACTTACTTGTGCCAGGCTTTTCCAGGATTGACCATGGAGAAGTTGAAAGCTGGCATCTTTGATGGTCCTCAGATCCGTCAGCTCATCAGAGATCCAGAGTTCGGAAACTCAATGAACAAAGTGGAACTGGAAGCGTGGAAGGCATTTGTTCTGGTAATGAAGAACTTTCTTGGCAACAATAAGGCCAGAAACTACGGAGAACTTGTCAACAACATGCTGACTGCTTTCAGAAACCTGGGCTGCAACATGAGCGTCAAGATGCACTACCTATTTTCACATACGGACCGGTTTCCTGAGAACCTGGGTTCAATGAGTGACGAGTAGGGGGAGAGATTCCATCAGGACATGAAAGAGATGGAGACCAGGTATCAGGGTCACTGGGACGCAGTCATGATGGCTGACTACTGTTGGACTCTGAAGAGAGACCTCCCTGCCGCTGAGCATTCCATGAGTTCCAAGAAATGGAAGTTCAAGCCCTGAAGTTTGAAAAAGGTGAAGCAACATGCAATTTATGTGTACTTACCTTTATCAATACCCACCATTCAGTTTACAGTAATCAATGTTTCTATCAGGTAATCAATATATGTTGTTGGGAAAACATTTTTTTCTCTTAAAAACATATTTAGGATGATATGTGTTGACAAAAATCAGCTGATAATGCCACAAAAATGTAATCGATTTTGTCACAAGATCTGTTTTTTTCAAATCAACATAGCACAAAAACCTGACCTGATGGAGAGAAACGGATGCCATTTCCTGATTCAGCAGTGCAAAAATACCCTAAATCAATTGTAGAAATCTAGACAACATACAAAAAGTAAAAAATTGTTGCCCAGTGTTATTACTTAACAATATATTGTATTGTTCTCCTCTCCCTTTTAAGACTACTATCCTTTAGGTCTATATATACCACTGAAGCAGCTCCTTATTCTTTGTGGCCATTGTATTTTATTTACAGATTAGGCCTTTGGGACACTAACCATAAAGCTATTAACATTATCCCTTCCATACTGACTAATTCAACCATTAATCTTCTCTTTACCAAAATCTTTTGTAACTTGTATAACTAAGTTCATGCTTGTATTTTTAAAGATCTTTTCCTTTTCCATATTCCCCACCTGACCTTGTTTGTTTGTTTTTAGCACTGCATAGTTATGAATGAGGATTCTGATTTTAATGGAAACATTAACAGCATAAAAAAGGGACTAAGCACCCCCTTATAAGAGAAAGAAGTATGCACAACAACGTAATAAAAGACATTAATAATGTTACAGAAAACTTGTAGATGATCTGGGAAAGAAAAATATTTGGAGTCTTTGAACCTGGGTGAAGTACTTTTACTATGTAAATGAAAGAGAAAAGGAATTGCCACCATATTGAAGCAACCAATCAATTCCCCCTGAATGGATAAGAAAGCCAAGCCATTCAAATTTGGCATAGGCATGCTTGGAAATAAGGCTATTCTTTTAGGGTGTACATGTTGCCAGCTGTAATCAGAAAGCATTTTCCAAAAAGAAATCAAATAACGCAAGCCAATTTGGATAGACAAATTGGATGGAGGGGGGGAGCAATTTTGTGAGGACAGATTACAAAAACAAGAACTTAAAATATTGCAGCAAAACTCAGTGCAATGTCACCTATTTGATACATGGAGATACCACCCCCCCACACACACTGAAAAGGATTGTACTTTTGTACAATTCTAAGTAACTCAATCATGCATTGAATGAGTTGTTTGCGGGCTTCCTATAGGTATAGTCTGATCCAGCAGGACTCTTCTTATTTTCTTATGTATTGGGAAATGTATGACGTGAAAGAAAATTGATTTTAAAATAACAATAATTGCCTGGTAAAAAGTTATAGGCAGGCTGATGGGGAGGACCTGTAGAACTGGTGCTCCCTTGTCTCAATATCTACAAGGTAAACATACAATTAACAAGTAGCTTATAAAAATAATGCTTATTATTTTGATTTTGCAGTAATCTTTCCTGATAAGAACCACCCTCAGTTACCTCCATGCCCAAAACAGCAGCCCTGTTTCTCACTTCAGAATCTTCACAGACCTCCTAAGAATACTGCTTCCAGAGAAACTCCTATTGAATAAGGATGTATCTACTGTACTGTACATGTTGAATATTAAAGCCTAGGAGCCCACAATGGTGAATGTAACAAAGAGCTGAATAAAACCTGTTCTCAGATTTGCAGATATTAAGACACTCAATCTTCAGCCTGTGTTAGTTTTAGAGATAGCCACAGGATGAACAGGGCAGGTCATCTCCTCAGTGAACTTCACTTTAGCACAAAGTAAACATTTTTCTCCACATCAGCTGTTGTCAGGGCATTAGCAGTGTGTGGTAATTGATTATCAGTAGAGTGTTGCTGAGAAATGGAGTTGTATCTCAGCTTTTTATCACTACGACTTGCAAAAAGCAGGTTCCTTATTTACTTATTTACTATCTGTATTAAGTGACATTACTAGACCCTTCTTCTGTTGAAGTGACACAAGGGCTGAGCATATCAGTGCCTTGCGATATATAACCTAGTTGATTACAATTTTCATGCTTGCCTCTTCAGTTTGTAAATAGCAACAGCACCAACTGAACATATGGTAAATAGAATGTAACACAGGCACATTTTTAAATCACACCCAAATGCAACAATATTCATTATTTGATCTATATAGTTCTAAATTTGAACTGCGATAAATGCACGTAATACAATTATGAAAAAAAACCCAAGTTTTGTTGTCAATACATTTTCTAAAGAAACCCTAATTCTGATGTTAATTGAAGTGAATAACTGAAACACATTTTGTTTTAGAATGCTGTTACAAATCATTAAACTGGGTCATTGAGGGCTTTACAAGTATATAGGGTTATACAGTTTATATCAAGCACTTCTCTAACTCTGTGTTACACAGCATACATTGTCAAACAACATACAACAAAGAACACAGCAAATTGGCCACAATACATAGGTTGAGGGAGGGCATCCTTTTTTTAAAAAAACCCAAACTTTAAAAGCCCCTCTTGCACAAAACCCCCTGCGTTTATCTGTCAAATTTGGCAGGCTTATGCCAACATATGAAAGTTTTATGGGGCTGTTGATGTTCTTATTCTAGTCAATGGAAAAGACATTGGAGACTTCAGAAAATGTGTGAGGGTTTGCCTTAGTTCCTAGGTGAAATGTGATGTCACAGCTGTTCTAGGTCCCTCACTTTTCCTAGTATTTTCAAATTTCAAGGTGTTCCATTCCATTTAAGTGCAAGAAACATTTAAAGTCATGCTTTATTTCAAATCCCCCAGTCCTATCTTAACACAAAGCTGCTCGTGCAGCTGTATAATGTTGGCATGGTGACATATTTCCTAAGCCAAAAGCAGATAAAGTTTATATTCATTGCATTTTCAGAAAGGAGCTTCAGTTTCCATTTGTCTTTCCTCAATTGTTTCATCAGAATTCACGAACAAGCATGAGCACATAATGCTTTAAAATGGAATTCACTGGAATCACTGTATTTTTGTCAGTAAATTAAATAGGAAAAGAATTAATACAATATTGGTGTTAATCCTGTATACATTGTGAGTTTTAGTGACTGAATGATACAGCAGTGTTAACCCTGCCACATTAACACTGCACATCTTATCCTGTCTAATCCTGTAATGAATTTGAGACTAATAGTGATACTCCTCCATTTCTTAGGGCCTTGCATGTTTATCTCCATAACAAAGGGGTGTCATGTCAAACACGACATTATTCTTTTCACTCCAGGGATCAAGCAAGATAAAGTAGATTATGAGAGCAGAACTTATTCAATCTGAATTTTTAAAATGGATTCCACAGGAAAGGACTTGCTCTATAAATTCATGTAGTAATTTTTTTAATATAGCCAAAACTGAAAACCATTTAAATAGAAACCATGGTTACCACGTACTCAAAAATGGCACATATTTGCCACGCTGAACTAGAATTTTATTTATATATGGTATGTATAATATACCAAACAGGATTTTTGCTCCATTCATTCTGAGGTTACAATAAATTCAGGTGCTAAAAAGTTGACCTAACATAGGTCAATCCCCAAAAGTTGTTGCCTACTTTACAACTGTTGTTCCCTGCCTGAAGGGTCATGCTTAAGAATAGATCTTGGGCTCAACCCAGAAATATCCGGTCAGTCTTTGGGAAATGTGGATATGCTTAACTTTGACATGTTTTGGTTCATCAACAGAGGTGCCTTCTTACAACTTGTCCCATGGAACTTCAAGGAATGTGTGAATGTGTGGTGGGCTGGTGTGGGGAAAACGGACTGCGAAATTCCCTTTCAGCGAATGTCACTGTACAAGTGCTGAAGTGGAAACAACCCACTGCAACTGAACGTTTACCGCCTGAAATGCTGAATTCAATTTAAAGCCATGCAAACAAAAAGCCATGCTTTACAAGTGTCCTCAAAAAGAATGATAGGTAATGCTACTTACGTAACTGTGGGTCTTAAGAAAATCTGAAGGGCTGCTTGTACAGACTTTATCTCCTTCCAAGCCAATTACCCTTTTACATATGTTAGATTTGGGGTCACTTGGGTTTTTCGCAATGATGATATCACCTCTGAGGAAAAAGGTTGTGAGGAAATGTCAGGATCCAGAAAGATGTCGATGATGTGCACATTTTAAATTGGTGCTGGCCAACTGTTTGGGACACTGTGCCAAATGTCAAGTCTGAATTATTAGGGAATGCCATTCTAGTGCAGGCTCCATCCTGCCCCTACACTTTGAGGTGGTATTGCCTTCTATCTACCAATTCAAGGAGCAGTGCAGTGTTGGAGAATCATTGTCCCACTTATTATGTCATACATAACCAATCCTGTAGCCTCTCCTGTGTGTGACCAGCATCAAGTGCTACAAACTATGGCTCCTTGTGACAACGCAACACCCATAACACAGGCTGACCTCCCATTTTCTAAAGCATTCAGCAAACTGGCTAACAATATGCTTTCCCACTCCCTTGCACCACAACCTATTTTCAAATTGTTATCCAGCAGCAATTAAGTGTTAGATTGCAAATATAGGGATTAATGCATAGGGCCAGGCCCTTTATATGACCGTTGAGCACTGTGTACACATCCACAGCTCTATAAACTACTAATAAAGCAGCATTTGGATAACATAATAAATGACATTTATGGCATTTCTGGAGAGAATTGCTCTGTGAATTTGCTTCCTGGAGATATACTCTAGTTGTCCATTACAATATAGGGCAAGATAAGCTAAAAATAAGCAATCCTAAAGTAGGGTGGCTATAAAGAAAACCTGCGAAGATAATCCACAATGAATTCTCAGTCTCTGAATTAATGCGAAAATATGCCAAATCAATTTGAAATAGGTAACTTAAGAGTTTATGAAAAATGTTAACGAAATTAACAATAAAAGCAGCAGTATGATTATAAAGATAAACATAATCAGAAAGCAAGTATCTGTACAAACAGAACTATGGAAAATTGGAGCAACATACTTCTGAATGTGATAAAACTGGAGGCTAAGGTTCTCAGAAAACACAATATCAGAATTTTGAATGGTAGGCTCCATTGAAGGTCCTGAACACTAAAAACAAAAATAAAGAGGACAATTACTATTTGAGAAGTATGTTATCACATGTAGTGTTTTAAATTAATAAATTACAGCATCTTTAGGCCATTCTGGTAAATATAAAACAGCTCAGCTTTCATCAACCTGGTGCCTCTCAGATATTTGGACTGCAGCTTCCTAAAAGTCCCAGCCTGGATGGCCATACAGATGTGAGTTGTACTCCAAATATCTGGAGTGCATCAGGCTGATTTTCATATGTAAACCTGTCCCCTTGATTTCTATAAGTTTGATGTCTCTCTCTATGGATTCTGGTTCCACTGGGCCCTGAATTCTCACCTGAGATGTCAGTGAAGTTTAGCCTTACAAACCTACACATTCTTCTATGGCTCAGATTAAATAATGAGCCAGAGAATAATTCCTGAGTTACGTTCTCTTGCTTACTCAGCCCTAAACCTATGAAAATAGCCATGTACCAATAGCTTCCAGGGGCTGAAGTTAAATACAGGAGCATCGTTTATTTTAGTTACTTATTTTTAGCCAACTCTTCATTCAAACAATCCTAGTGTGGGGTACTACAAGTAAACAGTACATGAAATAACTAGGCAAAAGCAATTCTATAAAACCAGTCAACAAATTCTGTGAGCACAACTGCCTAACTCCATAGCTAAAACTAATCTAAAACCTGGGGAAATAAAAAAAAGTTGTTAATAGGTGGTGAAAACCCACCAGGGTCAGAATCATGAGCTCCCTGCTCAGTTTAAAGAAATCTTTAAAGGTTCAAGTTATAAAGTCTAGATGAGTATACTTCAAATACTTCTTTATTAAAACAGAAGGCTGGAGTGTGAAAGCTAAGAAACTGAAAATTGACGTGGTAATTTTATTGTTTATTTGATAGCCTTTGTTAACTCACCACAACAATTCCTCCAATGTATTCAAAGGCACAATGTGCTATGCACCCATACTGAATAGTATATCCAAAAAGTCGAATAGTCTTTCTAATGACATCTCGCAACATAGCAGTTTTATGGTTGTGCAGCTGGTCCTAGTTTAAGAGATCGGAAATACACCAGATATGAATTCTCACCATAGTACAAGCATTCAACAGAATTTATAAAATACACTAACTTAAGATGCTACATTTCAAAAACCAGGATTCAAATTAATTTTCAGGGAGACTAGTTTGGTCAAAAGTTCAAGAAGAATTTTAATGTGGGTTATGAGGAGCTGAAAAAAATCACAGAAGCAACTTGTCCCCATTGCTTAAAAGCACAACTATCCTTCCAGCAAGACATTCCAAATGTAAACTACCACTTAGGCTTTCTTCTTAATCTCTCATTTCATTCATTACATATTTCACATAATTAAAGAGTTACAAAATATTGATACAAAACAAGTAACACAAACAATGAGAATAAGAGATTAAAATAACTAATTAACATGATTTAATTCAAGTTTTAGATAATAAAGATTTACTTTACAGTTTTCTGGTAGCTGGTACTGGTAGACTGTGAACTGATGAATTTTGGCTATAACGTCATTCCAGAATTGTTTATTTAGGCAAGTCCAGACAATGTTGTATGCAGTCTGCTTTTGGAGCCCAGCATCTCCAACATAAATTGGAACTATCGGAGTAAATTCCGTATGGTAAATTTCAAACTGTATGGAGTAAAATGTGATTTGGTAAGTCTTTTTTTTAGACCCTTTAAATGTCTTTATGAAGCATATTTGTTACCATTCCTTCACAAAAATCCCAAGGTGGGTTACTTCACAATAAAACAGTAAATTACAATATACAGACAGCAAACAGTTAAACGTGCAATCAGTGAATAACATCATTTGAAGGAATGTTGTTAAATATGACCACTCTTGTTCTGAACTGGAAAATTAAAATCATCATTACATTTCTTCTTGAAAGAGATTTAGGCTATTTGTGTTTGGGTAACAAATGGTATATCTTACTAATCAGTTTCTGGGTGTTGAGATTTGTTATACAAGAATCAAACGCTTAAACATTATAAGGATGGCTGAATTTAGCATGTTACAATATATCTGACTTAAAAATATATTAAAAAACCAACCTACTGAGTGAAAACCTTTCATGAGAGGGTTAATTGTTCATACAGAATTATATGGTCATTGATCATCCATCTGTAAATTGTTATGATATTAGTTTCCCCATATATCCTTAAGTTTCATTCATTATGAAAGATGGGTGTCAAATGTGCACTCAATCTGGTACCATCCCAATATGGTATCCGCCAGACCCAGTCTAGATACAGTGGTACCTTGGCTTATGAACGTAAACCGTTATGGAAGTCCATTCTTAAACCAAAGCGTTCTTAAACCAAGGTGTGCTTTCCCATAGCAGCGGGGGACTCAATTTACGAGTGGAACACACTCAACAGAAAGCGGAACATGTTCTGCTTCCAAGGCAAAATTCGCAAACCAAAACACCTGCTTCCAGGTTTGCAGCGTTCTTAATCCAAGTTGTTCATAAACTAAGCTGTTCTTAAACCAAGGTACCACTGTATTCAAAACACAGAGGTGGTTCTGATGGGACAGAATCACAACACTAGCTTTCTGGCAGGTGTGCTGCCACTGCTGACCTGGAAGTAGGGGGCGAGACGAAGGGAAGATCAGTGTAGTGCAAATGCAACAGGAGTATTAGTTTTACCCAACTACTTCACCAACTATTAGTTTTACCCAGCTACTTCACCACACATCACACCTCGCTCTTTCCCTCTTGGTAAGAGGCAGTGACACACCTGCCAGGAAGCTAGCATTGCAGCTCCACCCCACAAGGCAAGCTGCTTCTGTTATTATTTTGGATAATAGGCAATATAATAGATGGAACATGAAGAGAAATACACATTACCCATTTCTTATAGAATATGTTTCCCTAACCCTACTGGAAGTTCTCACATCTCACTGTGGAATAGCTTTTGCCTCCTTTGTAGCCTCATCACATTGCTGGCTCACAGTCACATTAAGACTTATCAAGATTCTCTTGTGTTATTTCCATTTAATGCATTCCTATGAGAAAACAAAGTGCTTATTTCTGGGTGTCAAATGCATCAATTGAATATAGAAGAAACTTCTAAAACTTATATATGGAAATTAGATGACAACTGAAGCAAAACACATTAACACAATAACAGAAGCACAGTTGTCAAGAGAAAAACATTAATTAGCTCTCTACCTATCCAGTATCCCTATATCCACTTGTGGAGATCTTTCAAATTTTAGAGGAAAGACAGAAAAAGCTTTAAATTATTGTGCAGCTAATTCCAGTGTTGGGATAGGAAAATTACTTTCATATTTACCATAAATGCAAAAACTCAACTATAATGAGAAACAGAAGCCTATAGAGATGGTGGTTTTATTGTGGTTGTTTTTTCTTTAGTCAAAACTGACTTCTTGGATGTTGTTGTTTTTAATTGTTTTCCATACTTGTCTGCTTTCCAAGCTGTTATCCTCCATGGGCTGGAATCTCTAGAATACTGTACCTAAGTATGTCAAGGATTTAGCAGTCTTACTATAAGCTACTAATGCACTATTCAACAGTAACAGGCACAGAGAAACTATTTCAGTAACATGCTGGAATTGCTAACCCGCTATTCACAAAGTTGATATGTAAGGTATACCATCGGCAAAACCTTAAAATAAATTATCTTCCTTTTTGATGTATGCAGCGCCAGGAATATGGGCAAAAGGGCACACGTAAATTGAAACGGGAACAGCTGTATTCTGAACTAATTATGCTTTCAATCATAGTTTACTCAGAAGCCACAGAAAAAGTGTTGCACTTTAATCAACCCAGGAAATTATAAGACTATGGGTAAAACCTTGATGTCAGAGGGCAAAATGCTGTGAGTTTAAAACATTTTTTTGTAGGTAGTAAAAGAAAGATTGAGTGTCAGCAGATCACTCAGTGTCATAGGACAGGAGGGAATTAATGACCACAAAGTATCTAGCAGGAGCTACAGTAACAAAGTCTCTCCTGCAATAATTGCTAGAATGGCCTCCTCGGTTAAAGAGCAATTTGAGCCTGAAAGAAATTGCTTGGTTGTCTAGTTCAAACACAAGATGACTATAACAAGAGAAAGAAAGGCCCAGACACCTGGGGAGAGCATGAGAAAACATATACATAAGAATGTTAGGTGGTAAGCACTACCGAAAGGAGAAGGGAAAATGGAGACAGTACCAGGATATGGTGGTCCTACGCTGACCCATGAGAGTACAGGTGGTGTGCAGGGGTTCTGTTCCTGACCCCTGTGCGCATCGGCAAAGCACACATGAGCCGAACCCAACTCACCCAGCCCCTCCAGCCCCATTTTCAGGCCACTTCCGGGTCAGCAGCAACGAACACATGCTTGGACATGCTGATTAGTTACACTGTTAAGTCAAGTGCTTCTGGCTACTAGAATCTATTTTGGGGTATGAGCTGTAATACATAATAGATGGAAGTCAGCTGTGTAGAATATATATATATATATATATATATATATATATATATATATATATATATATATGCTTTCGTAGATTTTCACGGGTACAGGAATGCAGGTTTTGGTGTCTTCGGGTGTCTTCCCGTGTAAGAGTCGGGGTGTCTGTGCGACGTTTCGACGAGGTCTCACTCGTCATCTTCAGGCTGGTGCTTTCGGCTTCTTGTTACTGGAACAGAGCAGAATCTGGTGTTTGAGTTCCTATAAATACTGTGGAGGGGTGTGGTGTATAGCCTCCAACGTTCTGGGCAGAGAGGAAGTTCCTAGATTAGTGTGCCTTTTCTTCTTTTGTTCCTTAATTACTTGAGGGATATCTTGAGTGATTTCATGAGTGATATTCTGAATACCACTGGGTGGGTCATTAAGTGTAGATTATCTTTAGCAACTAATCTACACTTAATGACCCACCCAGTGGTATTCAGAATATCACTCATGAAATCACTCAAGATATCCCTCAAGTAATTAAGGAACAAAAGAAGAAAAGGCACACTAATCTAGGAACTTCCTCTCTGCCCAGAACGTTGGAGGCTATACACCACACCCCTCCACAGTATTTATAGGAACTCAAACACCAGATTCTGCTCTGTTCCAGTAACAAGAAGCCGAAAGCACCAGCCTGAAGATGACGAGTGAGACCTCGTCGAAACGTCGCACAGACACCCCGACTCTTACACGGGAAGACACCCGAAGACACCAAAACCTGCATATATATATATATATATATATATTCTGGGATGCACAACTTTGTATTGTTTTAACAGACCTTTTAACTGAAGCTCCTGAGACTACAAAGAGTTTCTGGTCTTCGAACAAAGTGGTGATACAGCATAATGAAGCGCTGTGCTTCAGTTACAGTACTTGTAAATTTACATTAGAAGGCGTATATTAGTGGCATTTCCCTGAAAAAATATTCTTCACACATTTCCTAAACAGTACTGCCTTAATTATAAAGAGATTAATGTAATACTTCAAGATGTTTAACCATTTGTCACACTATACACTTGTCTGCAGGTAAATACAGCACGTATAGACACCTATGCAACAAGAGTACTATTTGAACTACATACCACCAACTTTCATATACCTACAACCATGGGCATAAACATTCCTTCAGCCAAAATCTGTGTGGTACACTGTGGAGAGAAGTTCACAAAACTGCGTAACCTTGTGCTAGGCTGTAAAACAGTTCAAAAGGTACGGTATATCAACTCTGTGCTCCCTTGAAAAAAACAGTTTGTGTGGTTCCCTAGATCGTGCCTATGCAGCATGGTAATTTGTGTTTGTGCAGATTTCTTTTCAAGTGTGGGCCTTTATGGAGTGCAGCCTTAATTGCTTATGGCTAATTCATGACACTGATATGTACTATGTGATAACTCACTGTCAAGGCTTCATTCAAGAAATATAAACTGATGTGGGAAGACACTTATTCAGATTTGTGGTATAAAATACACATTTTACCTGATACTTTTCATCCAGTCCAAAGTCAAATCTGAAATATAAATACAGGAATCTTTGCATTTTTCATTACCCGATTCCACCCCCACCCCTTGTTTATAAAATTAATCACAGCTAGCAGGGTAGAAATCGCTGTGAGCTTCATGAATGACATCCAAGAGATGGGAAAGGATTAGTTCACAGTTGCTGCCAGTTATAGCGCCAGGTGGCTTTTTCTGCAGCGAAGGTGTTAGCGATAATCCCATTACGCTGGTACTAAATCTTGCAGACATCAAAATTATCACCAAGGTTCCTTTTCATCCCATCCTTTCTAAATGACTGGAAGTCGCTTCACCTGAAAGAAGTCAAATCCACATGCAGCTGCTGTTTTAGCAGCCAGCAGACTCCCCGAGAATGCCAATCGTGATCCAATTTCGCTGTGCTGGTGGCCCCTATTCCCTGTCCAATAATACATCTGTTAAAAAATCCTACAGCTACAAATCAAGTTTAATCCTACCAGGGACCTCATGTTGGTCTTGTCTTCCAAAAAGGCAGCAGGTTCTGCTGTCTATCTCTGCTAGTGTCTGGGGAATACCCTTTAAATCTCAGTCCTACTTAGAAGAATAAGCTAAGGATCACAAAACATGACCTTAAAAACCCCGATATGACTATATTCTGACCCAGAGGCATTCATTCTAGGTGAAGATTAGAACTTTGCATAATAAGATTACACAGCAAGTGAATGATATCAAGGGACTATCCATATGCAGCCGCCTGGTTTTCTATAGAGAGCCTGTGCTCTGCAATATGCAGTGTAGACGAAACAGAGCTTTGCCTTTCTAGATGAAGTAAAATAGATTCACATAAATTAGTTGGCCATTTCCAGATTCCTAAATCCCCTATTACATCTTTTATTGACAGCTCCTGTGAGGATAGCACAATCATTATTTCTTTTTTGCTGTTGGCTTCTGAAACAATGGAGCTCTCTAAGTGAAATGTACATGGACTGTGTGTGGAAATTAACATCTTGTTTGCTGTAATCTTGGATTACAATTGACATTGTGCATAATAAAAGCAGGAAACATGGATAGAATTATGCTCTTCCTGAAACCAAAGGCTTTCTCAAATTCATGAAATAAATAGTGTAAGATAAGAATTTTTAAAATGTTGTTGCCATTCATATATAATCGTTAAACCAATTAAATACACAACTAAGTAAGCCAAATATATTTTTAAATTTAATATACACTCAAATCCTCCCTGTTAATTAATCATGTTTGCTGTGGACACATAAATTTATCAGTAAGCTTACTGATTATGAACATTTTTGTTTCTGTGCTGTCTTACTTAGGGTACCTGATTATAACTACTTTCTTCTTAATAAATTCCAACTGAAATCAATGAAACGTACATATACGTACATGTGCTTATTGCACCATGATGTTTATGTGAGTTGTAGAATTTTGAGATATATCAATCCATCTTTTTTCTGGAAAAATAAAGAAGTCAATACTTTATTGATTTTAACTCATTATTAGAAAAACAAGCTCCATGCACATACAAAATGGAAGGCACCAAATGTTTTTATCATCTGTGTCACCAGTTTCACATTTTAAGATTAATACTTGAAATGTAAAGATACATTTATACATGTTCTGCATGGTAAGATAACAGCCATAAACAGGCTAAATACATATTGCAAGATTGCAAATAATTAAACAAGGTTGTGCAATCCCACACCACAGCAAAATTTGAAGATGTGTAAGAACCATCTGAGTTGCCATATGTCCATATTGTACTGGAAGAAGCAGAAAGTCAAGCCTTCCTTGAAATGTAACTAAAGAAGAGGTCTGAAATATAAGTAGCCTTCAGAACCATTCACCAGTTTGCTGAAGAAAGGAATTTCCTGCTACGTGTTTGTTTCAAAATTCTTCCTCAATCCGCTTTCCAAAATCTTTATTCATGAAACTGCTTCTGTATTGCTGGTATCATGACATACATCTGTAACTAATGGCTATCAATATGTAAGTGAGAATTATTTACCGCTTCTCTGGAAATCAGTAGTCCTAAAGCTGTCTGAGCGCATGGAGTACAGGTGCTAGACATGGTGTCATTTTGCATGCAAGGGTCATTTTCGTAGGGGCAGCCAACACAGATACGTGTTTTCTTTTGGTGTTGAACTGAAAGTTTTTGGTCATCAGCTTTTGCCTTGAAAGTAAGAGGCTAGGTTCATAAGGGCTTTTGGAATTTGAGGAGGGGGTACCTATGGTTTTTGAGTGGTGGGAGTTACCAGTTGGTGGGTACTTAAGTTCTAATAAGTCCTTTCCTCTCCCATTTATACTGCTGCAAAAGCTCACTGTGGCAGCCACTTTCCATCTGCCACCCTTCAAATGTGGAAAGAAGCTACATGATGATGTATCCTCATTAGAAGGGTTATGGCAGGGGAACAACCACTTCCATCAGGGACTGCCCCCGCAACGTCCACTGGAATCACAGTGCATCAAGACATAGCATTGTTCTGGGACATTCTGCAGGGAGGGAGAACGGCTGTTCGTAGGCAGCTGCCACAAAGATCTCTGCTGAAAAGGTCTTTTTACAACTTCAGGACCCAGTATCCACTCCTAAAACTCACTCCCCTCCCCCAGCCCTGATTTTCAAAAAAACTTCAAAAGGGAAGTGAACCCATCAGGGATATCCAACCCATTCCAGGGTATGAAGGTTTCTGCATGAAGATGAGGGTTTCCCCAATGGCTTAAATGTCAGGATCATCTCTGCACATGTATGCTTGTTAGATGTGTAGAGTTTATTGCCATTTAAGTCAATAGGAAACCAATATTACCGGTATATGTACTGCCCGTATGAAGGATGGGTGAAATTATTGAAAGTTGTAAATAATAGGCAGAGAATCTGCCCAAACTATTATATTTTGTATACATCTTATGACACTACATAATTTTTCTACATAAATTCTCAACACGTATTTTTCCAACCATCTTTAAATATCTAACACCCATGTCTATGTATACACTTTTGGATGAAAGCCCCATTGCTTTCTATGGACCTAGCTACTTAGACAAAAACTGGGATGCCTATGACCAGAGTAATAGTGTATGGAACCACATTAGATAATTAACACTCCATTAATACTCATTTGAGGCTGTTGCATTTATGTGACAAATAATAGAAATCAATATTTAATCACATGGCTATATTTTCCTCTATTTTTGGATAAGCAATACAAATACACAGTTTCTAAACATGAATAGATGAGTGCAATGATATTCAGTCGAAGTTAATCCCCAGACATCTAAATCCATGAATAAAAAATCATCAGGTTTAAATACACTGAGCCTATTAAGCAAGAACAAAAGCATATGCACAAAAGAGCTTTTAATATATTTCAAAGCCCACAAGAGCCATGGTCTCATTAAAATTATAAATTACTCAAACATGGAATGAAGATTCAAACTGCAGTGCAGCTAAGCAGATTACAGAAAACCTCGCGTTCCATATGATAACACACCACGGCCCTCCCAGATGGGGGCCTGGAACAAAAAAGGCCATCACTGCAGCTAGGGAAAACCACCTTGTGATCTCTGGTTTCTGTTCAGCAGATGACAGCCAAATAATATGTTGATTATTCTGTTTGTGCTGCTAAGCTTGTAAGATGGCATAAAAGCGATATGATCTATTGTGAACTCAATGCTAATGTGTTGCTCTACTCATAAATGATATACTGAATGTATTTGGAAACAATCTTTTATCTTTTAGGCCACTTTTTAAATGCATGAAATAAAATAAAAGGCAGCACCAAACATTATTAAATATGATGTTTTTAAGTAAAAGAGAAGGGGGAAACCTGGCACAGCAAAGACAAACAAGCCTCAGTTATTGCTTTGTGAAGTCAGAGGTCATATTTCTATTGTATTTAATGGGGTTTGGATCAAGCCTTTCACAAGTACAGCCAACTTTTTCTACATCAGTATCATGTTAAAAAATTGAAGGCCTGAACTTAAAAGCAACAATACAGCTTTAACTTTGAATGGTCATATAAGTGTATATATATATATGCATATTTAAAATTTTACAAAAGGGAAAAAAGTTTTGAGTCTCTGCCATGCCATTTCGTTTATAGCAGTACCTGTTGATATGACTACATACTATCTTTATAGCATATAATTTATGTTTCCTTGTACAGAAGTACTGATAGCCTTCTAATAACTAATCAGAGTTCTGTAGCAGAATAGAGTTTGACTGTTGCCATATTTGTTTCTGAGACTAAGACCTGGCATATCAAGAGGTCATAAAGAAAACAGTGGTCATATTTAAGGAAAAGCCATTCTGAAGAACTACTGACCTCTTCCATTGCTTCCAAAATGTTAATGAGCAAGTGAAACAGGATTCACAGATGTTTCTTATTTTCAGTCAGATGCACACAAGACCCACAAATGCAATTTGTGTCGTTGGTTAAATGAAAGTAGATATGAACTATGTTTTGAACAATAACATTGCTAGGTGATAGTAAATTACTTCCTACAAATCCCTCTTCAAAACTCAAGTCTCTGGGAAGCCTTTGGAACAACACCCAAGTTCCAGGAAACCAAGGTCAGACCTATCATTACGCAGAGTGAAGCAAGTGCCTCAGGCAACTAATCTGGAGGTGGGGGCAGTAAAGGCAGCCCCCCAAGGTTTTTCCATTGAGCCTTCTGGCTGTGCCCTTCAGTCATAACACCGCCATAAATAGCTGGCTGCCTTCAGGTATACTTAAATAAAATCCACTGTCAGTCCAATTGGCTTCTGTACACAGCATGGGGAAGAAGGTCCCTTCTTGTCCTTTTATTGGTAGCAAAATGTTTAGGATCAGCCTTGCAACTTGCTGTTAAGTAAGCCAAGGTACATGTAATCAGTATAACTGCATATTCATCTCCTGTTACCATGCCACCTCGTGCCTTTCCCTATAACAAATAGATGCAATTAGCTACCTGAAACAAAGGAACGTTTACTTATACTTAACTTTGAGCACTAATTTCTCATCCTCAACATAGTGACCTGGATCCTAACAAACTTTCAACTCATTGAAAAGGGCTTTCCTGTCTCCCCTGTTCCTCTGTAACCCTTGGCCATAGCTGTCAACTTTCAGATTTGAAAATAAGGGATCAGCAGCCTCACCTGTCCCGGGGACAGTCTACGGGATATCTAACAATCCGGGATAGCAGCGGGAAGAAGCGGGAAACGGCACTGGAATAAGGGAATTTCACGCAAAAAAGGGAAGGTTGACAGCTATGCCCTTGGCATACATATACCCTGAATGTTTAGGGATGAAGATCCCTCTAAAATAGTGTGCCACCCCGCCCTAATCTTCCATGGGTTCCATGTGCTTACCCAGGGTTTGTGTTGAAATGAGGTACAGTGGAGACTGTACTGTCTTTATGATACATGGTTCATTTACACATATATAAAACCAGAGTCTACAATGGAGGGGTTCGCAGCATTAAAGGGTCTTGCTTCTCCCATAGCCGCAGCCTTGGATTCAAACAGTTCTCAAACATTGCTCTGACTCTCTCTTCAGCTGACAAATTTACTTCCAGGTCACATCACACCAACTCCACTCTAAACTCAGGCTTTGCCCTTCTAACTATGAGTTGAGGGAGGGGCCTCACCCATTTGCTATCTCACATAGTGCTCCTTTCCCTTGTTTCACTTAATTGTCCATCAAACAGGCTATGACCTTAATACAGGAAGCTAGCCTGGGTTATATTTTAACACTTGCTGGATCCAGAGGTTAGAAGGATTTTGCATACAGCCTACTTCCCTCCCACCCACCCCCACAAAGCCCTCATAATTTTAGGATAGAATGTGGCACCCAGGATAACTGCAGAATAAGAAGGGGTGAGTTGTTGTGACGCCTTCCCCCCCCCCCAGCCAATTGCAATGGTCATGGGGCACACAGGGGGAGGGGAAAGGGGGGGACTCCATTGTGCAAGTGGAAGTCCTTGTGAAGGGCTTCAACTAATGGGGCTGCTTAGGCAAATCCCACACCAGGATATTAAGTATTTCTAAATAAACACTACTCATTTTAATGGAATTTATTTCCAAGTTAGGTATCATTAGGACTACACCCTTGATGTAGTTCATGTGCTTCCTTAATCTTTGCACTAGAACAAGTCATGCATTATCTCTTCCATTTGCTCTGTGTATGTTTTCCGGTTTCAAATATGTACACCTTTTTCTCTTTTGAATATGCACAGTACACATTAGAAGTGCTGCCTACCAATGACAAATATTATCTGAGCAAGAACTCTATAAACCTTGGAAAAACCCATATGCATAATGACCTGTGCTGTCGTGCAGTAAAATTTTATAGCCTGTTTTTTCAAAGATACTGAACTTACTGAATAATGGCAGATAACACAGTACATTCAGCTGCTAGTTCAAGCATTAGTAAAGCAAACACGGTGGAAGAAATGCCTTACATCCTGGGATCTTAAATTTTTCAAGGTCTTGAAAACACTATCACTGTATTGGTTGTAATTCATAAAAATAACTATTTAGAGGACTGTTTATGGGATTGTTCTCAGAGATAATTTGTTTGATCGAAATTCACCTGAGTGATCATCAGACAATGAAAACGTCTTTTGGTTTTCACTGACATGTGTTAACAGAAAGCAAATTTCCTTCAGCTTAGATATTTCTAACATTGTTTAACACTTTTATTCTTCTCAGATCGAAGATGATTAAAGCATGCTATAATTTAGACTCCTGGTACAGACTTTTAAAAAGTGTAAATACTATTGTGAGATAATTCTGTTGGAATTCAATCTGAAATTGGTATTGCTCGTCAGAAGTAAAGAATCCCTTATGGGGGGGAAACTTATACAAGACTTGCCCATATTTGAAAAGATGTTGCTACTGAGTAACCAGCAATATTTTTTCTCCCTGAGTTGAAACAGTCAAATAAAAATATAAAACATTATGTGATTAAAAAAAACCACACATAAAAACACATTACAATCATAATCAGTTCAAAACAGTAGCAAACTGTTAGGATACTAACTCTCAACAGTCCAACCAAAAGGTATGTCTATGTCTTCAGTTGATATCAGAAGACTGCTAATGAGGGTGCCAACCGCATCTCCATCAGGAGAGAGTACCACAGCCAGGAGACCACAACACAGAATGCTTTTACCCATATTCCTGTACAACATGCTATGCCTATAGATGGGACTCAAAGAAAGGACTTCCCTGAAGAATCACAGCTCAGGTTGGCAGATATTGGGAGGGGTGTTCCTTTTAGTCCTTGGGTCCTAAGCCATTTAAGGTTTTATATACTGGTGTCAACACAATGAGTTGGTTCTGGTGATTAACAGGTCACCAGAGCAGCTATATAATCCCATTTTTCTGCCCCACTTAATAACATTGCAGCTGTATTCTGTTCCAGCTTCAGCTTCTGGATCATTTTCACAGATACTTCTACACAGAGTGCATTGCAGCAGACCAATCATGAATAGCTAGAGCATGAATAGCTGACATCTGACTATCCCTGTTCAGGAGTGGACAAAGTCAGCAAATCAGCAGAAGCCAGAAAAGTGTGGGAAGCAACACTCTCACTATGTTCCCAATGCGTAATATCTGCTGCGGAAGAGCATAGCAGCCTGGGGCACTCATAGCGCTACCTTAACATGTCACTGCTGAAACTGGTACACAGATTGATTCCATTTCACAGCATCTCCTTAAACAGTAAAAATCAATGGGTGGCAGTCAACCATGTTTTACTTAGAGTAGATGCATAAAAATTTCATTGGGTCTACTCTGAGTAAAACACAATTGAACACCACCCAAAGCTTCTGCAAATGACATTTTCTCACAGAAAATCATTCCAATTTAAAGTAGGACTTAAGCTGTAAACTTTACCATTTCCGTCACACAAATAATTTCTTGGAGCAAAAGAAATTGCTCCCTTAGACATCTTTCTCCCTCCCATCTCTTCTATTTATTTATTTATTTAATTCATTAACTAAAATTTCATACCATTTAACTGTAAAGAAGACCACTAAGCGGATATGTCAGCCTTCTAGCATTAAAGTACTACCAACTTCTTGATGTAAAAAAAGGGAAGTCAGTTCTGTGGATAGCTTTTTCAGTACAGCTCTTCTTACCAGAAAGCTACCTATGAGACTCATACATGCCCCACCCCGTGAGAAGTTACAATAATAGTAGTCCTTTGATGCTAGAGAAACAGAAACCATGTGTATCACTGGGAAAAGTTCTAGAGACCAGATGTCAGATCAGAGACTCTCATCTTTGCCATGGACTCTTGGTGTGGCCCCAGGCAATTCATGCTCTCCAACTCCTATTATCTATCACTAATATGGGAGTGAAAATCAGTTCAGACATCCAAAGGAGTGGAAAAATATAAAGCACGAATGGTATCTCATAGTGATCTGCTTCAGTGTCACCTGATTTCCTTGTGTGCCCGTACACACATGAATATGAACCTGCATCTTACATGTGTTCATGGTAACAACTGATGTTAAAATAAAAGGCTTGATAATAAGCTTCTAAAGCACTTGCAGTAATAGTAATAGTAACAGTAGTACATGCTGTTTCACAACCTGGCAACTTGAGACATGTCTTTGTTTGATTCTTGGAAATCATAAAAATTGAAAACAATTATAATGCCCACTTTCTGTGCTCATTTCAGCCTGGAGAAAACTGAAAAATATGGGAGGGAATCAAAAAGGGTAGAGCCCAACACACGGGAAAATCGTATGCATCTAATATAACCCACAAGAGCTCATGCTATACTAACAGTGCAATTCTGTACATGTCTACTCAGAAGTAAGCCCTACTGAAATCATGGGGACTTACTTACTCATACTATATATGACTGCAGCCTAAATTGTTAAGACATAGAGATGCCACTAGATTATCTGGAGTATCAGAAAGTAAGTTTTCTTAGGTGAGAATTGATCCAATCTATTTATAGCTTACAAAGATATAGTTCATTATGAGAAAATAATTTTCCAGCACCAAAATTCCTAATTTTCTCCTCATGCTAATTTGCACCAAGCTAGGATTACACCATTTATATTATATTATGGAAACCTTGGAAATAATAGTATGCATTTCTTTTTTGTGTTCCTTTTTAATATTCAGGAAGCTTTTAAAAGTCAGCAATAATTATTTTAATCTATGCTCTCTGTTTTTCCTTGGGATGGTTCCCAGAAAGACCCATCTCCACAATACCATCTATTGTTTGTACAATATGGCCGCAATCCATAGCCCCAGCAATGAGATGGAAGACATCAAGTTTGCCCAGGGAACTTTGATTTTCCATAGCAAATTGTGGACTAGCACTACTTGTACACACCAGTCTGTCTTTCTGGAATGCAGCCACTATAATTAAGTTGGCACTGATAAAATATATATAAATCCATGTATTTTTCATGAAATTATATGACTTAGAAAAACCAAACTTCAGCCTTAACACTTCACTACACGAGCAAGCTTGCAATTTGGATGGGTTATATCCGTGCAGCAAAGAAAACAATACAACAGGTTTGAAGCACCACAGAATACCACCATGGTCAGGATCCAAGAGCTAAGAAACAACTTTTCAGCCTCTAATAATATGCACAATGACTTGGGAGTAAGATCCACTGAACATGGTGGGTTTTTTATTTTTTTAGCAGCAGCTGTCTGTATGGCACTTTAGAGGACAGGTTCCTGCCCGAAAAAGCTTGCACACAAGAAACAACACAAGAAAGGGAAGGCAACAGGCAGTTGTTTCCATTAAAGGTGCTTAGAGTTACAGGCCCAGTTACAGTAAGGCATGAGAAGTAGTTACATCAAAGGCTTAACAGAAAAGGTGGATTTTGTAGAGACGCTTGAAGAGAAGTGGCATCACACAGGCATTTGGGGAAGAAATTCCAAAATGCCTATGATTGGGTGGCATGTTATGGAACTTGCTGGGTGCAATGTGTTTTCAAAATGTTGGCTTCTGGACTGAAGGTACTAGATTTCTCAAGCTTATCCCCTCTTTGTTTGTAAAAAGATTAAGAAAATGAAGCCATCATCTTTGCACCTGTAGTCTCCGACCCATTCTATTGAAATACCTAAGAACATCTCAAGAAGCTTGAGCTCACAGCACAGACACTTCAGGGAGCTGTACCGCATGGCTGGTAGCTTTCCTTGTCAGATGACTCAACAGTTAATCTGATTTAGTGACTATAAAACTTTAATCAACAAAATCCAATACTATTACATTCCAGAACTGATGAGAAAAGAGGGTTTTGTGTATAAAGGACAGGTGCCGCTAAGAAGATTATTTAAAATAGCAATGTAACTGACGACAGTGCAGGTGTTACCCCCTCCACTAAATCATCTGCTTCTCTCCTTCAGTATGAGAAACAATAATGAAAGTATTCAAATTAGCATAGCTTTGTGAAAATAAGAATTATAGAATTTTATAAATTCAAATACAGATTTTAATATTTACACCATATGAAAAAAGAAACAAAATGTCTCATCATGCTAAAAAGTACCTTATAGCCTTAGGGTACGTTAAATTTTGTAACTTTCAAATTTCAAAAATTAGGGGTGCTAAAAAGTTGTAACATGACTTGGGAGTTCAAAATATATTTTGGTTAAATTAATATAATTTTGCTTTGCTTGGTAAGTAAAATGTGCGCAAAATGGCATAGAAATTGTTAAAAAATGGTTACCAAGTACTTGCAGTTATATTTAATATTATTATCATTATCATTTAGCATTATCTGACATTTTCAGAAGGTAAAACTAAAATTCCAAAAGAAGTTTATGTGCTTCTTCATTAAATGCAGACTTACCAAGATAAATCTGGTTTATTAAATCCAATAACATATTTTTAAGGCCCTCACTAAAGAAATTGACAAAAAAAAGTTTCACCCCCTAAAATGACCTTGCTTGCATCTAGTTGCAACCTGACTTTGGAATGTATTGGCCCATACCCATTAGCAGATAGATGCTTATGGTTTTTTAAAATTATTTATAACTCAGATAGAATGTACACCACAGATCAGGAAAGGTCTCACCAAAGCCAAGAGGATGCCAGCATGGTTAATGAGCAGAGTCACGGGAGATATTAGAGGCAATAAGGCTCATGTCAGGAAACAGAAGTCTTTTCCAAATGAGAATAAAAAGGAACCTGAACTGTGGCAAAAGAAATGAAAGCAGATACTGAAGGATGCAAAAATTTGCAGAGTGTGTTATTGAAACATTAAGGGCATACTAAAAGAGAAAAAGGAGACTGAAACTGAAACTGAAACTGAAGGGATTCTTTGCATTGACTTCAGTGTGGAAGATGTTGGGCAGACCCCTGTGCCTGAAGTAACGTTCTCAGGAAGGGAAACTGGGGAAAATAGTGATGGCAAGAGACAAAAGTTCTTATTGGCCTAGATAGAATAAAAAACAAAAAAACCAACCAATCTTTGGGTCCAGATGACATTAACATAAGTATTCTTAAAGAATCTGCTGATGGGAGAAAAGACCCAATAATCTTCTGAAGTAGTCACATCTGTGGATGAAACATTTTTCAACATTTTGCCAGCACTCTATACTTGTCTGTCCCTGTGCACTTTCACTAGTGCACTGATTTCAACAGAAGATATATATAGCTGAAGGCAAGTCCAGGTTCAAGAGTTCAGAGGCAATGCATATGTTAAAATGCAAATGGAGGGTGCTTCAAATTGCTCTGCAAGGCAAATTGTAACGGTCTACTGACCCACCCCGTGAACCAGGATCCCATCCTTTGCCACCCTTCCCTCTCCATGGTCTGCAGTGGGGTAAATATGAAGTGGGAACCTAATATGCACAACAGAAAGGTATACACAAAATTTCACTGCCATATAAAGCGATTTAAATTGGTATCCATGTACAAGTTCCAATGGGTCTCCACAGCCAAGGTCAAGCAAGTGATTAAGAGTGCTACTCTGCATTAATCCTGGGGAGCTAACGTGGCTTTTCCGCCGTGTAGCCAGAACCTTCTGAGTCATGTACAATGAAATCCTCAGAAACCCCTTGCACCGAATTACAGTCTTAATTGTGCCAGGCACCAACCACCCACCTTCCCAATTGGCCTCACCAGCATTAGCTGGTAAGCTAACACACACGGAAAACAATTCGAATAAACGACTTCACTGCTGCACGATCCAATGCATGCTTACTCTCCAGTCAAACCCAAGGTGCCTGGGAGGAGGGGAGGGCGTTACTTTCGGGTAAGTATGCACAGAACACCAACACTTTAGAAAGTTAAGTTCTCATAACGAGCCAGGTGGGTGGAATGAGGTGAGGGGGCTCCGGCCCGCTCGTCACAGGTAGTAAGCAAATATTTCCCCCCACTCCCCCAGGGTCACACCGCTTCCTGCACCTAAACAGGAAGAGGGAAGTACAGTATACTGCGTCTCGTTTCCAAATTTATTTATTTATTTATTTTTAAAAATAGCTTCCTCAGAAGCGTCCCGTTGCCTGGAAAGGCCCGACTGGCACTCCCCTCCCTCACGGAGCGCTACGAACGACACCTCTTGCCGACAGGCTCGCGAGCTGCCTCTTCCTGCCCTTGACTCACCTGCCTGGGCCAGAAGCCGCGGGGACCGAGAGCCCTCCTCGCCTCCCCCCAGCCGACGCCACTGCGCCTGCCAACAACCGGTCTCCCCATTGGCTCGCCGCGCGTCCGTCCCCCCCCCCTCCACCCGCCCCGCCGCTCCTCCTCCGCGCGCCGGTCGCCTCTTCCCTGTCAACGGCGCAGAAGCTAAGATGGCGGCCTTGGCGACCGGCGGGCCGGCCCAACAGCAGCAGAGTGCCGGGGCTACGACGAGTTTCCAAAGGAAAGGGCCGGATGGAGGAGGAGGAGGAGGCGGCCGCTTGGCCGTTCTGCCGGGCACCCGGCCCTCGGTCCGGCACGGGCAGCTGCTGCTTTCCAGCGGGGTCCCCTCTCTGGACTATGTGCTAGGTTGGTGCCGGCAGCGCTGCGCAGTCTCCTGACACGTCCCGCCACCTCGCCGTGCGGGTTTCGCGGTAGTCGAGCGGGCTGAGGTGGCCTCGGAGGGCAGGCGAGGCGAGGCACTGGGGGGGGGGCTGCCTGGCTCCCCTCAGTAGCAGCCCCTCCGAGCCCCAGAGCTGCTTCCCTCCTGACTGAACCGCTCCCGGGCTCAGTGTGCGCGGAGGAAAGCAGGGAGGCTGTGAGAGAAGGGGAAGCGAGGAGCGGGACGGATCCGGCCGCCTCGTGCTGGGACAGGGCTGTGGGTTCGACCCCCGCGTTCCCACCGAGCCCCGCGGTACTTACTCTCCGCTGTCCCAGGGGGCGAAGTATTCCGCCCAAGGAAACTTGAGGATGCTCGAGGAGAGCATGGGTTCTTGAAATGCGCGCGGAGCCTTTAGGATGAGAAGTGGAGTCAGTCCCGGCAGAGCAGGCATGGCTTTTTTAAAGAGACGTGCCGTCATCTAGATAGCCACTGGCTGGCTGTCCTCCTTTCGCGTGTTTCCCCTTGCTCGCTCGCTCGCGGATGCCATGCCGTCAGGATGGCGTTGCCTACGAGTGCCTTCTCGCATCAAAGCGTCCCTGAATACAAAGCAGCCTCACGCAGCAGTTTCTGTGCAGGTCTGCTCAATATCGAATTTAAAAGAAACTCGAAAATCTAACGCTCCAGGGCACATAGTAGCAAGATACCAATGGATTGAGTGGAACCCAGCAGTATTCAACATATCCATGTAATAGCTGCAGCCTGCACCAGTTTCACCCTGCAGACCACCCTCAGCCCATTTGACTTGCACTGCTGTAAAACTTCTTGAATACTGAGTTAAATATGTCTTGTGTTAGAGACTGGGCATGTATGTTAAAAAAACTGTGTGGGAGCAATTAGTTCTTTTATTCGTTCTTTTTTAAACTTGTGCATCCTTCTTCATACCCAAAGTGCCCAAGTGGGTAATTTCTGCAAAATAAACATAATTGAGTTGTTTTAAAGCTACTATAAAGTTGGTGTGGACCTGATGTGTCTGCTTGGGAAACTTCTGACACCTCACGGTAGTCACGTTGAAACTTCTAAAGGAGTTGTGCACTGTGTGTGCAAGTTATAAATAAAACACAATGGTTCAGGTGTAAAATGATGCTGAAGGCCACTTGGTTTATATGTGCAGTACACCATTTGGATCCTATAAATTTAGTCCTCACTTTTCAATAATCATACTTGAAGCCAGTGGGACATGCGCATTGTGGTCAAGACCTTGGTTTACAATTAATTTCTTCTTCCTGACACTTAGGACTCTCATTTTGAAACTAGCTAGAACGTCATGTATCTCTTTATGTTCAGATATGAGTTGCATCATGCATCAGGTCTTTTATCTAAAGGTGGTCATTTCATGGGCTCACAGTTTGGGAATGTAGTGGTTTGGTGGGATGTCACTACCATAGGGAATTCCCTGCCATCCTTTTAAGGGAGAAGGCCTATGAGGAAGTGAGTGATAATTTAGTAGGAGTAGGAATTGCTGCAATATACATTAGATGCGAGAATTGTTGTTAAAAATGTGCCCCAAAGGAGGAATTTCCCAAATGCAATTATCTTATAATAAACAACAATTTGAGGAGCTAGAATTTTACCCCTCCTTTTTTTCTGCTTGGCAGTGGTACTATTCCAGTTTTGTGGTTTTTCTGTGTTCCCATTTCTGACAGAACAGATGTGTGAAAGGGTCATGTGGAAAACAATATATGACTCTCACTCTAAGATTCCCATGCACACGAAAGTGAGTACACATATTTGGTTATATATTAGCTTAGCTGGGCATGAATTCAGTAAGGTTTGTTGTGAGTATATAAATTGCAATTCTCACATCAACAAACACCTTCAAAAGTGTAATGCACTAATCAGGCCTTGGGTGGTCTGCTTGATACAACCATTGTACTAGATTTGATAAGACATGCTCTTCAGACAGAAAAGAACGGAAATGAAAAATTATCACTGATTCCATCTCATTTTATCATCATTAGGAAGGGAACAGTTGCTAGTAGATCATTTTAATGCTTACTCAATAGGAAAACTGTTAGCTGAACATTTTTGCCAAATGCCATTGGCTGCATCCACCTCAAATTTTGTATTATTATAATCCTTGCTTCTACTTAATTTTTTGTGTTATTTTGCCTTCTCCAAAATATATATAATCTTTAGGTGGGATGAGATCATTTTGGGAGCCCCCACCCTGAATGATGCTGCTATTCTGAAATACAAGATCTAGTTCTTCACATTATGAGGACATTTAAATTTCACACATGACCATGAACACATCATTCAGAAGTGATTTCAGTCATAAATGAAATCCCATTTATTTCAATAGGAATGAAATTCAGCTAACTTGGTCTGGATCCAAGCTAGGGCCATTAGCTTAAAAAAATTATGTATGTTCATTTATTTTGCATTTTATATGCTTTCCCACAAAGAGCTTAGGAGTGTCCACAAAGGTCTCCAACCTTGTGGGGTGGGGTAGGTTAGTACAGTCATACCTCGTGTTGCGTTTGCTTCAGTTTGAGCATTTTCAGGTTGTGTCCCGCAGCGACCCGGAAGTACCGGAAAGGGTTACTTCTGGGTTTTGCCACTCACGCAGATGCTCAAAATGACATCATGCGCAGAAGCAGTGAATTGCAACACGCACAGACGCAGGTTGCGTTCTGCTATGTTGCAAACGGGGCTCTGGAACGGATCCCATTCACAACCAGAGGTACCACTGTATGTGTGACTGGCACAATGTTACCAAGCGAGTTTCACTGTTGTGTAAAGATTTAAACTTGGATCTCCCTAATCTGACATCTACCAAGTAGAGGGTGTCCTTTGCCATCAATGATCCTGTTCCTGTTTGGCGATCCCAGATGTTATCATCATCATCATTAACTAGTCTGTTTCAGATAGAGTATTTTGTCTCGCTCCTCAGTGTGTTCATTCCTATACAGTTCTTTCATCCACTTACTACTTATGGATGCCCATTTCTGTTATTAGACTAAGAGTTCTAAATATCTTAGAAAAAATGTAATATGATATATATATTCACAATGTATTTGTGGAATGCTTTCCCCTGGCGCCTTCATTATACACCTTCAGGCATCCGGCAAAAATGTTCCTTTTTAACCAGGTCTTTGGTTGATCTGATTGACATCCTATGCCCTTTTAAAATGTGGCTCTTTGTGGGGGGTTTTATTATTATATAGTGGCTTTTATGATGATCTTTTCTGTGAACTGTCATGAGACCTCTGGCTTTAGGGCGGTATATAAATTCAATAAATAATAATAATAATTTACAGTATTTCATCTAATGATGTCAGTGTTTCCTTACTTTACAAACAGTATATATAAACAGATAGGGAACTTATGACCCTCAGATGTTGAATGACTACAACTTCCATTGTTCTGGGCTGTTGGCCATGCTGGCTGATGGGAGTTGATGTCCTGCAACTTTTAGAGCACCAAGGGCCCCTTATCCCTGACATAACTGAATAACTTGGGGTGGGAAATGACGTAAAGGAATGCATCTGCCATCATGGTATAATGAATAAATAGGCTTTCTGTGATGTTGGGCTCCTAATATTTCCATATTTTTACTTTCTTTTCTCTATCCTAATTCTTCATAGTTTTGTTTTTGCCTCTGGTTGAAAGTTTACCTATTTCTACACCAACTTAGGTCTTCTAATTAAAGATATTTTATGTACTTTGTGTGTTTTGTTTTTTGATACTAAGATGATAACCACTGCTGTCAGAATACCTCAGCTAGATGTACCCACAGAATGTTTCTTTTGTATTTCATTATTTTGGTACGTTGGCTTTACGTACTCTGGAGATATTGCTGGTTGGGTTCTGTTGGGTTTTTTAGCACCTTAAGCAGACCTCTGTTGCTGGTGACTGAAAACAGCTCTGTTTACTTTCGGCAACATAGCATTTATTTGGAATCCACAACCACTCAGTCTAGAGCAGTCTTAGTTCTATAGAAAGCTCTGCAACTATTTTTAAGATTAAAAGATTTACAACTCGGGAAGTAAAACATGAAATAGCATACTTGAAAGAGTAAAATACCATACCCACCCTTCTTATCCAAACATGATAATAAGAGAAAGTACAATAACTATAAACAAAAGGTACATGCAGCCAAACCACTGAAGTACAAAAATATTACTTATCAGTCTTTTAGTCAAGATTTCAGTTTACCAAAAATCCAGAAAAAGGCATAATATAGACAGGTGTTTACGGAAGTGTCTTCTGGTATCCGGCTCCTCATGTTATAGTCCAGGTCTCAGGCTCTTTTCTTCAGATGGAGGGAGAGAAGAAAGATTTAGGAGCTGGCTGATGATGATAAAGATGCCCACTCATCAAAGGGGTTGATTCAGCTGATCCTATGCTCATATGAGATGGGTACCACTGTGCAATGGTGTAAACTCATTATATGTTCATTTAGGCTCTATCTAAGCTCTTTGTGCAGATATGCTGCATTGATGTATGGGTTTAGCTTTGCTTTGCTGTTCTCTGCACTGGTGCAGGTGGGATGTGGGTTGCATGGTGAAGGCTATCACCCTTGCACTATTGTAAGATAACTAAACAAAAATAAAGTCTAATGAATTCAGTGGGAATGATTCCAGATAAATGTAGAGGATGGTAGCCTTAATCAGTATCCTATACGCAGCTGAGTCCGTTCCTGCAACTACCGGTAGATAGTTTTGACTCATGATAAATGCAACTTACTGAATTAACTGTACCAGGTTCTTCAAACACTTGCTCTAATGAGGAAGGATTACTTTATGTGTAGAATAGTCTTAATAAAACAAAGGAATGTTGGCTTGTGACAACACTATTAAAGTACTTGCGTTTAGTTATGTAGAGCTATGCAGGATCTTTTCACCATATTGTGAAAGTAATTGTAGTGTGTGATATATAATTATATGCAATATATAATTATTTAATAGTGAATTGTAAGAAGTATTATAAAGGTAATTAAAATGTTTTTCATGTTACATTTTTAACTTCCTGTATCACCTTTCCTTGATACTACTAATTGTTGGAAACATTATTATGCATTCTAATTTATTAAATTAATTTGTTCCTAGGTGGAGGTTTGGCAGTTGGAACCCTTCTCCTTATTGGTTAGTATGAAATTTTCTAACACATTTTACTTACTAGCAATTATATGGTCATGGCATTATCTTTTTTATTTTTTCAAGTGTTTTAGGGAAAATGTTAGAATGGTTTTTCTAAGGAGTTCCTTCTAAAAGATAATGCAGGACTTATTGTAAAGAAAACATTAATTTATTTCACCGTGGCCGTGTTCTCATGTCATGTTAAACATTGATTTACTACAATGTGCGCAAGCTGGAACCCTCATACTTCCCTCTTCCCACATGGCCAGAAGAATACTTCAGAAGGTTTTTCAGTCATTCCCCCTTAAACATGATTTGTCATTGTGCCTGAACTGAGAATAACTAATTATGGTCAGTTAATTTCAAAATGAAACAGTTTCAAAACACACTTTCTGGAGCTGGCAGGTTTAAACTAATCATAGGTGTGATGGGATGATGAGCTGCTTGTGCGTAAAATCGTAGTCCCTCAGAGTTTGTTCAAGTCCACAAACCTCTGTCTGTGACGGAGCCCCTCAAACATGGCTCCTCTAGTCACTGGCAGATTCCGACAGTGGCTGCTTTCGGAATCGCTTCCAACATACAAGCTCCTTAACGGAAACACGTCTTCTGGACTCACGGCGTGACAGTTTCCGGCGAGGAGTGGGTCTCCCTATGGGAGGTCCAGAAACCTCCCCACTGTTCTCGCTGGAAGTGTCCCTGAGCCATCCCTCCTGCTCACTTTCCCTCAGAGACCCACCTCTCCCCCTGCTGGTTCCTGCTTCAGCTGCTGGGTCTCTTCCAACCTCCGTGAGCCCTTCCACCACCTGTCCCTCCGATGGCAGTTCCCTGACAATAGGGTCATATTCAACTAAATAGTTGTGCTAGCAGAAGCCATGGTAAGGATACGTGCTAGCACAGTGGAAGAGGGAGGGAAGGTTCCACCATGCAGAGAAAATTCTTGTAGTGATAGAGCTACATTGAATACAACCCATAGTTATTGTGAAGCACAGTTCCCATTTCCAGCACAATGATCCCATCATAGGTTTTTTCATGTAAAGAACTGATGGTAGATTTTAAACCCTTAAAAATATAGAATTCGGGGAGAAAAGGACAAACAAACAGAGAGAGAGAGAGAGAGAGAGAGGGCTCATTGGAAGGAATAAATGATCTTCCAAGTAAGGATGAGCACACACTTCCTATTAAAGTAAAAGTAACCATTTTTCACATAAACCATGGCTGTCACAGGACTGTGTTAAAGCAGGGGTTACCAACATGGCACCTGTTAGCACAGTGGCACCCCTGAGGTCTTCCCCTAGGGCCTGTGGACTCTGTGCGCCTGCTCCAGCCCCCTTGATCATGGAATGGTGAGGATGGTTGACTTCTTCTCTCTTGAGAGCTGAAGGAGGAAGTTCAAGGAATGACCCTTTCCTTTCAGATTAATTGTACTGGATCTGATTTTTACCCAGATTGCATCAGATTGAATCTGGTGCAGGGGGGGGGGAGAGGGATGACCAGAGGGGTGATGACCATGGCATTCATGCAAAAATCCAAACATGCCTATGGGCATAAGTAGGTTGGCAACCACTGTGTTAAGCAGTTGTTCACATAGTGTTCTTATATTGATCAACTCATCCTATATGATCAGAAAGGAAAGCTGAAAAAATGCAGGTAAGGTAAAAACAATAAAGCTTCTCAAAAGTTACTTTAATATCTCTAATATGATAATAAAAATAAGGGGCAATATTCAGAACCAGTGCTTTTTTTTCTTTAAAAATGTTTAGAGGTACTCTAACATTTGACTCAAGAAACTCACCTTTTTATAGTTCAAATTGGGAAAAATATATACAGTAAATGGACAAAAGTAAAAAGATTCACAAAATGTTTAGGGGTGGGTGTGTCCCTGCACCCTCCCCCCCGAAAAAAGCACTGCTCAAAACAGTTTTAAATAATTGCTTTAGTAATTTCAATCTTTAATTTCAGTAGGTCATCTCTGAGAATAAATACTGGTCAATGTAGGGATTAGATAAAATTGTGAGATGTACAGTTGTGGCCATTTTAGACTTAATGCAGGAGATGGTTACTGTATAGTGATTGGATCATGAAAAAGTGCATATGTGTTCGTAGATAACCAGAATTCTTCACTGAAATTGCTAATCAACTTGGATCATTTAAGCTTGTGTGGGTATAGTAATTGAAAACATGGAAGTGACGGTACTTCAGTTCCTAAGACTTTAATTTTTGAATTATATGGACTATTTTTCATACTTATTATGTGTAGAATTTGTATCTTGGATGTTGGTTTTAAAGCAAGTATAGTTGGTATTCTAGTTGAATGGCCTGTCATTATACAGACAACAGTAACTGTCAGGGAACTGACATCAGAGGGAAAGGAGGTGGTAGGGCTCCCAGAGACTGGGAGAGACTCAACAGCCAAAGCAGGGACCAGCAGGGGGAGCACGGGGTCTCTGGAGGGGAATCTCAGTAATACTGAGAGAGACGCAGCAACGCAGGCAGGAAGCAGGGGAGAGAAAGGGGTGAGAGACACTTCCAGCGAAAATAGTGGGGAGGTGTCAGAAGCAACTGCAGGGAGACCCATGCTTCGTCGGAAGCTGTCACGTCGTGAGTCCAGGAGACGTGTTTCCGTTAAGGAACTTCTTTGTTGGAGGCGTTTCCGCAAACAGCCACTGTCGGACTCCACCAGTGACTAGAGCAGACATGTCTGATGAGCTCTGTCACACACAGAGGCTTGTGGAGCCGCACAAACTCTGAAGGGGCACACTTTTAAGCACAAGCAGCTAATCAACCCCCTGACAGCAGTCCGACAGTCTTTGTACGCTGCCTGTGCAGGAGAAAGCATCATGAGCGACCCAGCAGGAGCCGGAGCCGGAGGAGCTGATCCAAGCTTGGAGGAAAGATACCGAGCATTGGAAGTCCAACTTGCGCTGCAGACGGCGAGGCTGGAGGAGAGGAGGGCGCAGGATGCTGACAAGAAGGGGAGAACCACTCAGTTCCCCAGAAAGGTACCAGGATTGGTGCAGAAGTTTGGGGGGGACCCCAAGGACTATCATGCCTTTAGGACAGAGATGCAATATGCCCTGAATGTGCAGTTTGATGAGTTCCCTGATGAGGAATCGCGAGTTGCTTTCGTAATTGGGCATCTTGAGAAGGGCGCGCGTGATTGGGTTCGGCCCCTGATGGCAACGCACAACGATATCCTAAAGGACACTATGAAATTCTTTCGTGCAATGGATATCATGTTTTCCAGCGATATTGAGGAAGGGTTGGTGCGCAGACAGCTGATGGCTTGCAAGCAGGGAAGCAGATCTGTCCGTGAGTACTGGACTGAATTTACCATGCTGATTCACAGATTGGGGTGGGATTTATCGGCAGCACCCATTCAGATGCTGTTTGAAGAAGGTCTTTCTTCGGCTGTGAAAGACGAGCTGTCCAGGAGCCCCAGGGCTGTGTCGATGGATCAGCTGACCAAGTCTGCGCTGACCATTGGAGCGCGCCAGGAGGCAAGAGCCTTGGAGAGGCGGGAAGGGAGAGGGGAACGTTGGAAGGAGTTACGCATTCCAGACATTCCTGAGCCAGCTTTCCCGCCGGCAGAGCCGATGGAAATCGGAACAGCCCGCGCGCGCGCAGTTTCAAAGCCCAGTGAGGGGGCGAAGAAGGAGGGAAAGGGAGCCCGGAAATGCTATCTCTGCCAACAGCCAGGCCACTTTGCCAGAGTCTGCCCCCAGAGGAAGGAATGGCAAGGGATGGTGGGCGCAGTGGAGGGAGGAGAGCAGGGAGAAACGGAGCAAGTAAAAGCCAACGCCTGGTTGCCGTCAGGGCACTGCAACCAGGCTCAAGAGCAGTGAAAGTGCCCGTACCAGAAGCTCCTCGACCTGCCCTAGTGATTGAAGTGTCGCTAGAGCTGCAAAATGGACACCCCCTACAAGTAAAGGCGCTGTTGGATTCCGGCAGCTCTTGCAATTTTATGAGCAAGGAGTTTGCTGCTGAACATCAGATACAGACTATCCCTTTAAGCAACCCCCTGCAGGTGACCACAATCGATGGCAGGGAGCTGTTGGGAGGAGGAGTCAGCTTGCAGACCGTCCCAATGATAATGAGGGTGGCAAGGCACACAGAACTGATAGCGTTTAATGTGGCCACCTTGGGAGGCGCTCCCATTATTTTGGGAATGAGCTGGCTAGCCCTACATGATCCGCTGGTGGGCTGGCATCAAAGAGTGGTTTCCTTCGGTTCAGCACATTGCTTAGAACACTGCAGGGGGGAAAGGGGTTCAGCAGGGGCCCAAGCCACCCTGGCAGGGACTGAAGTAATGGAGAAAGGGAAGGTGCCACCACAGTATGCTGATTTCAACGATGTGTTCAGCGAGAAGGAAGCTGATCAACTACCCCCGCATAGGCCCTTTGATTGCCAGATTAATCTACTCCCTGGAGCCCAGCTTCCTGTAGGCAAGCTGTATGCCATGTCAGACAGGGAGATGCAGGAGTTGAGAGCGTTCATTGACAAGAACCTGAAGAGAGGCTTCATCAGGGAGTCTAAGGCAGCGGGGGGTAGCCCAGTGTTTTTTGTGGATAAAAAAAAACACGGACAAGCCGAGGCTGGTATGTGACTTTCGACAGTTAAATGCAGTGACTGAGCCTGCGGCTTTTCCCATGCCCAGGATTGATGATATTTTGACCAGGGTGCGAAAAGGAAAGATTTTTACAAAGCTGGACCTGAGGGGGGCGTACAACCTGATACGTATAAGGAAAGGGGATGAATGGAAGACCACCATGTTCACCCCTTTGGGGGCATTTGAATATCTCGTGATGCCTTTTGGATTACAAACAGGCTCCGCGTGTTTTCAAAGTTTTATGAACCACGTGCTGGGGCCTTTGCTCTACAAGAATTGCGTGGCCTTCCTAGATGACGTGTTGGTGTATTCGGAGAACGAGGAGCAACATGTGAGAGACGTCAGGGAAGTGTTGAGCAGGCTGCAAGCCAACCGACTGTGGGTGAAACTGGAGAAGTGTCAGTTTCATACCAAGGAGGTGGAATTCCTGGGGTACCGCTTGTCCGATAAGGGGTTGGCTATGGACCCCAGCAAGGTTCAAGCGGTGCTGGAATGGAAAACACCCAAGACCAAGAAGGATGTGCAGAGGTTCCTAGGGTTTGGAAACTTTTATCGTAAGTTCATCCGGAACTTCGCCCACCTGACGGCGCCCATCACGGACTGTCTCAGCGGCAAAAAGAAGTTTGTTTGGACGGGGGAGGCGGAGAGAGCGTTTGATGAACTGAAAAAGGCCTTCGCCTCTGACGAACAACTTCTACATGTGGATTTACAAAAAAAGCTGAGGGTCGAAACAGACGCGTCGGACCGAGCCATAGGGGCGGTGCTTCTTCTGCAGCCGGGGAAGGAGGGGTCCGAGTGGCGACCGTGTGCCTTCTTTTCGCGAAAGCTGAACAAATCTGAGAGGAACTACACGGTGTACGACCGGGAACTTCTTGCCATTTATGAGGCCTTCCGGAGATGGAGGCATCTACTAATTGGTGCACAACAGAAGGTGCAAGTGTGCACGGACCATAAGAATCTAGAGTATTGGAGAACTGCGCGAGTGCTCAACCAACGGCAGTTGAGATGGGCCCAGGAGTTTTCCAAATTTAACTTTGAGATTTGTTACGTACCAGGCCCGGAGAACGTTAGGGCTGACGCTCTCTCACGCAAACCTGAATATTTGGAGGGAGAGGGTGCACCCGAGGAGACCCATGTCATTCCCGAGGACCGCTGGGTGTGTGGGGCGGCATTGGTGGGGCAAAGGGAGCTGGTAGAGGGAACGGTGCAGGATGAATACGCCCAGGACAAACTCAGGAGTCTCAGGAGGGAGGGAGACAAACCCGGGGGTTTTGAGGAGAGAAATGGGGCATTGTACTACAAGGGAGCGTTATACATACCTGAAGGGGAATTGAGGGAAAAGGTACTCAAGCAACTGCACGATAACCCCACAGCCGGGCATTTTGGGCAACACAAAACCATGTGGCTGGTCACCAGGGAATTCTGGTGGCCCAAGGTCAGGGAAGATGTGCGGGAATATGTGAGAGGGTGTGACAGATGCCAACGAGCCAAAGGGGAGAGGCGGGCACCGGCAGGTTTATTAGAACCACTACCCACGCCGGAGAGGCCATGGGAGGCAGTGGCAATAGATTTCATGACTGATCTGCCCAGGTCCAAAGGGAAAACAGCCATCATGGTGGTGGTAGACCTGTTAACCAAGATGGCCCACTTTATAGCCTGCTCACATGCGGTCACAGCAGAAGAAACCGCCAAATTGTTTGTGGAAAATGTGTTTAGGTTGCATGGCGCCCCCTTGAGGGTGGTTTCGGACCGAGGGAAACAATTTACTTCCAGGTTCTGGAGGAGGCTCATGAGCTTATTGCATGTAGAGGTCAATTTCTCTACTGCCCGTCATCCCGAAACCAATGGGCAGGCGGAAAGAGCCAATGGTGTCCTCCAGCAATATTTGAGGTGTTATGTTAATGACAGAGAGAATGATTGGGTGGAGAAGCTGGCGTTGGCAGAATTTGCCTACAACAATGCAGAGAACGTGTCCACGGGGATGAGCCCCTTTTTGGCCAATCACGGGTGTCATCCCCGAGCCTTCCCAGGGGGGGAGGGGGAGAACTGGAGCGTTCCAGCCGCAGAACAGTTCGTTGAAGAAATGGAAGCTATCCACCGCCAACTTCAACTTAATTTAAACCGGGCGAAGGAGGAATATAAGAGGCAGGCAGACAAAACCAGAAGGGAAGGGGAAAGTATTAGGGTGGGGGACCAGGTGTGGCTGTCCACCCAAGGGTTACCGTTTAAAGGAGGTTGTAAGAAGTTAAGACCCAGAAGACTGGGTCCATTTGAAGTCACGCAACAGGTCAACCCAGTGGCTTTCAGACTCCGGTTACCGAACCACATGAAGTTGCACCCAGTGTTCCACAGATCGTTGCTGTCACCGTATATAGGGGACAGAGAGGGGAGGGTCAATAGGGGACCAGCGATGGAGGAAAAAGAACAAAGCTACCATGTAGCGGAGATTCTCGATTCCAGGTGGAAGGGAGAGCAAGTAGAGTACTTGGTAAGGTGGGAAGGGGAACCGGAGTCGGAAAACACCTGGGTCAGGGCAGAGGATGTAGATGACGAGGTTCTGATTGAAGCCTTTCATCAGAGATTCCCTCGTAAACCCCAGCCAGTGGCGAGGTTCCGGAGGGAATACTTCGCCACCACCGACGAAGAAGAAGAGTTGGAGGGGTTCGCTGATTCCGAGGTGGAGGAGGATTCAGCGAGTCGGAACGAAGACCGATGGAGGGAAATGTTCGAGACGTCTGAAGATGAAGAGGATTCGTTTCGGGGTTTCAGCTCCTCACCGCCCAGAGGAGAGGGAGGGGGCGGGGGGGAAGGGGGCCCTGGAGGGGAGGTGGATGTCAGGGAACTGACATCAGAGGGAAAGGAGGTGGTAGGGCTCCCAGAGACTGGGAGAGACTCAACAGCCAAAGCAGGGACCAGCAGGGGGAGCACGGGGTCTCTGGAGGGGAATCTCAGTAATACTGAGAGAGACGCAGCAACGCAGGCAGGAAGCAGGGGAGAGAAAGGGGTGAGAGACACTTCCAGCGAAAATAGTGGGGAGGTGTCAGAAGCAACTGCAGGGAGACCCATGCTTCGTCGGAAGCTGTCACGTCGTGAGTCCAGGAGACGTGTTTCCGTTAAGGAACTTCTTTGTTGGAGGCGTTTCCGCAAACAGCCACTGTCGGACTCCACCAGTGACTAGAGCAGACATGTCTGATGAGCTCTGTCACACACAGAGGCTTGTGGAGCCGCACAAACTCTGAAGGGGCACACTTTTAAGCACAAGCAGCTAATCAACCCCCTGACAGTAACATATTGTCATGAGATCAGTCTAGACAAGCTTTCTGTATCATGAGATTGAAGCTGTCGGAGTTAAGCCTCCAAGGAGGATATTTCAGTATTATACTATGTGTTGTTAAAAGGTTAGGTTCTTTTTTAACAGTCTCAAGAATAGATTGCATCACTTCAGTATTAAATCCCTTATCAAATCAAATGCTCATCTTCATTATTTGATGTATATTATCCTGCCTAGTTTAGGAAACTAATAGTAAATTCAAGATTATTAAATGTCTGTTTCTATTGTTAAGGTTTTCTGAAGATTGCATAACAGAATGGCTTCAAATCCTGTTAAATATTATTTGAAATACTACCTGAATGCTGTTTGTATTTAGCTGGTTAGTTGGGTTTTGGCCTAAGGTGGCTCACAGCAGTGTTGTCAGCCCTCCCCCTCCCTCCTGTCTAGGGATTTTTTTTTCTAAAGAAGAAAAACCCAGAAATCTAGCTCATATGAAACAAACCATTGCTTGTTGGACCTATATATCCTGTATTAAACTGGGCATGTAAGAGAATGTGAGGTGGGGAGTCCATTGGAACTGTGACATTGGAATTAAGCCAGAAAGAGAAGGAGAGAAGAAATAAAAAAAATCCTTCCAGTAGCACCTTAAAGACCAACTAAGTTAGTTCTTGGTATGAGCTTTCGTGTGCATGCACACTTCTTCAGAGAAGAGAGAAGAGTTAGGAAATACACACACTTGTTAAACATGGAAAAAAGATAAGGCTGCAATACTTGGCACGCTTACCTTGAAATGATCTCCGCTGAGTACGGTGAGATTTATGTTGAGTGAACCTCTGGGGGATTGTTCTACATAAGTGAGTCCTATGTTGTAGGTGAAGATTGAAGCCAAGTTCGAGATCTGAAAGAGCATTCTACTAATTTCTAGAACAGAAATTGTCTTTTAATCAATTTCATACCAGTACGTTGATATGGCAGCAACTAGAATAAAAATATGCTAAAATGTATAACTTCTTAAGTATGATATAAAACATATAAATGAAATAACCCATGCTTAATTATAAGGCTTACAACCTTGTGTTGCTTTAGAAACTTTTGGACTGTGACCATTTCAGAGTTGAAAAATAATTGCCTAGAATCTCTTCGTATGTTTTCCCCACCATACTAGTATTTGATAAAAGAAGGGCGTGTTCAGGAGGCCATCCTTGCTAGGCCACAGATTACAAACAATAGGAAATTGTGTGCTTTTTTTCTTCTGCCTTTGTTTTTTGATAAAACAAAGATTCTTTGATTTTAAATTGTTACTCGAGTTTCACTTTTTCCATACTCTGTGACAGCGTTATCACAGAGCTGAAAGTAAAACTTCATTTTTATTGTATTAATACACAGCTGCCAGTGTTTGTTTTTATCATGTTTTACCTACAGATACTTTGGCAGCCTAAATAACCATATAGTTTTATATTTTATTTCAAAATTATTATGTATTTTATTGAATATGCAAATTTCCTAAAACTGCATTCCAGTAGGAAAACCTTGCATAACAAATTTAAGTGAATTTTTGTGTGTCTTTTAATTGGGAGGTCAAAATTTTAAAAAGTTAGGTTACAAAAGGGTTTTGTTTAGTAGCTGAGGTCAAGTTTTTATAAAGCTAAAACTTTAACGTAAGTAAAGGCAGGACCATTCTTGTTCAGTCTAAGCCTTGGAGCAATTTCAGCTATTTTAATTAGCTACCATTTTTTTGTTTTAGGTATGCAATCTAACCTGCCTATTAAGGGTACTCATCACTTGTCAACATAATTGACTTTATCACCTTTTTGAAAGTTGAAAAAGGTAATCTCTAGAAAAGTACAAAACAGTGATTTGCTAAATATAATTATACAAAATATAACTTGTCAAAATTTACCTTCCTGCTGAATGGCAGTGTGCCAAGTATTGTAACATATATGTTTGCTAACTTTGTTTTGGCATGTGCTAATTAAAAACAAGTGACACAGACTAACCTCCCCTGAGCTTAATAACTACTATGGACATTAGCAAAATATTTTAGATGGAATTTTAGATGGTGGGAATGATTAAAATAGTCTTATCATGTTACCTACAGCACTTTAGGTAAGATGTTCTATAACTTAGGAAATGCTCACCTTAGGTCATACTATTAGACTATAGTACTGTGAATGCTGATGATTTAATAAATTAATAATGATGGGTTGTGACAGATTCTCAGCAGCTCTAGGGCAACCTGTCTAGACTATCTGCACTACAGACTGTCATATTTGCAGATATACTGCATTCAATTCTCCTCAACCATAGCTTTCAAAGCTTGTTATGTTTAGGGGCTTCTAATGATAGTACCGATAATTTTAAAACTGTTAAGTAGTCACATTTGTTGTTCTGTATTGTGTGTAATTCAGTATTATCTGTTTATAAAATCATGCTCTGAAAAAAGGCGTATAAATTAAAATAGATTTATTGGAGATCCTGTACTTAATTCTCACATAATTTATTTAAACTGTGAGTAGATACAGCGGACTAACAGTGACTTGTTTTTCCTGCTCCTGCACCAATTATAGCATTTAGTTTAGTCTCCTTATTTTCCCCCACTTCTAATATAGCTTCTAAATAGATTAAGAACCTCCATAATAATAATAAACTGAGCCAGTTGCATATTCGGAACTGGATTGCACACCTTCTGAAATAACAGGTTTGTAGTTTGTGGGTTACTTGGGATGCGGGTGGCACTGTGGGTAAAACCTCAGTGCCTAGGACTTGCCGATCTTATGGTCGGCGGTTTGAATCCCCGTGGTGGGGTGAGCTCCCGTCTTTTGGCCCCAGCTCCTGCCCACCTAGCAGTTCGAAAGCACCCCTAAGTGCAAGTAGATAAATAGGTACCGCTTTATAGTGGGAAGGTAAACGACGTTTCCGTGTGCTGCGCTGGTGCTGGCTCACCAGAGCAGCTTCGTCACGCTGGCCACGTGACCCGGAAGTGTCTCCGGACAGCGCTGGCCCCCGGCCTCCTAAGTGACATGGGCGCACAACCCTAGAGTCGGACACAACTGACCCGTACGGGCAGGGGTACCTTTACCTTTACCTTTTAGTTTGTGGGGTTATCCTGGATGTTACTCAAGTCTCTGATAGCCTCAGTGGCCAGGCCTGCCTTTTACTAGTTGGTTCTTGACCATAGTGATTAATGTACTGGTAACCTCAAAACTTAGTTATTGCAACCTGCTCTTGGTTTTTGCAATGTGAGACTACCCTTGGGCCTGGTCCAAAAGCTCCAGCTGCTGTGAAAGGCTGTGGTTAGACTGTTGGTGGGGATAGGCTTAAAAGCTTGCACTGGCTGTCCATGTTACCAGGTCAAGTTCTGGGTTCTTGTATTCTTTTACAATGCCGTTAACAACTTGGGTCTAGGATACCCTTAGGACTGCCTGATTCCTTGTAACCCTGCCCGACCACCAAAATCCTCTGTTATTGGTTCCCTGTGACTTAGCTACATGGCTGTGGGCTGTGCATTCAGTATTATGAGCCTAATTCTGTGGAACTTAAGGTGCTTGATGAGGCTCTTTCTATTTCTGTTGTCATTTTAAGAAAGTTTCCTGTTTTTATGAGTAATGTCAACTGAATTTATCTACTACAGAATTTTTATAATTTCTAGGTACCATGCTTAAGCAGTGTATAAATAGCTGAAATAGAAAGGAATGTGTATTTGTCTAAACGGATACTTAACATCAGTTCTGTTGGTTCTGTTTTAAAATGCCCCATGCCCTTGGAGCTTCTTGTTATGTGATAGAGGGAAAATTCACATGAAAACCAGTTTTTAAAAACATTAAGGGACAAATGTGTAGCATGGAAGTTTCTTCCCAGCCAGTCAGATCTATGGCAAGTATTAGAGAAGTGCTAACGTGCAGCCAGAACATGAGCATTGACTTCAGGAGACTGCTTCCTTTACCCTCGTAATAAGAAGTTGCCTCTGGGTGTGCATGTGCTGGGTATTAAGTCCTAATCCAAACCACAAGAAGGTGGAGCTATATGGCAAGTATCATGGGTTGCAGGAGTAACTGACATGGTGCCCCTGCCCATGTTGTAGGGCTTCAGTTGCCGTCATACTTGACCATGGTCCTGCTTCCTGGGGTTGATGGGAGTTGGAGTCTAACAGCATCTGGAGGATGCCACATTGCGGATTTGTGGATCTAGAACTTTTTGCTCAAAAAAATGTATCAGCTTTCTGAGTTTGTGTTCCCATGCGGCTTGCTTTTTCACAAGGATATATTGTATAAATAAGAACATGCTTCACTTTCTGATTGTTACTTATATTGTATGGTAGGAAAATGCAGGAGCTAATTTCTGTGGTGTCAAAATACCTGTAGCAAACAATGGGATGGGGGGTGGGGGTGGGGGGAGAATGGTCCAGGCTGTGTAGGCTTTGAATAGTAACAGAAGTACTGAAGCTGGGAACAATGGCTGCTATCAGAATAGCCCCATATGAGTGCACTTTAGATCTTTTGAATAAACAAAAGTTTAGTGACCTAGAAATGAATCAATAAAAAAAGCTATTCTCTATGTGACAAATTGAATAACTGAAGGATTCTTAGAGAAGCATTGACTCTAACCATCCAAGATACATTGTTTGTGAAGGTTTTCTGAAACACATTAAATCCTTTGAGCACTGTAGCAGACAGTGAGGTGTTCTGTATTTAGGTTGCTCACTGTTTACTCTCAATGAAAGTTTAGCATTAGAGGAACCAAAACACTTATTTTCTTACAGCTCCTTGTTCTTTTGGAAAACTTGAAAACCTAACATTACAAATGTGAGCTATAAAATGCAGCCTGGCTCATTTAGTAACATAGCAAATGTTATTGCTTCAGTATTTGAGACCAATTGCATGGTGTTTATCTAAACCTCAGCTGAAATATTTTTCTTTCAACTAATTGTTATTGATGATTATCAGTATCAAAATTATTGAGCTAATAGAAACAAATAGCTCTATCTTAACTAATAAAAAAAATTGCAGCCATGTCCCATTACTAATCAGAGTATCATTTCATGTTGAAATGCTGGAATCAGATTTTTTTTCTACAACAAACACTGATTATTTAATTTGTGCATTCTTATTCAGACTTTCCTTGAAGCTCAGGACAGTGTACAGCACAACAACCCTGTGAGGTATCTTAGGCCAATAGATCATGACTGACCCAAGATCACACAGTGGGGTTACTGGTTGAGTGGGGAATTAATTATACACAAAATTAATGGGCAGGTTTCTTAACACCTGTCTGTTCCATCTGTGCTGGATTAGTTTCAATTGTTGTGTCCTGAGGATGTGGGCAGGCAGCTTGAGGAAGTGTGGCCAACCACCTGCACATTTCTTAAGAGCTAACTGTAGGGGGTGGATCCAGGGAGTGATCAATGCTGCACTGGAGCAGGTGGTACCGTCCACCTACAAGGAGATGGTGTGTCCCCTCCTTGGATCAAGAACTGTTCAACAGCTATTGTTCAGTGGTGAACATCAGCTTTTGGGGCAAGAGAGGGTGTGGTGGTCCAGCTTCAGGCATGCTTGGAGGAAACTCATTATCTGGAGCCATTCCAGACTGGCTTCAGACCCAGTCATGGCCCTGAAACTGCTTTGGTCACTCTGGTTGATGACATTTATATGAAGCTGAATCAGGAGAACTGGAGTGCATATTATATTCAGCTCTTTCTCTTTGTTCTACATAAATCAGGAGAGGTGGTTGATGTATAAGATGAGTGCTTGGAGGCCATGATGAGCTGGATAAAGGCCAATGAATTAAAGCTGGCTCCTGAAAATACAGACATGTTTTGTATCCAAGTTCTCAAGTCCTAGAAGTGAGGAGACTGCATGTTCTTAGATTCCTCTGGAAGGAACAGTTTCATAGCTTGTATGGGCTCAGTGGAGGCTCAGGTGGCTGCAGTGGTTAAGAGTGCCTTTTCGCACCTATGGCTGGTTTACTAGCTACAACTCCTTTTAGACAGAGACAACTGATTACTGCACTCCATGCTCTGGTAACTACCAGATTGGATTATTGCAATGTGCATGGAGTTGCCCCAGATTTCTAGCTGGGGTTTCATTTTAAAACAGGTGCATTACCAGTTTGTTTCTGGGCCCTATTCAAAGTGTTCACTTTAGTGTTTAAAGCCCTAAGTCATGGGTATGCAAACTAAGGCCTGGGGGCCGGATCCAGCCCAATCACCTTCTAAGTCCGGCCCATGGACGGTCCAGGAATCAGCATGTTTTTAAATGAGTAGAATGTGTCCTTTTATTTAAAATGCAGCTCTGGGTTATTTGTGGGGCATAGGAATTCGTTCTCCCCCCCCAAAAAAAATAGCCCCCCCCCAAGGACTGAGGAACAGTGGACCAGCCCCTTGCTTTAAAAGTTTGCTGACCCCTGCCCTAAGTGATTGCTTCTTTTTCTATAGAACCTCTTGGGACTGGTGTTAAGATCAACAGAGAGAACCCTCATGGTAGTTTCACTGCTCTCTCAGGTTTTGGTAGCCAGCCAGCATGGTGTAGTGGTTAGAGTATTAGACTAGGGCCTGGGAGAGACCAGGTTTCAAGTCCCCACTCAGCCATGAAGCTCACTGGGTGACCCTGGGCCAGCCACTGTTCTTAGAGGAGAACCAGGTATGACAACTCCAATTCGTTAGGGGAAAAGGTAGGATAAAAACGCAATAAATTAATTAATAAAAATAGTAATGACCTAGATGAGGACATTCTCTGTGACAGCCTCTAAGTTGTGGGATTCCCTCCCCACAACTTAGGTGCATCTGGCACTTTCATTTTACGGTTTTTGTTGCATGCTAATTTGTTTTAAACTGTTTTTAATGCTAGCGGTGCAGCAATAAAACTGCTAGCACATTTGCAAAGCTAGGCAGGGCCCAGTATGGTTTTAAATTGGATTGGGGACCATATGTTGAGATTCCTGCATTGCAATAGGGTTGAACTAGATGGTCCTTGGAGTCCCTTCCAACTCTGCAGTTCTATGTTGTATTTTAAATTGGTATAACCTACCTTGGGCTCTTATGGTGAAGAGTAGGTAATGAATCACAGTATTATTATTATTCATAACAATAAATATCATTGTTAATACTCATGGTAGTTGAAGGGAACCTGTTGTATAATAGGCTACATTCCAGCCATGCAAACGCGCATCCATCCAGGCAAGTAACATACATTATCATCATTCAGGAAACAGGAAAAATAATTGAGCAGGGCCAGAAAAGGCTAGCCTGGGGAGGGGTGTTACCTGAGCCAGTGGCGGAGCTTCATGCTCCGGCCCTTGGGGGGCGTGGCGTGGTGTGTCTGAGGTTCTCTGCCCCTGTTCTAAATAGACATCCACAGGATTGTACTATACTAGTTCCTTAATTAAACTAAACATTTGACTTATTTTTTGTGGCTACATGATGCCAGCAATATACTCTGCATTTTGAAAAATTAAGATAGGTTCGTCTTTTTTAAAGAGAAAGTTTAAAATCCTTACTGCAGTCTAGAAGTAAGAACTCTAAACAAAAACAAAATTAAGGCATGTGAGTAATCATCAAATATCATTGTAATAATTTCAGTAAAATCAGGCCTTCAGTTCTAAAATCCATTTAATTTATTACCACATCCAAAAGTTTTGTTGTACTGGTAAAATTTGGCTAAAGTGGAACATCCATTACTATGGTGGTACTTCAGGTCACAGCTGGTATCTAATCCATTTCTCTTACTTCTAAAGTAGCCTAAAGTTGCCTGCAGCCTACATGTCTGAACCCTAAGCAAAGCACCAAAATATAAATGTTGGTTCAGATCCCCTTATGTCAGATTTTAATATTTAATATCTCTTACAGTTGAATTCTTAAGTTGAAGTCCCCATGCACCTTTAAAGATGCAGAAGGATTCTTTCTCTTTGTAGATAAAGAAATTTCTAACAATCTGAATTGATACAAATGACAATGTTTAGGGAAGCCACTACTTCAGAATTTAGAATGCTGAGGTCTAAAGGTGATTATAGGTCAGCTTTCAGCATGACAGCAAGAGTACATGGTGTCACCTTTGACTAGTTTAGGAAGGCTTTTACATGATCCCATACTCCTTGAAGCAACACAGCAGACTATTTTTATTTAGGTTTTCCCCTATTATATTTATAGCAGATCCTATGATTCACAGATATATGGATATATGTATAGTTTATTCAACAGAATGCTTAAGGATCCTGATAAGAGCTCAGTACTGTTATGATGGCTAAGATTTCACATTTATTTCTCTACAGAAATAAACAAATCAAATATTTTTCTTTGTAATAACATAGCAAATTCTGGAAATTTCTGAAGCCAATGAAGATTGCAGCAGGAGTAACATTCCTTCTTAACCACTAAAAGCCACAACTGGTTAAACAGTAATTACATATCTCTAATAATGTTCTAAAGAGCTTCTTTAATAGCAATGGAAGTTGTGAAAATGGCATCCTGCTAATGGTTATGCACAATGTGGTGGTGGTGGAGCTGCTGCTGTCAAGTCTCTCGTATTTTCAGAGATGTGCCTTTTCTAGACTGGCCTAAAAGAAAGGCTTATAACACATGATTCTCTAAGATTGGATCTATCCATCTGCTTGGGCTATCTTTTGGGGCCCCTGCAGACCTGTGAATACATATGGAGCAGTATAAGCCCAATGGTAGAGGCACTGACAGTGCATAGTTGTGGGCTCTTTTGCCATATCTATGTTTCTTCCACACCACCAAATGTGGCTTGTCATGCTAATAATGTGTGTGCTTTGTTTTTTCACAGAGGAAGATGTATACGGTATTTATTCCAATCTGTTGTTCAAGCATTTCCTTTCAGAGGGAATAGTCTGTGGACATCATTTATTTGTTGCTTCAGATAAAGAGGAGCCTGCTGATATAGTAAAGGTAAAAAACAACAACATCCATGTAATTATTGCTTAATATCTTCTAAGCTAGATGGTGCTAAAAGCAATCCTAAAGCCGACAGACATTCCCATGCCCTGTATGAGAACTCTGTTAGTAAAGGACTTGTGTGTTACCATAACCAACCATGCCTTGCCTACTCCCTCCATGTAAAAAGTAGTGTATGGGTCAGGAGAGTATAGCGTTATTAATTACCTAAAATCTTCCTTAATACGTTACCTGTACCTTGATTAAATTCAGTAATTATAGTGATTCAGAGAAACTAGGGGTGGAGATTGTGTTGGGAAAATGGGGCAAAGAAAAGAAGTAAAATGACATCACATCTTGAGTTTGAAGTGCTTGTACTTCTCATACTAGGTACCAATGAGATTGACCAAACAGGAGCCTGAATGCCATTTTTTATGAAGCATGGGTTGGTGGCACACACAGAGTAGTGTGCACCAGTGTTATGAATTAGTTTGCCATTTTATATTGTTGTGTTGATTTGTGGGGCCTAGCTTTAGAAATAACTGAAACTAACCATATATAAATACCATTTGGATCCCTTCCAGTCGGGATTCAGGCCTCATCATGGGACTGAAACTGCCTTGGTCGCACTGGTTGATGATCTCCGGCGGGCTAGGGACAAAGGTGAGAGCTGTTTCCTAGTTCTGCTGGATCTCTCAGCGGCGTTTGATACCATCGACCATAGCATCCTTCTGGACCATCTTGAGGGGCTGGGAGCTGGGGGCACTGTTATACAGTGGTTCCGCTCCTTCCTCCTGGGCCGTGTTCAGAAAGTGGTGGTGGGGGATGAGTGTTCAGACCCCTGGGCTCTCACTTGTGGGGTGCCTCAGGGTTCTGTCCTCTCCCCCATGCTTTTCAACATCTACATGCGGCCGCTGGGAGAGATCATCAGGAGGTTTGGGCTGGGTGTTCATCAGTATGCGGATGATACCCAGCTCTACCTCTCTTTTAAATCAGAACCAGTGAAGGCGGTGAAGGTCCTGTGTGAGTGTCTGGAGGTGGTTGGAGGATGGATGGCGGCTAACAGATTGAGGTTGAATCCTGACAAGACAGAAGTACTGTTTTGGGGGGACAGGAGGCGGGCAGGTGTGGAGGATTCCCTGGTCCTGAATGGGGTAACTGTGCCCCTGAAGGACCAGGTGCGCAGCCTGGGAGTCATTTTGGACTCACAGCTGTCCATGGAGGCACAGGTCAAATCTGTGTCCAGGGCAGCTGTTTACCAGCTCCATCTGGTACGTAGGCTGAGACCCTATCTGCCTGCGGACTGTCTCGCCAGAGTGGTGCATGCTCTGGTTATCTCCCGCTTGGACTACTGCAATGCACTCTACGTGGGGCTACCTTTGAAGGTGACTCGGAAACTACAACTAATCCAGAATGCGGCAGATAGACTGGTGACTGGGAGCGGCCGCCGAGACCATATAACACCGGTCTTGAAAGACCTGCATTGGCTCCCAGTACGTTTCCGAGCACAATTCAAAGTGTTGGTGCTGACCTTTAAAGCCCTAAACGGCCTTGGTCCAGTATACCTGAAGGAGCGTCTCCACCCCCATCAGTCTGCCCGGACGCTGAGGTCCAGCGCCGAGGGCCTTCTGGCGGTTCCCTCATTGCGAGAAGCAAAGCTACAGGGAACCAGGCAGAGGGCCTTCTCGGTAGCGGCGCCCACCCTGTGGAACGCCCTTCCAGCAGATGTCAAAGCGATAAACAACTACCTGACATTCAGGAGACATCTTAAGGCAGCCCTGTTCAGGGAAGTTTTTAACGTGTGATATTTTATTGTATTTTTGGTTTTTATGGAAGCCACCCAGAGTGGCTGGGGAGGCCCAGCCAGATGGGCGGGGTATAAATAATAAATAATAAATTATTATTATTATTATTATTATTATTATTATTATTATTATTATATAAAAACTTCAGTTACCAGAAGTTGAAAATATCAAATACACTTAATATCAACACATTATATCAATACTCCACAATAATACTTATTTTAAACGTCTTTTAAAAATAATAGTATTATGTAGCAAACTATGAAAAGTAGCTTTTGTACTCGTTGTTCTTCCTGGCCTTTATCACCTGAGCCTTAGGATTTGGATATTCATTGATTTCTGTTGGCCCCACAACCTACCTTAAAGAGGTAGGGGCAGCAGCACAGACAACACTGGGGAGTATTGTTGTTGTTGTTTAGTCGTTTAGTCGTGTCCAACTCTTCGTGACCCCATGCACCAGAGCACGCCAGGCACTTCTGTCTTCCACTGTCTCCCACAGTTTGATCAGATTCATGTTTGTAGCTTCGAGAACACTGTCCAACCATCTCATCCTCTGTCGTCCCCTTCTTCTTGTGTCCTCAATCTTTCCCAGCATCAGGGTCTTTTCCAGGGAGTCTTCTCTTCTCATGAGGTGGCCAAAGTATTGGAGCCTCAGCTTCACGATCTGTCCTTCCAGTGAGCACTCAGGGCTAATTTCCTTAAGAATGGATGCGTTTGATCTTCTTGCAGTCCATGGGACTCTCAAGAGTCTCCTCCAGCACCATAATTCAAAAGCATAAATTCTTCGGCGATCAGCCTTCTTGATGGTCCAGCTCTCACTGGGGAGTACTTCTGGCTAAAAGATAACGTGGCAGCTAGCTGTGCAGTGGACACAAGTCTCAAAGAGGCCATAGAATAATGAGTCAGTAGATAGATTAGCAAAGCAGAGAAAAGGCTGGAGGAGACTGAGTAAGGAAGCAAGAGGTGAAGGCTTCGAAAAAGGGAACAAAGAGGAAGAGAAAGTGGAAAAATGAGAAAGAAGAGAATATAGAGGATCAGAGCTGGGAAGCTTTACCTCAATGGAGATTGAGACTAGCAGCTAGGAGAAAAATAGGGGAAGGTCTGGATCTAACAACCCCAGCGCCGCATCCAGAAAGTCTGAGAGGCAGGTCCCAGCTGTGATCTTTCGTTGTTTGAGGTAAAGGATAAGATGGTGCCCTAGTAGAATCATAGAATCATAGAGTTGGAATAGACCACAAGGGCCATCGAGTCCAACCCCCTGCCAAGCAGAAAACACCATCAGAGCACTCCTGACATATGGTTGTCAAGCCTCTGCTTAAAGACCTCCAAAGTAGGAGACTCCACCACACTCCTTGGCAGCAAATTCCACTGTCAAACAGCTCTTACTGTCAGGAAGTTCTTCCTAATGTTTAGGTGGAATCTTCTTTCTTGTAGTTTGGATCCATTGCTCCGTGTCCACTTCTCTGGAGCAGCAGAAAACAACCTTTCTCCCTCCTCTATATGACATCCTTTTATATATTTGAACATGGCTATCATATCACCCCTTAACCTCCTCTTCTCCAGGCTAGACATGCCCAGCTCCCTTAGCCGTTCCTCATAAGGCATCGTTTCCAGGCCTTTGACCATTTTGGTTGCCCTCCTCTGGACACGTTCCAGTTTGTCAGTGTCCTTCTTGAACTGTGGTGCCTAGAACTGGACACAGTACTCCAGGTGAGGTCTGACCAGAGCAGAATACAGTGGCACTATTACTTCTAGATGCTATACTCCTATTGATGCAGCCCAGAATTGCATTGGCTTTTTTAGCTGCCACGTCACACTGTTGGCTCATGTCAAGTTTGTGGTCAACCAAGACTCCTAGATCCTTTTCACATGTACTGCTCTCAAGCCAGGTGTCACCCATCTTGTATTTGTGCCTCTCATTTTTTTTGCCCAAGTGCAATACTTTACATTTCTCCCTGTTAAACTTCATCTTGTTTGTTTTGGCCCAGTTCTCTAATCTGTCAAGGTCGTTTTGAAGTGTGATCCTGTCCTCTGGGGTGTTAGCCACCCCTCCCAGTTTGGTGTCATCTGCAAATTTGATCAGGATGCCCTTGAGTCCATCATCCAAGTCGTTGATAAAGATGTTGAATAAGACCGGGCCCAAGACAGAACCCTGTGACACCCCACTAGTCACTCTCCTCCAGCATGAAGAGGAACCATTGATGAGCACCCTTTGGGTTCGGTCAGTCAGCCAGTTACAAATCCACTGAGTGGTAGCATAGTCAAGACCGCATTTTACCAGCTTCTTTACAAGAATATCATGGGGCACCTTGTCGAATGCCTTGCTGAAATCAAGGTAGGCTACATCCACTGCGTTCCCTTCATCTACCAGGCTTGTAATTCTGTCAAAAAACGAGATCAGGTTAGTCTGACATGACTTATTTTTCAGAAATCCATGCTGACTATTGGTGATCACAGCATTCCTTTCTAGGTGCTCACAGACTGTTTGCTTAATGATCTGCTCCAGAATCTTCCCTGGTATTGATGTCAGACTGACTGGGCAATAATTATTTGGGTCCTCTCTTTTCCCCTTTTTGAAAATAGGGACAACATTTGCCCTCCTCCAGTCTGCCGGAACTTCGCCTGTTCTCCAGGAATGCTCAAAGATGACTGCCAGTGGTTCTGAGATCACATCTGCCAGTTCTTTTAATACTCTTGGATGCAGTTCATCTGGCCCTGGAGACTTGAATACATCTAAACTAGCCAAGTATTCTTGTACTATCTCCTTAGTTATTCTGGGCTGTGTTTCCTCTGCTGAATCTTTTGCTCCAAATTCTTCAGGTCGGGCATTGTTTTCTTTATCGGAGAAGACTGAGGCAAAGAAGGCATTCAGCCCTTTCTGTGTCCCCTGTTTGCATGTCACCATCTTCTCCTCTGAGTGACCCCACTGTTTCTTTGTTCTTCCTTTTGCTACGGACATACCCATAAAAGCCTTTTTTGTTGCTTTTAACCTCTCTAGCAAGCCTGAGTTCATTCTGTGCTTTAGCTTTTCTGACTTTGTGTCTACATGTGCTGGCTATTTGTTTGAATTCCTCTTTGGTGGTTTCCCCCCTTTTCCATTTTTTGTACACATCCTTTTTAATCTTAACTCAGTTAAAAGTTCTTTAGATAGCCACCCTGGCTTCTTTAGGCACCTTCCATGTTTCCGTCTCATTGGTATTGCCTGACGTTGTGCTTTTACTATCTCCCTCTTAACAAACTCCCAGCCATCATGAACTCCCTTTCCTTTTAGTATTACTGTCCATGAGATCTCACCCAGCACTTCCCTAAGTTTTATGAAGTCAGCTTTCTTAAAGTCAAGAAATTGAGTACTAGTATGCTTGGCTGCTCCTTTCCGCTGTATAGTAAACTTCAGAAGAGCATGATCACTCGCGCCTAATGATCCTTCCACTTCTCCCCCACTAACCAGGTCATCAACATTGGTTAGGACCAGATCTAAAATGGCTGTTCCTCTTGTTGCTTCTCCCACTTTCTGGACAATGAAGTTGTCTGCAAGGCCAGTGAGGAATCTGTTTGACCTTATGCTCTTGGCTGAGTTTGACATCCAACAAATATCCGGGTAATTGAAGTCCCCCATTACTACTATCTCCCTTCCTTTTGCATGCTTGGCCATCTGTTCCAGGAAGGCATCATCTATGTCCTCCGTTTGGCTTGGGGATCTATAGTAAACTCCCACAATGAGGTCTCTGTTATTCTTCTCTCCCTTAATTTTGACCCAAATGCTCTCACTTTGGCTTTGAGGTTCTAAATCTTGGATCTCTTCACAGGTATACACATCCCTGACATATAACGCCACTCTTCCTCCTTTCTTGTCTGGTCTGTTTCTGTGAAATAGATTGTATCCCTCCATTATTACATTCCAATCGTGGGACTTATCCCACCAGGTTTCAGTGATGCCTATTATGTCATATTTGGTTTACTGTACCAAGAGCTCAAGCTCATCTTGTTTATTTCCCATGCTTTGTGCATTAGTGTACAGACATTGAAGTCCATTAATCATTCCCCCGTGTCTCTTATTTAAAGATTTTTTCCTCCCACCACTAGGTCTGCGTGCTGTTTGCTCCATTTGGTCTATGGCATTTGGATGATCATCTTCATCAATTGATAGACTCCTACCTTCAGGAGCACTGTCTCCCTCCCCCACATTAGTCAGTTTAAAGCCCTCCTGATGAGGTTTCTGAGATTTTTGGCAAAAACATTCCTCCCAACCATTGTGAGGTGCAGCCCATCGCTTGCCAGAAGTCCATCTTCAAGAAACTGCAGTCCGTGATCTAAGAATCCAAACCGTTCTTGTTTACACCATTTCCCTCTCTCCCTGGGCCACGTCGTTCAACTGGGAGGACAGTAGATTCAACATACAGAAGATGATCAGACTGGCAGCTGAATCATACTTAAACGCTGATAATGGGTCACTGTGCTCTACTACACCTAAGGACAGCAGACTAACGTATGGAGTGTATGGCAGACTTCATAGCAGACACAGCTCTGACCTACAACACTTCATTCTCATTCCCATTCCTTCCACCCTCACATCTATAGCCTGAGGCTCCTACATCTCTCTGCCTAATTGTGGGTTGCCCTGTTGAGAGGGAAATGTTTTGTTGAATATCTGTTATGAAATGTAAATTCACCTTCACTTTTGTATCCTCATTAGGCTTTTTTCTTGAATTAATACTCTTAAACATGAACAAAAGAGGGAAAGGTTTACTGGAATTTCTGTTTACAGTGACATGTGTATCAGACATTCATTGAGCACATTAAGGGTTGATTTCATCTGTTATGCTATGATCTTTCACAGAAGATAACTTTTTCCATGGCTGTGGTCAAGCTGGTGGTATCAGAGGTTTTAAGTCTCCAAATACAAGTTGCTGGGAAACAGAGTCAGGAGAGTTGTGTTGTGCTCATAACCTGCATATGGACTTCCCATAGGCACCTGGCTTCCGACTATAAGAAAAGAATGAGATGGGCTTTTGGTTTGATCTACCCTTATCTCAATAATCTGGGTTTTATTAGACAGTAGGTTTGGAAATGTTCCAATGTTACTTACTGTCACTCCATCCCAATAAACCATTGCTCCTTAACAGCATATCATCAGTTTGCAACTAATCCAGTATATGGGTGACTAACAACAAGCTAAGACAATTTATACATATGATTCACTGTAGAAATTTTTGAATTGACCTGTTTTAATTTTATGATATGTGATTGGGAGTTTCTTGATCCTATAACCAAGACAAATATTGCTGGTTCTAGGAGAGGGAAGAGATGGTTTTATAGACCATAATTATGTTAAAACTGTGTAACTAAAAGACACGTAGAACATAAAAAAGCCCCATCAGCTGCCTAAGATATATTATATTACCACCCAGCAATTTATCCATCATCCTTTGAAAACACATTCATGCCTATTGTAGTCAAAGCTTCTTCAGGAAGTCAGCATTAAGATGTAACATTGTTGAAAAATTACACCCCTGTAAAAATCCTATAGAACAATATACAGGGGGTTTTAAACAGGATATTTAAAACATTTCTCTTCAGTCACTTCATCTTTCTAACAGACAGCTGTACTGCTGCATACTAGAACATAATAAATTATAAAGTAAAAACTAAACCAAATCTTTATGTGACCTGATTACAGTGTCATGCAGAATTATTCTTCAGTATTTTGTAGAATCCAGAAAGTGTGCTTAGGAAGATACATGTGATGAGTTGTAAGTGGGACTCATTTTCATTCTAACAAGTGAAGGTTAGCAGTGTGCTTCAGTGTTATTGGTTTCATTGGTTTTTGGGTCCGTTTAACCTCTGCTCAGAAGGATGCCAGTGGCGCTGTGGTCTAAACCACTGAGCCTAGGTCTTGCCAATCGGAAGGTCAGTGGTTCGAATCCCCGCGACGGGGTGAGCTCCCGTTACTTGGTCCCAGCTCCTGCCAACCTAACAAATCAAAAGCACGTCAAAGTGCTAGTAGATAAATGGGTACCGCTCGGATGGGAAGGCAAACGGTGTTTCTGTGCGCTGCTCTGGTTTCACCAGAAGCGGCTTAGTCATACTGGCCACATGACCTGGAAACTGTCTGCACACAAACGTCGGCTCCCTCAGCCAGTAAAGTGAGATGAGCACCATAACCCCAGAGTCGTTCGTGACTGGACTTAACTGTCAGGGGTCCTTTACCCTTTAACCTCTGCTCAGCCATGAAGCTCATTTAGTGTTCGTAGCCAAATGCTATCAGCCTAGCCTGTCTTCCAGTGAGAATGCATCTCCAGCCAAGAATTTCCCTAAGACTGCAATCATTATTCCACTTACCTAGGAGTAACCCCCCCCCCGTGAATTCAGAAGGACCTCTTTTGAGTAGACTTGGAGGGAGGACTCAGGAAAGTGATCCCCTCCTTGACAAGTAATACCACATTCTTGGGGGTGGGCACTGGCTCCACAGGTTCATCTGATAGCAGCACTTCTGGGGCTGGTCCTGCATGTCCTTTGCCTTCAGTTTTAGAGTCCTCATCTCTGTCATCCTGTGAAAATGAATCTGACTCCTGGTCCCAGACATTAGTCACCAGGTCTTAGTGGCCATGGAAGAGATATTTTTCGTTCATTTTAGCTTATTCATCAAAATCCATTTTAAGTCGCCTTCTCCTTTTTTCAGCTCCTTCAAATCCATGGTTTTATTTTCCTTTCTTTCATTTGCCTAGATCAAACTTTGGCCCAGTTCAGATATAACAAGCTATGCTTTAGTGTTTTGTGAACAAACTGCACAAATAAACAGTACCCTCTTCTACTTAGTGCATGTGTGAAGGAGACTGAAAGCAGTGAAACTCTGAACTAACCACCATTTCCGGTTACATCGAAACTTGGAAAACTATTATTTATTCTAACAATGTTTAATGTAAACAATCCAGGATCAAACAGTGGTTCTAATCCTCATTTGTTTGAACCAACCACCATTGAAAGACACAAGAGTTTCCCAACTATGAATGTAATTGTAAAGCCTAGTTTATTTAAAAATTAAAGCTTTCAGTCCCCTTGTGCATGGAAGAGCAGCTGAGGGGGAGTACAGGAAACCAGTACAGTACAGTACAGACTCAATGTGGTCCATTTTTATAACTCTTAACCAGTGTGGGCCTTTATTATTTTGAATGCTGTTGTATTAGCTACCATTGGTTTTCCCCACACTATTTAAAATACTCTTTCAGAAATATTATAATCTGTTAAACCTCTGTGCTGAATGACTATCATAGTGGTTTAAAATCATGCTAACAGTCTTTAATTATTATTATTTTAACTAGAATGCTTGTATAATTAAGGATTTAAGGTGACTGAAGCAAAATAGTGTTTTGTTTTGTTTTAGTTTTCTGAATTTGATAATGTTGTGATTGTTATTTCCACCTCTAGTTTTCTGCAAGCTATGGAAAGCATTTACTTACAATTGATATAATTGTAAGGAAGAATTGTTTAAGGTATTGTTGTTTTACATTCTGGAGATGCTACCAATAATGCTTCCAAATGGAAGCTTGATAATATCCTTAGTTTTAACAGCAGACAGACAAAGCAGCTAGTTGAAGGTAGTGAGAATTGGTGTGTGAAAGAGGAGGGAAAGAAAGTGTGGCCCTGCATCCTATTCCCAATTCCTCTAATCCTCAGAAGCATTACCTCTGCATGGGTCCTCATTTTTAAAACTTAAAGCATTTATAGAGTTGCCATATTTCAAACAGTGAAAATCCAGACAGAAAAGTTGTTAAGCTTTTTGGGGCAAAAAAATGCAAAAAGAAATAAATGCTATTTTTATGCAAAAACGGCACTGCCAACGTGGGCTGCGATGCGTCTGGATTTTTCCAATTTCCACACGGACACTGCTGCCGACTGCAGTATTCCAGGAATATGTTTGGAAAAATCCAGATGTATAGCAACCCTAATTTGGTAAGCATTTTCTGGAAGAGCAGACAGACTCGACTTATGTGTGTTTAACTAATGCTCAGGGTTTTCCTATTCATCCACTGTAGTCTACCTTTTATGGTAGCCAGAGTTTATCAGATTCAGTTATGTAACATTTTGAAAGCATGCAAGGAATGAAGCAAGTTCTGTTATTACCAATCAAACTTATATTATCAACTAAAATGAACATTTTCTTCTTGCCTCCCCCCCCCCCCGAAAAAAAGAGCTACGGAGCCTATATAGTGGTACCTCGGGTTAAGTACTTAATTCGTTCCGGAGGTCCAAACTTAACCTGAAACTGTTCTTAACCTGAAGCACCACTTTAGCTAATGGGGCCTCCTGCTGCCGCCACGCCACCGGAGCCTGATTTCTGTTCTTATCCTGAAGCAAAGTTCTTAACCTGAAGCACTATTTCTCGGTTAGCAGAGTGTGTAACCTGAAGTGTATGTAACCTGAAGCGTATGTAACCTGAGGTACCACTGTATATAGTTCAGATCACTTTGTGCAACCCTTCTAGCACTAGAGAGTAAATCATCCCCACATTATTCAAAATTTGGTTATTGTAGCTTAGCACATTTTAAATCTGGATAGTGCTGTACAATGCGCATTTTCAAAGAAGTTCTTTAATATTCTGACAAAGATGGACATTGTAGAAGCAGTGTCCATGACCAGCCACCTTTGTAAAGAAGAATGAGGCCATCTCGAGTTACAGGGATTTTGGATGCCATAAAAGTTAGACTACAGTGAATGAATAGGTTAAAATCTGAGTATTAGGCAAACACCTGAGTTTGCTGTGAGTATATATGATGGTAACCTTAACTCACTTTCTGATATTTTATGTGCATGCAAAAGTATGCCATCTGTCTTCAGCTTTCTATTCCTTAATGTCAAACCGTTTCCCCCAAGTGGTTTAAATTTCAGAGGGACATTTACATTTGTGCTAAATGTATATGTGCTTTAAATATCCAACATCATTTTGAAAATGAACATTTGTGAATATAGAGCCTTTATTTAAAAAATTATCCATACATGGGTGTGTTTGGTTTTTCACTGAATAAATCCCTGCGTGGTGTTCTTATTGTGCTAATGCTCTTTATTCTATTTTACTCATACTGTGTCATTGAGATTCTCCTGATCTATCTAGGAGAATAGTGAAAGAGTAGAATAACGGGATTGTCCTTTCATATATATTTTATTATATACTAAAAATTTTAGTAGTTTAAACATAGAAAATAATAGATTTGACTTAGACCACTTACTCAAAGTCAGTTAGAAGTCACTTTTTTATTATGCTTTTCGTATTGGATCAGATTGTTATAAAATGTGTGATCTTTGCTGCATATTTTGTTGTTTCTTCAGCTTGTAAACCACCTTGTGTGTAGCAATATAGAAATCTGGTATGCAACATAAAGTGAAATGAAATGAAATAATAAAAAATGATATCTTCATGTTCAGAACCCAGCTACTGTTCCTCATTTATCATTTAGCTGTTAGAATTTTTGTAGTTAATACAAAGATTTGAATTTAGATTCTGTTGGCTTCAGTTGGTTTAAATAAATAAAAAAGCATAGGACCAAGTCTCATTTGAAGAAATTAACTATACAATCACTTGTTTATATTAATTAAAAATAGGGCTTGACTTTGTCCAGGAAAATATATTCCTATTTTTTTAAAAAAATAATTGTTGTTACTATACATAATATACTTTGAAGTAGTTCCTTTCCTAATTGCCTTTTTTCCAATGTCCTACGTTTAAGGAACAACACTTATTTATGTATCTTTGAAAAATTACTATGTAAATATCACTTCAAACAGGAATCAATTTAGACTCATACACTTTTTAATGTGTTCTTAATCATAGCTTCAACAAAACTGCAAATGATTATTAGAACATAATAGATAATATTTAAAATTCATCTTTTTAAAAAAATGAAAGGATCAAAGAAGTTCATTTAAGAGGGATTTCACATACAGCATGAATTATGTCGCTAAATAATAGCACAGTAGTACTTCTCCAGCATTGTAAAATAGCTTAGAGAGAAGTATGATGCCTGTAGTTAGTGTAATGCATTGGTAATTAAGAGGGTGTAAGGTTAAGCTTCATTAACTGTTGTAGGACTGTGGCTTGGGTTTTATTATGCCCTAGAGAACAGAAGAAGAGAGAGAGGTCAAACTATTAGAACCTGATTTTGTTTAGTGCATCTGCCAAAGTAGGCAGAACAATGTAGCAGTTGACATAAGGAACAGAAATTCCTAACAGATATGAGGAAGATGCATTCTGATGTAGAAAAGCAAGATATTTAGTTGTACTGGAGAAGAAACCATTCCTGTGAAGGGAAGCTGTGAAAGCACATATCATTTTAACTACATTAAACTATCTCTCCCGCCCCTTTCCCCTGTTCCTTTTGTTTACATATCTCCCATAAAACCAGTTAATGTGAGGAAATCAGGGTTTTTAAAGTATTAAAATCAAATGGGATGGTCTTTCTGGTGCAGGTGCAGTGCCTGCATGCAGGTTACAATCTGTTTCTCCCTTCTCTCACATGGGATGAGCCAGGTTGCAGGTATATGATGGGCTGGTATGGAGAACAGATTTCCCCACGCCTCCCATCCAGTAGCCCTGACATGCTTACACTGCAGTGGTTTTGAAAAATACGTACTGGCGTCCTGTCCCCTACACTATTCCAGTGCATTATTTGTTTCTGTGTACATGAACCTGGGACGCGGGTGGCGCTGTGGGCAAAAGCCTGAGCGCCTAGGGCTTGCCGATCGAAAGGTCGGCGGTTCGAATCCCCACGGCGGGGTGCGCTCCCGTTGTTCGGTCCCAGCGCCTGCCAACCTAGCAGTTCGAAAGCACCCTCGGGTGCAAGTAGATAAATAGGTACCGCTTACTAGCGGGAAGGTAAACGGCGTTTCCGTGTGCGGCTCTGGCTCGCCAGAGCAGCGATGTCACGCTGGCCACGTGACCCGGAAGTGTCTCCGGACAGCGCTGGCCCCCGGCCTCTTGAGTGAGATGGGCGCACAACCCCAGAGTCTGTCAAGACTGGCCCGTACGGGCAGGGGTACCTTTACCTTTACCTTTACATGAACCTGGGAGTGAAGAGGAGGGAGGCATCAAGTCCTCTGGACTGTCACAGCCTTTCTCAACCTGTGGGTCCCCAGATGTTGTTGAACTACAACTCCCATCACCCCTAGCTAGCAAGGCCAGAGCTCAGGGATGATGGGAGTTGTAGTCCAACAACATCTAGGGGACCCACAGGTTGAGAACCGCTGATAGAGCATGCTTACGTCTGTACACATGCAGTTGTAAGTGAGGAGGAGGGAGAATCACGGCTCTCTTGAGCTCTGAGGATCCTTGGGGGGGGGCACCATGTATCATTTTTATAACAACAACCTAATTTAATAGATTTACCTATCATTAAATAGCTATTAGATACTTTAAAGAGTCTCTTAAAGTTACTTGTTAATTTTCCGGATACAAGAGGGAAACATTTTGTAAATTTTGTCCAAACATTTTACCTTCCCAATGTAGAGATTTAGGTTTATTTGTTTGTTGTTGTTTTTAAATCCTTTCAAAATTCAAGGGACTGTGAGTAGTCATTTATTTATTACACTGAAGCCCCACACTTCCTACAGGTTGCTCAGGGTGGTATATATACATTGTCTCCTCCAGGACCCCATTTTGAAGTAGGGGGATTGGCCCAAGTGCACCAGTGAGCTACATAGCTGAGTGAAGTTTTAAATATGAATCTGTCCGTTTCTGATCTGATACTCCATAGCCACTATGCTAAACTGACATATATCTTAGAGGAGCTATTTTTAATGTGTACAGATTACATGTTTTTAATTGCAACTTCACAATTTTGTTTCAAATTAGGCATATTTACTTATTAGCATCGACAGTTTATTTCTGATGAGGACTGTAATTGACATTTTCTTTCTCTGCTCCTTCACCATCATCAGGCTAGTGACACTGGGATGCTATAGTCATACATTGTTGACTGCATTAATTTGCATTTATAGACTCTGACAGACCTCTATTACACACACGATTTGGGATTGGGGGTGTCTTAAGTATTTGCAAAATATTTGGAGGAAGTCATTTAATGGACATACCTCAATTGTATGTTCCTCAAACATCACCCTGTGAGGCAACCGCATACTTGCTTTCTCATATGTCTGCAGCACAGATCAAATAATGATCTGCATTGTTTCCGTGTTGTAACAAGAAAAACATTTGGGAATTCTTAAAAAGTGCTACTGGTAAAAACAAGGGGGAGAACGCTGTTTAAGGAGAGACCACATTAAAGTGTTTCTTCTGGCTCTCAGCCACAAGATTTTAATGTGCAGCCTAGGACATTTGGTCACCTCTGCTACAGTGTGAGGCAGTCATTGCAGCAGCAGGTGTGCCCCTCATTGTAAGAGGCAGAATATAAAACAATGAGAAGCTTAGTGAGTTAAGTGACTGCTTACATGGGATTTATACTAATGATAATCTCTTCCAGAACAATGGCCTATGGCTGCACTGAATTGTTTTTGTATATAGCATACCGTTATCTTTATGTCAATTAAAGTGTTGCAGGTGTTACAGAGAAAACGGACGGCAGTTTTATTGAATACAACACCTGGGAAAGTAATTTAAATTGGATTATAGCTGCAAAAACATTTACATAACATTTGCCTTAAAAAAATTTAAGTAGCTTATTTTAATATTTGAAACAATGAGTTATATTACAATTAGCTTAACCAAATAATAAAAACAACTTTGCTTATAGATGATGAGATTAAAAAAATCAATTCTATTTTTACTTCCAGATTAGTGTCATTCTATCATTCTGTTTTATACTTGTTTATTCAGAAGTAAGTTTCACTGTGCTAATGGAGTTTCCTCTCAGAAAAAGCTTCCCATAAATTACCCCAAAGATTGGTTTAAAAAGCATCTTCTTTCCTTATTATTTCCCTATTCTAAAACCATCTTGCCTTCTAGTAATTCATTTTTCTGGTCAGCAAAGACCAGCAAACATTTTTCAAAGACTTTCTTTGCTCTGGGTCATGTCAGTGCATGCAATAAAACTTTGGGGGACTCAAAGTGGGGTCTTCTCTGTGGTGTCGTCATGGCTTTGGAGTTAATTGCCCAGGGAAGTTTGTCAGGCTAGTGTAATGTAGGAATCTGAATGTAGAGAATCATTTTTTATTCACCCAAGAGCTTACAAAATGGGTCTTTAAAAACGTTTTTTCCTACTGTTGGGTAGCGCTAATATAGCATTTATATTTGTCTGTATCGCTATGAAGATTTTAGGTAGAAATTTGATGGATAAATATGATAAATAAAGTCACTGGTCCTTTTCAGATGTTACCATTCCATGTAAAGAAAACAAGGGGGGCAACAGAGACCAAAAAAAAACAGAGGCAAAATATGTTCATGGAGCCACCACAGTTACATGAGAAGGCTCCCCACTACACACAGTCACCTCCATGAGCTGAGGGTAATAAGAATGACAAGGCAGAGGGCAAAGCTAGTGAGCACAACTCTGTTACCCCCCCTCCCCCGCTTCTCAATGCATTTTCTTCTCATGGAAGGGTAATTTTTGTGAGGCAAATTTTACTTAAAAGTCAGTATTGGATTCTCTGCACATAGCTTGAGTCTTGGGTGCAAATATATATCTGCCAAGGACACAGGAAGCTTCCTTATGCTAAGTCAGAATATTGGTGCATCTAGGTTGTTGTCTATACTGACTGGCAGCAAATCAGTAACCCCACTGCCGCAAACACATTTAAAAGGCCTTATAATGATATTTAATTATTTATTGGTTATTAGCTGTTCACTAAATATATATCTAGCTACATTTTAGCCTTCATGATATTAGATACATTTCTGAGACCATGGAAAAGACAACATAAAAAATGTACCGGTAATCACCTGTGTTTGTTTTCTGTAAATATGATGATGAAAAATCAATCCGAACAAAATGGGCTGTAGCCAACAAAATCATCCCATTTGTGCAAAGACTTCCACTTGTGCAATAGAACTTGTGCAATAGAACCCTTCCCTCTTTTCTCCCCACACCCCTTCAAGTCCACTCCAGAGGGTTTGGGGAAACCCAAAACAGATGGGGAAGCACACAGTGGAGAAGGGGGAGGGGAAGTTCCATTGTGCAAGTGGAAGACCTTGTGTGAATGGGACAACTGTGTTGGATACAGCCCTTTAATTATATTAACTGCGGGTCTGCAAATGGCAGCCCAGGAAGAGGGTTGATCTGCTTTTGGGCAGGCACTCGATCATACTATTCAAAGCATTTTTACCCACATCTACTTCTCACACTGCCATTTGTCTTTTGTTGAATCTCCTGTCCCTTAATTAGGAAGAACTCTAGCTCAACTTCTGTAACTTATCTTAGTAACAATGTTACGATTTGTTCTAATGAGATAAATGGTGAGTGAACTTCAGTAGAATCACTTCCTTGAGCACATCTCATGCCTCTTGATTATAATTCTTATTGTACTCAAGTCTGCTTGAAGAGTGGGAATCATGAATTCTATATTTAAACCTTGGATCTGTTCCAAGACTCTTACAGATAATTACAAATTCAGTTTGAAACGAGGGAAGAAACTTCTAGGATGGCAACCTACAATACCAATTTCTGTTTTTTAAAAAAACTAACTTGCTTAATGTGAACTATTGTTGGGTGATTATTCTGTAGGCTTATAATAGAACCTGGTAAGAAAACAATTTAACTTTATTTTTATAAATTGACTTTTGAATTCCTATAGTTTGTCTTACTGTAGAATAAGGTTACCAGACATCCCTGTTTCCCGGGGACAGTCCCCGGATTTACAAATCAGTCCCCTGACAAAATCCATCTATTTAGTAGGGGGTGGAAAAGTCTCCCTGGATTCATTGGAAAAAATCTGGTAACTTTACTGTAGAAAGAAGGAAATTGGATCACTCAGCTGCCCTTAGAGAGGTAGTTCTGGTTTGGGTTATTGGACGTTGGAGTCTGCTGGGCATAGTCGGCCAATCGGTGTTAAAGAAGGACAGAATTTTCTTTATGTATGCTACAACAGCAGCAAGAATACTCATCGCAAAGTATTGGAAGACACAAGATCTACCCACTTTGGAAGAATGGCAGATGAAAGTGTTGGACTACATGGAATTGGCGGAAATGACTGGTAGAATCTGAGACCAGGGAGAAGAGTCGGTGGAAGAAGATTGGAAGAAATTTAAAGATTATTTACAGAAATATTGCAAAATTAATGAATGTTAGAATGATGTTTGATTGAAGTTAAGTGGTTTCTAGCTGTAATGATATAAAAGAATATGGAAAATTGGATTTCTAAATAGGTAAAAATTTAATGTTACAATATATTAAGATTAAAGATCAGGATAATAAGGAGGGAAAGAAATTGTTGAATTAATTAATTGAATTGGAACACAAAAAGGGAGGTATGAGGAGGTCAGGGAAACAAGGATATGAATGTAAGATATGGAAAGATTGATTTTTTTTATTTTTATGTTTTTCCTTTTTTCTGTAAGTGTACTTACTTTTTTATTCTGTATTTTTCTTGTATTTTTATTTTTGTCTTTTACCTTTGTATTTTTTGTTTTTATGTAATTCCTCTTTCTGAAACTTTAATAAATATTTTATTTTAAAAAAAGGAAGTTGGAGTCTGAAACGTTTGGAGGGCACCAGGTTGGGGAAGGCTGCTGTACAGGCTACAGGGGGAGGAATGTCAGTAGTTGATGTAGCAGAAAGAAGTTCTTTTAGATTTGTCTAACAGATGGCAGTGGATAGCAAGAAGGGGACATAATTTGCTTACCCACTGTTGTCCTAATGATCAAAAATCTCAACAAAGGTAAGCAAGGAGTGTACACTGTTCCTTGACAATTAAGTCAATTTGATTTATAGAGACACAACACTTAATAAAGTATCTTTAAGCCAGACTATTGGAATATTAACGGAGTGTCTTACTACTATTCTGACTAACATATATATTCAGGGAGTAAACTTTTTAAAAATAATGATTGTTTTAAACATGATATGCCACTTCAGAGCATTCAAAGCATTTCAGATTTATTTTGTTATAATCCTTAGTATTTCTTTAAGCTAGATCAATATTCTCCCTGTATTGCAGATGCGGGACTAAGTGGCAGAGGCTAGATTTGAACTAGGAACTTTCTTATTTGCAGCTCAGTTTCTTAGCTGTTGCTCCACACCAGCTCTCATTTAGCCTATGTTTGGTATTCTGAGTCGTGATCCCCCTCTGCTTCTGGGTCACTGCATCAAAATTGAGATTGGGTGTCTTGCAAAGGTACACTCTAGCATGCTAATTGCACTCTGGCAACTCATGCCATAGAAATAGGATGCCAGATCCATTAGGTAGGCCCTAGTATTCAAAAAACATTCAACACATTATCTCATGCACATAACAGACTGAGATGTCTATTACTACAACACTTGGTCAGCTGCAATATCCTTGCAATCTTTTCAGCTGATTAGCAAGTTAGCTCCCAATTGGTAGAATGCCTATGTAACTAGGCCAAAAATAAATAAATAAATAAATCAGTCCTGTCAAGTTGGTATCTGCATTTCCACTGCAGTCACTGGTCTAAAAAGCAAATGCAAATGTTACAGTCACCACCACAAATCATTTATTGCTACATTTGTACTAACCTTTCTGACGTGTTAGTATTTATTTATAAAACACGTATGCATCTTTTATCTTTTTTAAATTCCCCCAGGATAGGAATCAGAGAGAAATGCAAACTTACTTCAGACTTATTTTAAATTTATTTCAGTATGTGAACTGAAACACAGTTATCCTTTGTAATTCACACTTCTCAAAAATATTAGTGAAAACAATGTGCAAATATGTGTATGGGGGGAACTGTTGGCAAAAATGTTTTTAATTATATTAGGCAAAATGATGTACAAAAATGTGATAGTAGGAGAAATGTGTACGTAAATGTATATTATTTTGTGTGGGGATTTAAGAAACTCAAAGTGATGTGGAAAGAGAACACATTGAAAAAAATGAGGAACTTAGAAAAACCAAAATCGATAGATTGATCTACCTTCCCCAAGATTATAAAATTATAACATTCAACAGGCATTAAGATACCGTAATATTTAAAATGTTTATTTATATGGCTCCACAACATAAGAATGTGTGTACATTCAGCTGTAAAATGTCTACATTAGAGAACTCTGCGTAAGTTATTACATACTCGAATATTGTATTGAGATGTGTTTTGCAACACCACCCATGTCCCTTTTGCATGATAAACCCATTTTGTGTAACAGGTTTGTATATGTCTGAGGGTGAGTTTGACTTGAGTCAAAGGATAGCAGGTAAATGGGATCATTGGCAATTTTTCAGTTTTAGATCAGGATTCAATTGTCTTGTCGTTTGTGAATGAATGGGTTCCTTAATTTTGATGCCTTGGCATGCTTGAAATAAAAGTAAAAGGAGAAAATCCAAACAAATAAATGCATTTGTTGATCCTAATGGTTTATTCCGGGCAGATTCTTATTGTATGGCATTTCTCTGCTTTTAGCACTTTCCCCTAATACGGTAATTGGCTTTGAACTGCTGGGACTACCATGCATGTGATGACAGGCTCTGGTGGATTGAGCGCACAAGACAAATAGTGGGTCCAGTGGTCATATGCTGTAGAGGGAAATGAGGGGCTCGTGAACCTGGGAAGGTAGCTCATCTAGGATAAGGAAAACTCTGATCCTAAACCTTTGCTGCCTTGTGCCAATACTCATTTCTGAGAAAAGCTTAAGGAGTAAAGCTTCAGGAGTAAGTCAAGAAAAAACCCACATTTGCTGCCTTGCAGCCTCCATAATGTAATCTTATTATTGTTGTTGTTGTTGTTGCTTTTATTTGCTTTTCTATTACAGTTCTTCACTGGTGTATCAACATTAGTACAACAACTGTTGCATTCAGTGTGTGTGTGTGTGTAAAGGGGGGGGGACTTCTTTTCATGTATTTCCCTTCCACTCCTTCCCTGGTTTCCTCTACAGTGGTGCCCCGCAGTACGAATGCCTCGCAAGACGAAAAACTCGCTAGACGAAAGAGTTTTCCGTTTTTTGAGTTGTTCCGCAAGACGAATTTCCCTATGGGTTTGCTTCGCAAGACGAAACGTCTTGCGAGTTCTTGCGAGTTTGTTTCCTTTTTCTTAAAGCCGCTAAGCCGTTAATAGCTGCTAAGCCGCTAATAGTCGTGCTTCGCAAGACGAAAAAACCGCAAGACGAAGAGACTCGCAGAACAGATTAATTTCGTCTTGTGAGGCACCACTATATTTCCAACCTATCCACATCTTCTTGTTCTTCTAAATTTTCCTCTCTCCTCTTTATCGCATGTTATAACTTATGCTGCTGAATTATGCTCATCCTGCTAGATTGTCTTATTATAATAATTTTTCACATATTCTATATATAACATCCAGTCCTCATTAAGTTTTTTTATCTGTTTCTTATTCTGTTAATCATACCCGCCAGTTCTGAGTATTCCAGCATTTTATGATGCCACTCCTCTTTTGTTGGACCCGCATCTGTTCTCCACTTTTGTGCAAGTAAAATCTGCACAGCTGTGGTCGCATACATCAATAGACTCACTTGTTTTGGGAGGAATTCTGTCCTTACTATACCCAGAAGGTAAGCTTCTGGGTTTTTAGGAAAGGATCCTTTAAACTTTTTTTCAGTTCATTCCATAATGTAATCTAGCTCCTGTCCTATGCTTGCCTTTGTCATTCTCTCAGAATCAGGGAAGAAGGCATGCGACTTACATGTGGTTTGGATTACTTTTGCCACTGCAAATGTCTCTGATGTAATGCAGGAGCAAAAAATATTCTTGTGGGAGGCCAACCCCAGCCCATGTGCCCATAGTTCACCATCCCTGGAATTAAGTGTCACTATAAATAAATGATAAATAGCTTTAGAATTGGAATGGGCTTTGTGGGCCAGCTAGTTCATGTCCCTGCTCAAAGCAGAAAATCCATATCTAGAGCACCCCCAACACATGACTTTCTAGCCTCTGCTTGAAGACCTCCAGTGAGGACAGCCCATTTCCAGGTAATTGGTTCCCTTGTCAAACTTCTCTTAACATTTTAACATTTTTCCTAATGTTCAACTGAAGCCTACTTTAATAAAACTTAAACAGAATAGATCTAGTCCTGCCCTCTGGGGTAGCAGAGAACAAAACTTTGTTGTTAGTTCTTGAGGCATTTGTAGAATGCTAGCATGTCTGCTCTCATCTTCTCTGCATTCAAAGAATATCCAGTTATTTCAACCTTTCCACAGAAGACTTGTTTTCCATACCTCTGACAGGCTTTGTTGTCCTCCCCTGAACCCATTTCATTTTGTCTCTTATCACAGGCGTACCTAGGCTTCTTTGTACCCTTGGCAAGGAGTTGTATCGGCGCCATCCAACTCTTGTGCTCTTGGCAAGGAGATGTATTGGTGCCTCCAAAGCCAAGAGAGACCATGAACCAGAAACTAAAAAAGTTTGTTTTTTGTTACCTTTCCTGCTCCACCAGTGACTTCCTTTGCAGTCATCATGGTTGGGTCAGGTCTACTTTGCTCCTCCTCCTCCTCCTCTTCTTCTTGTCTGTCTGTCTCTGTCTGTCCGTCTGCCTTCCTCCTCAGAGTGGAGAGGCATGATTTTTGTGGGGCCCCCCAAGCCTGCGCCCTTGGCAGGGGCCAACCTGGCCAACCCCTGTCTATAATATATCTTCAAGGTGCAGCACCCCAAACTGGACACATATGAGATCAGAATCAAATGGAATTATTACTTCCTGTGATTTTGGTTACTATGGTTCTACTAGCAGCCTTGTGCCTGGTATTGCTTGAGAATGCCATCTTGATTGAAAATGGCGTCCAATTGTATCCAAACATAGACAAAAATCTACTACTTGATCAATCAAAACTTGGTTCAATTTTTTTAGAGTTGGCCTAATACCTACCAAACTGGTAAACTGATTTCTAAAATATATAATAGGCTAATTAATGCAGCCTAAAATTGTTTTTTTGGATTTTTTTTAACCATAGCACTCTGTTGATTCATGTTCAGCTTGACAGACCCTTTTCATGGATACTACTGCCAATCCAAGTATCTCCCATCTTATTCTTGTGCATTTTATATTTGCCTGAATGCAGCTTTACATTTGTCTCAACTGAATTCCAGCCTAGTTTCCTATCAAGATCTTGAATTTCAGTCCTGAAGTATTAGCTACCCTTCCTGTTTTTGTGTGTTTTTCAAATCTGATAAAGGTTCTCTCCACCCCTTTATCTAAGTCGCTGATGAAAATATTGAAGAGCACCTGGTCCAACCCGAAGGTAGTCCTCTCAAAATTTCCTTGCAGTTTGATTAAAAACTATTAATGAGCACTCTTTGAGTATAGTGTTCCAACCAGCTGTAAATCTACATGATGGTATTATTATGTGGCCCACATTTAATTACTTTCCAAACTGAATAGAAAAGGGGACATTGTCAAATGGCTTGCTGAAATCATTAGAAATTATATTGACAGGCTTCCCATAGTCTACTAAGTAACCCAATAAAAAAGAGAGATCAGATTAGTCTAGCTAGTAGGATTTATTCTTGACAAATCCATGCTGTTTCTTACTAATCACTGCATTGTTATCAGGATGCTTACAAACTGACTCCTCTGGTATTGAAGTGAGACTGACTAGTCTGTAGTCTCCTGGATTCTCCTTCCTCCTCTTTTGTGAAAATTGGGGCAAGATTTACCTGTGTCTCTTCCTGTGACACCTTATTCATTCTCTGGAATTTCTCAAATATTATAGACCAAGGTTCTGATGGTACATCCACTGGTTCCTTTAGTACCTTGAAGTGAGCTGCCAATACCATCATTAATGTTTGCTGTGAGCTGTTAAATCTTCTTTAACAATATCTCTTTAATAAAAGCAGCTCATTTAAAACATTTATTATTTTTCATTCAGGAACTTCCCTCACCTTTGCTGAATACCGCTGTAAATGAAATAGAAGAAGAAGCAACAGCTGTGAAGTCCAAACAAGATTCTCAGGAATCCATGAGAATAGCCTGGCGTTACCAGAACATACCAAAACTGGAGGTAAATTTTATTTCATAGTAATTTCTTCAAATAATGGTGTATGGTAAACTGAAAGTATTTCTTGACAAAAATTTCCTGTTAAAATGATAAGCTAACTACACCATTTAGCACTTATTCCAAAAAATGTTTTGCCCCACCTTAGGCTTATAATATTAAGTAGCAGAGTGGAAGAGCACTTAATAACTCTTTCATCCTCTGTTGATTAGCCATTGAAAATATTCTTCCAGTCACTTTGCTGGTGTGGGGAATGGCTGGGGGAGGTATTTTGGGAGGAGAGTCAACATAAATTGTTGAACACCTCTCTCTTTTCTGTTGATTCTCTCCACAAATGGACCCACTCAACCTTTTGTGTTTTGTGTACAATTTACTATACAGGTTTTCAAGAAGTATCCTTTCCATTTATACAAGAAAGCTTTATAAATTTATCTGAATATAGAAGCGTTTATATAGGTTGAATGAATTGTACTTAGATCCCTCTAGTGAAAGCATGGAATTGAATCAAGCTGTTGACTTGCTTATCCATGTGCGTAATAAGTAAAGTAAGCACTTGAGATTATATCAGCTTCACTGTCACTATAAACTAATCGTTATGAAGGCAGCATGTAAGAAACAAGCCCAGTGGTCAATTCTACAGAGTTTACGGTTGTTAGTGTTTTGTGAATTATATTTCTCCCTAGGCTAGCTATTTCCTTGTGCAGAATAATGGTATGGTGAAATCTCTAAAATTACATGCAATATTTTGGTGTCCATAGGAACTTGCTTTGTTTGGCTTTAGTATTTTATATATCTGATGTAAGTGTAGTGAACTGCCTAGTAAGTTCAGGCTTATTCTAAGGAATATAATTGGAATATGACAAAATGATTTTACAAGGCTTGGCATGTTTGGTTTTCTTTGTAATTGCACAGACATGTCTATGTATTCATATCAGAGATAAGATTTATATATGATGACATGCCAAATCAAAGACCCTCCAGGATCGTTATGTGACCTCATCAATTTTTATTAATATGAAGCTTGATATAGCATGTTGAACCATCACAAAACAGACTTAGTTCATATGTGGAGGTAGGGGGAAGGAATACCAAAATTTGAAAAAACTGATATTTTTGAGAAGTACAGTTAAGCTTCCCAGTTTGCTCCAATAATATACCATGTTTCATTTTATATTATAATGGAGGTTATATGTGATGAAAATTGATGTGAGGTGTAATCCAATTTAAACTGGTGGTTGCATAGCTAAAACTTTATTAACTAAGACCGGACTGAGGTCAGAGTCGGGAACTACAAGTAAAAACTCTCTAAGGTATCATTGGGAATGTTCAGCCTCCTGGCAAAATTGTTCGGTCATGATTAATTGTGGTAGAGCAGATATCCTTATACGTTCCTGATGCATGCATAATTCTAGTGTTTGCCACTCACCTCTGAACAACTAAATGCCAAGTGCTCATGCTCCAGTTCCAGCCACTCTTTAAAACTACCTTGCAATCCTTGACTCTGAATGGACTACATGATCCTTGGTGTCCCTTCCAACTCTACAATTCTATGCTTCTATGAAACATTTCTCCTTTACCTACCTTGTCACTTCTGTTTGTCGGTACCTTCCTCTCTGCCTTGGGTGAGTCTGGACAGAATTCAAAGGGCTGCAAATGCATGAGGGTTTTTCGGCATCCACTTCCAGGGCAGTCTGTCATGACCCACAAACAAGCTGTCCCCAAAGATCAGAGGGACTCTCTAGGACAGCAGTCTACTAGGGGACTATAACTGGAAAGGGAAATTGGCATGTGCTCAAATCCATACAGAAGTGCTTTGCACACCGAAAGCTGTGTTCATCCTGTCAACTGCTCCTGCTCTCCTATTTCCTAGCTGGCACAATTTATTTATTTAAGGTAACTTGTATCAGGGCTTTCAGACCCGGCACCAGAAGTTTGCATGGTGCAGCAAATGCCATCATGTCTTTGTTTTTTGGTTTTTAAAGTTTTATTAGCACTAGAATTAGGATTCTTATTTTAAGGTCGGTTACTTATTTCAGGGCACAGCTCTGATAAGAAAAGTCCCCACTGCTGCCCACAGCACCACTGCCACTCCCTACTCCATTCTTTGGTAAGCTTGTGGGGTGCAGCAGGGAAGTGCTGAAAGGACCAGGAAGGTGTCTTGCCCAGGCCTCCCTGAAACCTTACACCAGTCATGACACCTTTCCAGTATATCTTTAGTTTTCCTGAGGACTAGTTGGAAAATAAAGAGCAAGTTTTGGGGGGGAAAGAAAGTCATTTTATACATATGTTATGTTTCCAGATTAAATTGGTAGGTATCAACCCAACATACCAGAAAATTAAATCTCAGTATCAAAAGTATAGGTAAATGTATCCTAACTAGTAATTGATATTTTTAAAATAAAATGTTTCTTGTAATTTCCACACAAGCATAGGGGAGTGAGTAGTGGTAGAGAAATTTGAGAGATCCACATTAGTTTCATCCCCTTCATGCTGCCTTGGGAATTTTAAAGGTGTTAGGAGGATCTCTGACTTGCAGTTTGACAACTCTAATGTTGCAGGTACATTGTCTGGGCAGCAAATTCCAGAGGCTTGGGTATTTGTTTAACTATTTTATTTGTAATTGGCTAACCATTTGATAGGCAAAGTAAAAACAGTAGGTATTCTGTAGCTTGTACCAAGCAGGTAAAGTGTGTGTTCCTTTACCCTGCTGTCCCCCACCTCTCTCACACAGACACATATACTCCCTCTTTTAATGAATGAACTGCTTGTATTCTTAGGGCAATATATAAACTGTCACAGCATGAAATCAATTTTCTGCCTTGATTCATCCTAAATCTGAGAATTTCTAGCACATTAGTATTGCAATTAGAAACGTTAACGGCAGACGGTAGCATAAAGACATATTCTGCTCCATGACAACTTAGGTTATTTCTCCTTGTGCAGGCTAGCTCATAGGAATCCAAGGAAAAGGTAGGCTTGAAACCACATTCAGCTAATAAATTTATTATCTCACGCTTAAGAGAAATGTATTTTTCCCTCCCTTTTGCTCTGTCTCTGTGGTCATGCTGCTGCTAAGATAGATTATTCATGCTTACTTGATTCAGGTGGGCTTTTTGCAAGCTTCCCCACTAGGCCTGGGAATGTGGTACATTGAGGTCTATTCATAGGCTTCTGACATAGCCAGGCTTTTATTGCCTGGTGTTTTATTGCGACCAAATCCTAGTCTCCACCCAGTTTGTAGGCACTGTGCTTATTCTTTAGAATCAAGAAAGGTTATCACCTACCTTAATCCATGCAACTGTGTGGATTAGGGACACCAGTGTTCCCCAGGATTCTCAAAGAGGATCCTGGAAACTTCTTGTTTCTTCTCTTTTGCTGTCTGTACTAAACTCTCTTGGGCCTCAGTGAGGATTTGCATCTGAAATAGGCAACCTGGAGCTTTTCTCAATGAAGACATCAGATCAAAGTTCAGTTAGTCAAGGCCTTTCTAAAACATTAAGGGGGCTTGGACTTACACAATAAAAAGATGAGCTCTGGCAGAGATTGCAGTAAAAACATTCTGATCAGTAATCCGGATAAAGGATAGATTATAGGGCAAAGAACAGCTCTTGTTTAAATTGCTTTGAGAACGCCCAAACAAAATAACTTGGAACTTCTGAATTTATTTTTAAACAATACTCATATTTTATTTTATTTTATTGACAGATTTTGTTCTATTTTATTACACTTTGTAACATTTAATAACTAAAATAAAAACACAGATAGCATTTTTTAAATAATTGCTAAGTACCTTCTGCATTCTGGTATAGTATAAGAAACCAGCGTTATAAGAAAATTTGTTTCTTGTTAGCAGTGTTGAATTTGTTACTGTTTTTATTTTTTGCTTATTAAAGCTTTGCTTTTTCTGTTACCTTAGTTTTTTCAAACAATGTATTGTTGGGATTCAGTTTTAATGATCATTTTTTACTGATTGTTTTTAAAATAAAAACCATAATAGACACAGAGATTTGATTAATTTTTGAATTTATATCATTATAAATACAAAAACCTGGTATTCAGCAGAGCAGTTCTTTATGTATGAATGGCCACCCACAAGTCTGGCCAGTTTTCTATAAAATGGGCAGGAGGATGTGAAGTTAAGACACACAACAGAACAAGAAGGTTGAGTGACAATGAACAGTGTTTTCTTACTTTTGTATGCGTGCAAAAGTGGAGCTACAATAACTTCTAGTTTATGTAAAAATTAAAAAACATTCAAATTGTCATCGTGCTACAATACAACTTTTTCACAGCAAAATTCTGTAGATGTCTACTTAGAAGTAAATTCTGTTGAGTCCAGTGGCACTTAATCGCATGTAAATGTGTCTAAGATTGCAGCCCCAGTAACATATTGTTCGTTTGTTTTCATGTGTTCGAAACGAGAGAGAGAACACAATAGAAGTTATTCCTCAAAATGTTCATGCATGCAGCCATTAATATTTTAGTTACCTGGCTCATTTACAGTAATTTGAAAGAGTAAAACAAAATTCATATTATTTGTAAAATGACTTTTATTATAAAAGTAATTTGAAAATTTGATTCTTGAACTGTTCAAAATATCCAAGTGATATTTTGCCTTTTCTCTCTGGTTACTGCAATCTGATGAGAACAAATGGGATGAGGATGCATGTTTCTGCAGTTCACATCTCCAGTTACACTGGGAACCATTGCACACACAAAAAAGCTACATTTGCAGTTCCCTGGGGCTTCTTTTCTTCATTCAGCAGTCAAACTGTGTGCACAGTTGCCAAAATTGGACTGGGAATCATTTTTAGCATCAGTCACATTATTGTGCCTCTTAGTATTGTCAGCAGCAGTCACATTTTTGGCCCTTTTGGAATATGACTCCAGACCATTTTTCCTTCTCATGTTTCTTGAAGGAAAGTGGAAAAGGGCTGCTACATAGAGACTTCCCATCCTTCTAAACATGTACCGGTAATTGGTGTTCTCAAGCTGATAGTAATGTCCATGTAATGAGAAGGCTGAACTGTCTGCATCCTCCAGTGAATCAGGTCATGATGGCTACATAATCTCTCCAGTGCCAGAGGCTACATCCCTCTGAAAACCAGTTGCTGGGGAACATGCCTAGGAAAGGTTCTGGGCTTTCTATAGGCATCCACTTGGCCACTGTGGGAACAGAATGTTGGACAAAATGGTCCACAAAGGCTTCCTATATGTTTTAGTCAATGTGTCAGCACACTGCTCTTATGTTGTTTTTGTTGTTGTTTTTGTAGAAAGATGGTTATTAGAAAGCAAACTACTATTAGCTAGGATACTAATCAGTAGGATAAAATATCTTCAGCCTATCAGATAATTCCAAAATTCATGTGTGTCTTTTGTGTATGTAGAAGACTACCTCCACCATATGGATATCTGATGGTGGCAGCAGAAATAAAGGACCTTTGTTTCTCTTATTGGCTATATGCTGAAACAGCAGGCATAGCTGAACTAAAACATGGGCAAGGAGATGCATGAAGTAAACAAAACACAATTGCTGTGTCACCAGTAACATTTGCTGTAGGAAAAAGAGGGAAGACCGAGCTGCAAAACAACAATTCCAGCTTCAGCTTTTGTTTGGAGGGTGCCTCGAGTACCTCCCTGATAGCCTGGCCTGCATGGTTGCTTAATTCTAACATACACAATAATTCCCCAATGGCTGAGGTTTGCTCCATGGGAAAACGTGTGTATGTGTCAAAGAGGGGGGTGGTATTGTGACCACTTACATTGGTGTAATGTGCTGACTTTAGTAGTAGTGTACACTTAAAGTGCAGATTATGTGAATAACCTGTTGAAAAAGTGGGTATTAAATTTTTTAATTGCATTTTAACAGGGGAAACATATGCATTGTTTTCACAGGTGACCCAAGCAGCCTGTTCAAAATTTGGACACTACTTTGATTTATCAAAAACAATGGCTCCAGAATTAATCCAGAACATAAAGTGGTATGGCTTTCCCCTTCTTGAAGAAAAAGCTTTGTATCCTGATATAAAATCATGGTGAGTTTGAAAAGCTTCTAATTTTAGTTGTTTGCACAAAAACTGAGGAGGGTTTGGAGGACCAATTTCATAGACATAAAATTGTGTGCAAATAATTGTACTGTCAGGAGTAAGTTGGCCAGGCATCAATATTTATAGCAAAACCCTTTCCTTGCCATATTCTAAGCTCCACCCCTTGCAGGAGCTTCCTCTCTTAAGTGCAGAGATCTTGGACTGGACAATATACATGCTGTAGTAAGGCTGCTTGTGGTCCTTCTCTGTGGGTCCACAAAATGTAGTAGAACTAATCTGCCAAGACCACTATTATATCTGCTGCAGCTTATTTTTAAAACATCTGTCTAAATTGAGCATTAATAAATCCTGTTGTCTCTGATTAGTGGAGCTTGTGTGGAAGGAAGACCTGGGCATTGCAAGGGCCCTTGGTGCACCCCATGAGCTCTGCACACAGACGGTCTGAGGATGACTTGAACAATTAGCTTTCTTCAATATGCAAATTTGCTTTCAATTTGCATATTGAAGTAGTATGCTGTTTATTGTTTTAATCTGCTGGTGCTAGAGTTTGTTCTTTAAAATATCTTTATACAGTTTTCAATACAAGCAGAAATATATACTTGCATTGAGAAAAGAGAGAAAAAACGCATAAATACATAAGTTTTAAAAAAAGAATAGGAAACATTCTCTGGCATAAATAGTTTTTTTTATTAGGATAATTATATATTTTTTAAAAATATTGAATGCTTTATATATTTTCTAAAAACCTGCTCAGATATGTGAGCTGCTGTAGGATGGCTTTGCCCTGAAATTCATTACTGGAAAAATATATATATACTACAGCCTCCATGCAAAGCCATACTAGTTTGGAAGTAGAAGGCAGATTTTCTGTCACCATAGTGTCCATGAGCATAACACTATTTTCTGTCTCTCATAAGAATGAACAACAAGTATTAATATAAAAGAGAAATGGGTAGATTTGTGGATATCATGGGATAGGGATTAATTTCCTCCCGGCTCCATTTACCGCAGCAGTCCTAGTCGCCAGGATCAGACTGATCTGCAGAGCAAATGTTCTATATAATCTATAACCCAGTGACAATATTTTCATGGGTGGGTTTCCCCCCCCAAAAAATTTAGCATCTGTTTTGATTCATCAAAAGCATGCTCCCGAACTAATCTTGACCATAGCACAATGTTACAGAATGTTGGGAACTGGCAAATAATTCTTTCTTTTCCAGATGGTTTTCTTGCCAAATCACTTGTTGGGCTGGATTCAAGTACCCCACTTTGCTAGAGTAATGGTGAAAAAACAGTTGGGATGAAGATGATATAGGCTAGAACAGCTTGGCTGCCCCCTCAGACAGAAGCCAATATGTTCTTAGGGGGGTTTTGCCACTGCAGCTGCCACCACGTACAAGACAAGGCAGTTTTAAAATCAGCCTGCTACTACAGCTGTGGGAGCTGCACCACATAAAACAGTAGAGAGAGTCTCATCATAGAGTACACAGTGTCCTACATTATACAGAAAGAGACTCTTTGGATTGCAGCCATAGGTTTGAGTTAAAGCTAATGGCGATTTCTATAAGCCAGTGGTTGCCATCCTTTTTGGACCAGTGGGTATATTTTGAATTTTGAGAGAATGCTGGGGGTGCAAGTCCCAAAATGGTGGCAATGGGGGTGTGGCATATCATACAATGGCTGTCATAGGGTCTGGCAAAACACAATATTAGAGAGAGTACAATCATGATGCTTTCCTCATAATTTTATTCCCATACAAGAAAAGGCTTAACCTGTTGAATATCTGCCTAGAAAATAAAGCGGCAGGAGGAAAATCACATTAAAGGGGGGTGCAGTACCTCTTTAGGATCCTAGGAATTCCTATTTCCTGGTGTCTAAACCACTCATCAGTCACAACTATGACTTCACATATCAGCTAAAACACTGACAAGTGGGAGCATCCAGGCTTGCTCATTTCACAGACATTGCTTAGAACGGTACCTTCACATTTTGCTTCATGGTTTTCTTTCTAGGAGGGTTATATACTTGATTCTTTGCGGGGGAGAGTCTGGGGACACAACTGAAGGTGCTTGGTTGGTGACCCCTGATAAATAGTCATATCTGATAGCTATATTCCTTTACAGTTGCCACCCAGGTTTCTTAATAATAGGGTATAATACAGATCCAGTATATTTTAGTATTCCAGAAAGAATATTGAATAATTGATGCTACATTTGCTTGTATTATTTGCTGCTTCGATGGGGTATATATTAAAATGGGCTTAAATGAACATAGAGCTTGGATTTCCTGATAAATCTGCTAAAACAGCTTAAAATATCTCTCCTAATGGAGTCTGCTCCCCGATAATAGGCCTATTTGTCATACATTTTGATAACCTTCCCTTTGTTAAATGTTTAGAAACTATCAATAAGGAAGTCAGAGACTGTGTTGTAACTAGGATACCTCCTTACAAGCTCCTGCTTTATCAGTAACTAGATGGTTAAACAAAATGGATGAGAACGTATTGTTTAAACACATTAGCTGAATTAAACTGTTGGGGAACAAATCCGTAGGAAAAATAGCTGACTTTCTGAATGCAACATAGATATCTGTTGCTCATAAAATATGACAAATCCTACTAACAAGATTATTAGTTGGCTCTAGTTAACAAGTTCACTTCCATCAGCAAATACATCACCTGTGAGCATATATATTTTACATATTAAATTATAAATAGGGGATTTAGCTGGGATGTTTCAACTTGCATCTGTTCTATGGAGTCTTTCTGTCTCACAGAATAACAGATACAATTTTACAATGATGATTCGCCATTTCTTGACAATATAGAGAAATATTGCTGATCATGTTATGAGTGTGCAGTCATTTTCATTATTAAGCACTTTCTAAGCTAGACTTTAGGCTACCGTGTTGAACCTCTTTCATCTTGGGGGCTGCATTCCTATCTGGATAATCTTCTGAGGTCCACATCCTGGTTGTAAGCAGGTGAAAGTGAGTGGACCCACAAATGTAAATTTGACCTGTGTACCATAGTCTAGTTTCTACACATCTTTATACACTCCTCTTTTTCCTTAGGCATTACCAGAGTTTAAGCACACATTCCACCAATGCAAAAACTCACAGGGCAAATGAAGAGTGTGGTCTGGGGACAGTTTCAAGGACTAGGTAGAGGCCTGAGGTTCCCAACTCCAGCTTTAGGTCAGTTCCATATTCCATAATCTGTTATCCAGCATAACTCAGATGAAAATCAGGACATTTGTGAAACTAACTGCCTTAAACAAATAGATAGATTCCACAAGCTTTCCTGCTGCCACCCACATGACCCCTTGCAAACTTTGCATGTTCCTGCCTATGGTTTGCTCATGGTTTTGTGGTTATGGTCGCCGCCACCACCGGGGGAGGGAAATGCACCACTTCCCCAGGAAAAGGTCCTAGAGTCCACCCTTCTTCTTTCCAAAACCTAGTAAGCGCTAACAAGGCTCTGGGAAGGAGCCCTTGTGCCTTCTTCTCAATGCTGCTACCCCAGGAGCTGCTTTTGTGGCCCCTGTCTGCTGGCTGGGAGAAATTGGGGTGCCCTGAGAGCAAGTCAGAAACTGTGGTGGCTTAACTCATTCTGTGGCCATCCTGGCCAAATTGGAATTGTTGAGGGGTATGTAATCATATTGAAATGAATGCACTTCAGCATGTGCAACTGCTAAGCAAAGTATTTTAATTTAATTAATTGTCCAGATGTAAGCATAAGGCTTGATTCAACTAATGGGTTCTGCTAGCACAATGGGACTTTCCCCCTTTATTCCTCCACACCCACCCCAAGTGGTTCAGGGGGTCAAGAGAACTCCCAGAACAGGGTGGGAGTGGGGAGGCAGGATCATTCCACCAGGCAAGCAGAAATGCTTTTGCTGATAGAACAATCTTCTTAGTGCTATGTTGATTCCTACCATAGAATTTGAGAATATGATCTAAATAAGGTTTTCCTCTTGGATTTGTTTACACAGTAAATAAAGCAGAGTATGATATGCGTAAAAATAACTTATAAGTATATGAAACTGACAAAAGTGTACAAAAAGAACACTGGTTGAGAAAAATTGGGTGACTTGGTAGAGAGGTAATGTGGCTGAAACATCAAATAGAACAAAATAGAAGGCATTGTAGTAGTTTGGTGATGTGCTTTTTATGTTAATTCTATGAAACAGGTTTATGTATGGGTCCATGTTACAATAAGCTTTTCCTTCCAAAGTTGTGCTTTCTTTGTTATAAATGACATTTGAAGTAGTTCTAAGTTGGAGTACACTAATTAATGTAAAACAATGTCACGCCTCTGCCAAGCTCAGAGAAGGTCACTGGTCCAGGGCAGTTGGGGGTCCAGTTATGGTGCACACCGACTGAAATTTAGAACAGGCAGACAGTCATCTAGAGGGTCAGGGACTTATGATCTTGTTGAATGTGGGTTGGTGGTCAGATTCCAGAGCAGCCAATGAGAAGGAAAGGTGAGAGAAGCCTATTCAGTTTCCCACACCAACAAGTTGTTCAGACTGATCAGTCAGGCTTTTATAAGACCTGATGGGTCCAGATTGGCCTGTGAAGTCAACTACCAATACTGAAGCCTGAAGACCCACTGATGTGAGTCTTCCTGGTTTGCTGAGGAATGAGAACATGGAGGATGCAGGAGGTAAGGTGCCAGATACTGGCTGCTGTATGTGTTCGTTTAAGATAAGACACACTTACAAGCCTTACAAGCAACCTTATTGAGCATGTGTAAATATTCATATGATTAACTTGTTCAAAGATTTCATTGTTTGGTGGAGAATTGTAATGTATCACCTTTCATTTGCAAAACTATGTTTTTAATGTTATTCCTGTTGTTAGAATGTATTTATTAAGTCAAGTATTCTCCTTTCTCTCTAGTAATATGGCCGATGGTTATACCAGACTTCTTCATTCTATTCAGAAAGTCATTCATCAGCAAGGATTTGATGGCTCCACTCCCCAGGTATTAAGCAACTTCATCTACAAGCATGCAAATACAATTTTCATACTGTTTGAAAGGGTGATCCAGCAGTGAACATGTGGTTTCCAAGCTATGATGAAGTAAACAGCAGCTATTTTTTAAAGTTTTTACTGGTAGACCACATGCTTTGTATTCAGAAGGGTCAGTCTCTTACTCTTCTAGTTAAAGAATCAGATACTTGGAGCTGAGCAGCAGCAGACTTGAAAACTATGGTGACCTGTGTGAGGCCAAATTTGGTGCTGCCTCCACCCGGCTTTGGGAAGGAGATGTGAGGGCTCTGACAGGGTCCTAGAGCCCTCCCATCTCCTTCCCAAAGCTGGGAAAGCACTAAGCTTTGGGGAGGAGGTAGGTGGACTCTATGACCCTGTCAAAGCCACAGGCCTCTGTCCCTAAGCCCTGCGCCTCACCAGGCTTTGAGTCGGCGCCCAGTGCATGCATACCACTCGCATAGCCCTAAATCTGCCCATGTGCTGAGAGTGGCCTCTGCTTGAGAGTCATTGCCAGCCACAGTTGACAGTATTGGTTAGATAGGCTGATTCTGTGTAAGGCAGCTTCCTACCATGTGAGTAGCTTTGGCAAATGCAGTAATAATCCATTAATAAATGCATTTTCTATACAACTACCAAATATTAATGAAATATTACACCACTGGTGGTAAGTTACATGTGATTACTGTAGCATAAGGTCTTTTTTAAAAGATTTTTTTTTTTGTCTTATTGTTAAAAAAACAAAATCTGAGTCTTACACCATGCCTTTGCCATGGTCTCTCATGTACACTGCTCCATATGGGAGATATTTTCTGCTGCCAGGATCCCTCCCGTGCATGAAAATCTGCATTCATGGGAGGTCTGGGAACTCTCTATATCATCCACTAAATATTATAGACCAAAACAAAACTTCTGATCCAGAGGCCAAGATCAGAGGCATGTGCAAATGCATAAAGTGCTAATGCAGTCATGGGAAGGTGTGGTAGGGAACTAGCTTTTACTTCCTGCTGCAAAAGCCCCTCATACTAGATTGAATGCTGCTTGAAAGGCCCTTTGAATTTCTGTACATCCTGCACAGCTTATCTTCAGGCATCTTTTTATGTAGTCTTAATTTTCAAAAGAAAACAGAATAAGTGTTATTTTATATATGCATTCTTCTACATAGAATATGGGACGCGGGTGGCGCTGTGGGCTAAAGCCTCAGCGCCTAGGGCTTGCCGACCGAAAGGTCGGCGGTTCGAATCCCCGCGGCGGGGTGCGCTCCCGCTGCTCGGTCCCAGCGCCTGCCAACCTAGCAGTTCGAAAGCACCCCCGGGGGCAAGTAGATAAATAGGTACCGCTTACCAGCGGGAAGGTAAACGGCGTTCCGTGTGCGGCTCTGGCTCGCCAGAGCAGCGTTGTCACGCTGGCCACGTGACCCGGAAGTGTCTATGGACAGCGCTGGCCCCCGGCCAATAGATGTGAGATGGGCGCACAAACCCCAGAGTCTGTCAAGACTGGCCCGTTCGGGCAGGGGTACCTTTACCTTTACCTTTACATAGAATATATCAATTACCAGAATATAAGCTTTAGGATATTATTTAATTTATGATTGTTTAATATCCACCATTACCTACAAAATGTATTAAAGTTTATTCTAGCAAGTACCATAAAGTTATGTGCAGAGTTAATTCTGTTATTTTATTCTGTCCAAAATCAAAGCACTAATGCACTACTCTTGGGAGTTTATTCTCTGGTTAACTTGTCTCTTTAAATATGGATTCTATTTAATGCTTCTGCATTCTAGCGTAATTTTTATTAATGTTTATCAAGCAGAATTCTCCCGGTTGTTTTAGTTTTCAGTCTGTACTGAGCATAATGTGCAAGTATGTTTTCCCTTTAGTAGTTAGCAGTGTCCTTCTGGAGAAGTAAATTGGTCCCTGACAGGCACCTCTGCTTTGGTTACCATAGCAACAGGCATGTCATAACAGTTCCCCTAGTACAGTTTGTTGAGCTGCTCCTCCAACATGATGACAGGTCCTTTGGAAGAAGGAAATTGTAGAATATCGGAAGCAACAGCACCAAAGTGACATAAAAACCCTGGGAGCAGACAGCAAATAACCTGCTACTGGGAAAGAGTTTAATAATAAAAAATGTGTAGACACTGGGTGAGGGATAAAAATAGTACTAAGGTATGTCCCCAATGCTTTTTTAATAACCCAGAACTCACAACTGGATAAAGCCATTTTTAAGACATGAAGAATTGTTTTCTTCTTTTATAAAAAAAACAACACCACAGCAAGAGGAGCCAAACACTTCGTTTCTAGTAACTATTCTGTTTCATGATTTAAAATATTTAAATCCCACCTTTTTAAAGTTGTGCTCAAGAGTGCTAACAACAGTAAATGAAAATTATATTAAGAATTGTAACAGTAGAACACTAAAAGCAGCAGAAAAACATTAAAACATCAGAAGTGGTGTTTGTGTGTATAAAAAAGACAGACAAATATTAAAGATTCCATGCGAAGGTGGCCCCTCATGGCCCAAAAGCTTTCCTGAAAAGGAAGCTTTTTAACCACCAAGTTGAAGGCCATTGAAGAGAGGGCAAGACAGGGCTCTGAAGAGGGGGATCTCAAGAGCCTGGTTGCAACCATTGAAAAGGATCTCTTTCTGGATTCAACTAAGCATACGTCTAGGATGCTGGGTTGCTGCAGGCTCTTAATCTGCCCCTCTTAATCTGTTCGAGGAGCTCTTCGAACATTCATCTTTAGTGGATGACCTCATTTTCAGTATTATGAGAAGAGAAGATTCTCTCTATCCACTTCCTTCACACCATGCTTAATTTTATACGCCTATATCAATCACATCCTTACCACACCCCCATTTGCCTTTCTGTATAAACTAAAAAGCCCAAAACCTTTCCTCATAGGGGAGTTGACCCAGCTAAACAATCATATTGGTTGCAGGTAATGAGAGGCTTTATGCACCAGAGTCAGTGCCTTAAATTGGGTTCAGTAGCAAATAGGCAGCCAGTACAAAACGTTAAGGATTGGTGATAAATGATCCACTTTGCAGTGCCAATTAGTAACCAGGCTGCTGCATTCTGCACCAGCTGCAGCTCCCAGATGTTCTTCATGGCAGTCCCATGTAGAGTGCATTGAAGTAGTCTTAATGACAGCTTACCAAAGCATGTGCAGTTTATAGCTAGGCCCTCTCAATCCAGGAAGCACTAGGCTTAGACACTCCTTGCCACTGAAGCTACCTGAACTTGAAGTGACAGTGGCTCTAAGAGCACCTCCCCCCTCCCCCTAAGCAGTGGCACTTCTCTTTCTGAGGGTGTGGCGATTTATCCCAAACAATCTAACTTCTGAAACCCTGAATCATGGAATTGCTCACCCACAGTATTCTGTCTTACTGGGATTCAGACTCAGATTTTTGGCCCTCTTCTATTCTGTGACTCCTTCCAGACACTGCCCCAACACCCTCTCCTGATTCAGATGGTAGAGCTGTGTATTATGCCCATACTGATTACCTTGTGCTCCAGATCCCTGGATGGCAGCTCCATAGAGTTGTTTTTTTTAAAAAAAAAAATCCAGACCAGATGAAATCCTACAGAATCCTGCCACCCAAATGTCAAAGGCTGAGCATAAGTTTCCAATTCTACTTTCCTCTCTGGTCGATAAGAGTGAAACCACCATATTCTAATGCTCTTAACCCATAAAACCATTCCAGGAAGACGTTGCAGTCAGTGCTTTCAAAATCTGCAGAGAGATTAAGGAGGACCAACAACGTAATCCATCAGGGTGACCAAGGTTGTTTCAATGCTTAATCAATGCTGGAAACCAGCTTGAAATGAGTCTACATAACCACATTCATCCAGACAAGCTTGAAGCTGAGCACCACCTCAATCAAGTGATGGTCTCACTCAATACACCTTGCTCATTCTGTTCCCTAGACTGAAAAAACCCTCTCAAAAGAAATGAGAGACTTTAATAATCATATAGACGCTTTCTGAGACATCCTCAGATTTTAGCACAGGGGGAGTTGTGGGACAGCTTAGGGGGAAAGCCTGTGAGTGGCAGTGCATTTTGCTCTTGGATTTCCCTATAAACCCACCTATTCCTTTCTCTCATTTCCACCTCATCCCCCTGCTCCCCGATCCCAACAAGGATATTCTAGAGTTTATTTCTTTCCTTTCAATGTTTCAAATGTTGCTGAATATGTTACCTTTTTTATATTTGACAGAAGAAGCAAAGAAACATTTTGAGGATTGGAATTCAGAGCGTTGGTTCAGTACTATGGGGTGATGACATTTGTAGCACTGAAAATCCACAAAATATTCATAGTCTCACAAAATTTATGTATGCTCTCCGTGGTCTCCTTAGAACATCTTTGTCTGCCTGCATTATTACTATTCCAGCTCATCTGATCCAGGTAGGCTTATTCTAAGTGCATCTTAATTGTGGTGGATACATAAAGAAAAGCACCGTCAAGCTATTTTGAATTATTTTTAGAAGACTTCTATGCTGCTTTTTTTTTGACAATCACTTAAATAGATACTTAATGATCAGAATATGCCAAAGTGGTGATATTGAATTGCTAAAGTCCACCTTATATTAGCTGTATTTTTTCAGTAGCAAATATAGTGTTAAATTATTATCATTATTTTATTTAATATAACTCAATTTAATGATGTAATTTAAAGTTGTGCTAGGCCATCATAGTCTTATGAGAAAGTGTGATAAATGGGGAAATGGGGTGTTAAGGCTAGTCATTTTTGAAGGGAAAGTTACACTTAACAAACTATTGCAAGCTCGTTCCCATATGTATGGTCAGAGGTTAGAATAGAAAAGGAGAATGTGCAAGTTAAATTAAATTGAAACAGTACAGCATGATGACATATGTTCAAGGATCCTGAAGATGTTTGCTGGGCGAATCGCACATTGATTAGATATTACTTGGAAGAATTAATAGAGCACTGGAATGGTCACAAAAGATGAAGGGAGAGCAAATATAGTGCCCTCATTTGCATGTAACACTAAGCCAGAACATGACTTTGTGAGAACAGGCAAACATGCTTTTCCACCTCCCCACTAATTCCTGCTATACTGCACTGAACTAAGCAGTGGTTTTGCTTAGCATGTCATTGGAATATGGGCTCATGATACAGTGGTACCTCGGGTTATAGATGCTTCAGGTTACAGACTCCGCTAACCCAGAAATAGTACCTTGGGTTAAGAACTTTTCCTCAGGATGAGAACAGGAATCGTGTGGCGGCAGCAGAAGGCCCCACTAGCTAAAGTGGTGCTTCAGGTTAAGAACAGTTTCAGGTTAAGAACGGACCCCCGGAACAAATTAAGTTCTTAACCCGAGATACCATTGTATGGCTGTTCTCCAGACAAACCACAAGCTGTAAACCATAGGACAAGCCTTGGTTCAGCTTATGATGTTTCTAGAGAGCTAAACCACAAGCCCATGTTCATATGACACACTAAGCCAAACCACTGCTTAGCTCAGTACAGCAGTAAAACAATTGAGAAGGAGCAAAGAGTGCTTGCATGTAAGCTTGTCCATACTAAACCATGATTTAGCATAGCATTATGTGTGAAGCACAATAGACAAGGAATTTCAAATTTTATGCTTGATTTCTGAATTAGGGAACTATTGGAGCAAATACTAAGTGTATATTAGCACTTTTAATTTCTGAAATAGTGACAAGCAGCCTATATGGTTTCATAAAGAAAAATATTTCAAGGCCAGTCTAATACTTTATTTGATAAAATTAGTTACATAGAGATAAGGTGAACAACCGTGGATATTTTAGGTTTAAAGTTAAATAGGGCTTTGACCTAGTTGCATTTAAACTTCGCAGGGCATTACAGATGGAGAGAAGGTATTTAATCCTGAGGTACCCATTCACATAGCATGTTTCTGACTGTTTCCCAACTGATCTTGCTAGTGGATTTTGAATAGCCCTAGACAGAATATTTTTATTTATTTTTGAAATGTATATCACACCAGTATGACTTCAGAGCCCTTGAGCACTTTTTGTATTGCATTGCCCCGAAATTAAAACAATTGGTTCTGTTGCAAATTTGGTCTCTTTGTAATGGATAGTTAAGAGATATGTAGCATACATTGTAACAGCCATTCTACCTAAAACAAATACATTTTGGGTTGGCTAAGGATGAATATTCAAGTTTTGTACTTATAGGACTTGATTCAGTTGAGAACGGGAGCAGCGTGTGTACATAGGAATCCCATAAGGAACTAATTCAGCCTTGTTTTCCTTCTCCCCTGCTAATATGAGCACATAAAAGTGGTCTGGAAGGCAGCACTGCAAGGAATTGGGAGGTCCATGCATGACTCCTCCATTCCTGTTGAATCCCTATTTCTGCATCATTCAAGTTACTCCTGAAGTGAGCATAAGTCATTCACATGTTGTAAGGGGCAAGATGGAGAGATTGGATGTGCACAGAAAACTCCCTTCCCTGCAGTGGCCCCTTGGCTCTGCTTGTGGTGCACCTGAGTCCTTGAGCTGGCAGAAGATGGGAAAAACAAGGCTCTATAGACTATGTTCCCACATTCAATTAGTTGAAGCCCACGGTTTTCAGTTGCAACTATTAATATTGGTACAGTATTCACTTCAGGTTACATACGCTTCAGGTTACAGACTCCACTAACCCAGAAATAATACCTCGGGTTAAGAACTTTGCTTCAGGATGAGAACAGAAATCGTGCTCTGGCGGCAGCAGGAGGCCCCATTAGCTAAAGTGGTGCTTCAGGTTAAGAACAGTTTCAGGTTAAGTACGGACCTCCGTAACGAATTAAGTACTTAACCCGAGGTACCACTGTATTAACAAATATGAAAGACTACACACATTCATAATCTAAGTAATAGAACTTTAATATTGGTATGGACAAATAGTAAAGACTTCATGCATTATTAAGTAAAATAACTTTATAATAGCAAAGAATGCTGCATTTCCAATTGCTAGCAGCTGATTTATTCTCCTACTTAAATATTTGGTTTCCCCTCCAAACACACACACTTTCCCCAGCATTTTGCAGATTTAATATTAAAACCCTGTGTGTCACCTTTGACTAGGCTTAGTGAAGAAATGTGTTGTATTAATTTTTATGTATTTGCCACAGTAGTAACATTAAATGTAGCTAGCAATGGTTAAACTTCAAGCATCCTCTTTCCATTAAGCAGTAGCTTAACAGAATGCTTAAACTGTAGAGCAAACTGTCATCAGGAGGAGCAAAGCGGCTGAGGTTTTCCTATATCCCACATTACTCAGTTCCCAGAGCCCTGCTGTGTAGTTGTTCCAGTCTCCAAGAAGCCTGTTAAAGAGCCCCCAAGAGCATGTGTCCAGCCCTCCATGTTAATAGTTAATTGGTGAGGATGGCAAGATGAGAGGACAGCCGAACATGTGGTCTCTCAGTCTCAAGCACTAGACAGACTTTTTAGTTCTAATAACAGCAGCTGCTCACATTCTCACTACTGAGCTTCTCACAACTCTGTTGCTGGGATTTGTGAGTGGATTAAAAAAACGTAAGGGAAAGATCTTTGTCTAAAAGACAAAAGTTTTCCTTGTTTCACCTTTGCATAAAAGAGATTCATGTGCAGTTCTATATGTCTATTTATTCAATATTTCCAGTAGAATTAGCTTATTTATTTAATGTATTTATATCTTGGTTTTCAAGAGCACCCCTTACAAGGCAGCTTACAAAGAAAAATTTAAAACAATAAAACGTCTCCTTTTTTTAAAGCATGTTTAAGAGAAAAACCACTCAAGGTGTATATAATGCACACAATTGTTTAGCAAATGTAACACAAATGTAGTTATTATTTAATAAATTAACACAATAACTTTTCTCCTATAGCCTTTAGATTAAATAACCATTTATGTTCTGTGTAGTTTCCATGGGAGTTTATTGCATTGGGCAGGAACTGTCAGAAAAATTGGGTTGTTAAAGACTGGGGAAACGACAAAATTGGTTTCCTAAATTGCTTTATTGCGAGCTGAATCAAAACTTACCACCATAGAGGCCAATAATACAATATATTCTCCAGGAATGTGAATTGGAAGATAACCCTTTATAGTGCTTCTATTTGCTGTGATCACTGAACAGTCTAAAAGGTCTAGTCAGAGTGATAGACATCTGTAAGGTCCCTGAGCATTTTGTTGCTATTTGTGTTTGAATATCTTTATCATCTGTGTCTTGCAGTAGAATAACATCAAACTCTACAAAGGGAAGATGTATAGGCTTGGATCTAAAGATTGGATGAATGGAACTCACTTATGCCACAGCCCTCAAAAGCCTCTCCTGAGGGTTGAGAAAGCTCTTGAGAAAGACCTGGGATGTGGCCCTGGGTTCTGCAGTGGAAGGAGTAATTGGAGAAAAACAGGCAGAGTTCTGCCTGTGCAAGCTGTCTCTCTCCAAATATCTCCAATTTCCCTTCCCTATTGTCATATTCCAACTCTCTCAAAAGTAGCTTTTTAAGGAGCACAGGCTGTTGCAAGTTGGGGGCAGGAAAGCCCCATGGTGCGTGAGCAGTTACAATTTGCTTTTCTGCAGGGTAGTAAATAGTGATTGGAACTATATCTGCTTGGGGGAGAAACTATACTATTTAGTCCTGCAACAAACAGTACAAATTGCTAATTTGTTTAGTTTTGTTGTAGGATCCAACTAGTTAAAGTGAACCTGTTTCATAAGCGGATAGAATTATTACTCAGCATATACCAAGGGAAACTGATAAACGAAAAGTCAGTAGGAATAAGCCTTGTTATATTCCTCAAGGATTCAGTGAGGTACTGTTTAGTGTGGTGTTTTCATTATTTCATATGATATGTTTAAAAATGTAGATGGTGAATTATTTATATCTTGCTTCTTTGAATTCACTGAAGTGAGTACATGTTACATTATGTTTCTCAGTAGAAAGAAAACCAGAAACAAACCTCTTCACATCTATAGACTTTTGTGTTCATGCTGGGTATTATTGCCTCTAAAGTCTCTTTCAAATCAATTAGAATATTTTAGAACTTATGTTTTGATTATCAAATAGAGCAGGCTATGTGCTTATATATTTTTCTGTGCTGTTTTATCCTTTAAGCATTTTTATTCTTGGAGGTAAAGAATACCATATAGAACTAATATTTTTTATTCTCTCTATTTTTAAAAATTAAATTTATTTAAGATTTCTCATGATTTCCCATCTTATAGTCTCTGTACTACACCAGGAAAATGTGTTTGGTGCTCTTCTAGAGGAAAAATATAGAAATTAGTTTTCATGGTACTAAGACTAGATTTGTGCTACTTTATTTTCTAAATGTAAACAAAATAGAACATTTTGATGACTGCACATGGAGTTATAGAAGGTCATAGAATTGTGGTATCATGTTTGCCAGGTTGATAGTAATTATGTAGTAAACCATTTTTTGCTTAAAAAAATATATTCTCAATATTTCAACCATGTACAAAAAAGTAACTTGTCCTGGACAAGTCACATACCCTCGACCTAATCATCTTTAGCAGGTGTAACAATGAGCATCTCCTAACCACAGCGCTTTCACAAGCAAGTTTCTCCTCCTTTTCCTTAGTTGCCTGTGAGTATGATTAAGTATTACATCTGTACTGGCACTGTACTTCTTAACATGGTTTTGATATCAGACTTCAAAGCTGATTTCCCATCTTGGTTAAAGGGATCCCTAGTTTTCCTTGCCAACAGTTAACAGTAGTCAGGACCAACCGAGATTCACTCTAGAGAGGAGAGAAGCTAGAGGGCATAAAACGTTTTGCCATCTCCCAGTTTCATAGCTGCAGTTACCATGTTCCTCCCAACTATTACCTCTACGCCAGTCCACAGGAAGAGTTTTATGAAACTAAAACAGTGTTTATCTGAGTTCCTTAGTGGAAGCTGTAATAAATCATTAACTTATTTGTAAAATTTCACACATGTTATTTAAGAAGATAAACTATACTAAGCAACAAAAATAGCATTGGATTTTTGAGCAGAAGGAAGCTTCACACAAGGGAATTCCCTGCCCCAACTCTACTGCAGTCCCTTGTACCACCTACCCTGTAAAAACCTCTCCTCAGGGTGGGGAAATCTTTGACAGTTGCTTGAGATGGGGCATAGAAGCTTCTGGGTGAAAGAAAAATCACCCAAAATTGGGTGGATGGCATGTTCCACAAATTCTGTCACCTATGGAAGATTCCTTGTACTTCATTTTGATCCCCCTCCCCACTGTATTACTATCTGATCTTGGTGATAAGACTGAGGGTGGTGGGGACATTTTGACAGTTCTTAAATACTTTTTAAAATTAACTTTGACATTCAGCAGTAGATTAACAGTGTAATCCTAAACATGTCTACTCAAAAGTATTGAGTATTGAATTCAGTGGGACTTACTTCCAGAATTGCAGTCTAAATTGTCTCAAGAAGATTGCAATCTTCTTTCCTAGGGTCTTTCAAGAAAACATATTTTTGAAGGACAGCCTTAGAGCTATATAGTCTCTTTAAAAAAATGTAGATTGAAGTATATGATTCACTGGGTACACTTCAGTTGTGTGGTTCTGAGATTAGCAACAACAAAACCGAGTTACAGAACAAATGTGTTTGTCTAATCTGAAATAAATTGTAGGGTTCTATAAAATAACTTGGTCTTGTTTAACTGAGAGTCAAGATTTCAGAATGAAAACTGCAGCATTGATTGAGATTGTTAGATGTTCTCACAGTATGGTGAGTACTCATCTGTTTAGGCATATGGAGTATTTTGGCTGCTGAGCTAGATAGTTAATATAATGTCTAGCATCCAAGTATGGACACAACTGTTACAAAGGCAGAAGGCAGGGAACTCATGTATAGAGCTTATTTAGACAGTTCTGAGAAAAGGAAAAAGTCTAGTAAGAATAATTAGGATTTGATTATCTGTATTTGGAAAATGAAAGTTTGGTAATGTTTATATTTCTTGAATGTTTTGTGTTATTTATAAATAAGGTGATGCACTTTTGAAAACCACTGAAGAGTGTTTGCTGCTCAAATGCAGCTTTTTCCAAATAGAACAAATAAACATGATTTTAACATTTAATGTATAGTCAAATTTCTGCAAAATACTTTTATAAAGTACAGACTATTGCCTTATTTTCTTAACACCTACCTGCTTATCTCTGTCTTTTAGGTCTGTTCTATTAATTACATGATAATTATGATATAAAGGAATGTTGCATCTTTAATGATGTTTTTGTGCCCTGTGTAGTTAAGCTTTAATGCTAGGGGGAGGGAGGGAGATTAAATTAGCCTTCTAACCTCTTTCTGTTCCAGACTGATGATGGAAAATAAAAGCTCTTAGCCACAAAATGTAACACTTAGAATTAATATTTAATTACTCCAGCAAATTGTACACTGTGGCTGAAAGCTTCCAAAGAGTTGTTAGTGCCACAATTGACCTACAAGTTTAATAATAACTCACTTCTTGAAGCAAGTGCCAGTTCAGCATAGTGGAGCCACTGTAAGAAAGTCCTGAGAGATTAAAATCAGCAAACCAAATGGCAGACGAGGATTCCTGGGATGGAGCCTTCTGGAAAGCTGGGAGCTGGAGTAGCTTTTCAGCCAGGATTCAGATGAGAACAGTGGGTGAAAAAAACTGATCCCTCCTGTTCTGGGAGTTTCTGGTTGGAGTCCAAAATCCTTCGATTGATGTTTATAAAATGGTCTTACTTCAGCTTATTAACTTACGCTGCAGATCAAATAAGAAATGTTTTTCCACAGTCTTTCTGTTAGAAGCTCTTCAAAATCCATTCTCCCTACTCCTCCCCCATGAGCTGTGCTTGCATGGCATGAGATTTAGAAATGTCTGTATCGCATGTACTTTAAAGTATATGTTGCGTCTCATTCATTATATTTACTTTTAATTTCTGAAACATAAGCAGTACGTTTCATAGTTCACATTTTAAAAAAGGTGCTGTTTAATTGTGCAATTTAAAGCAGGAAAAGCTAGCTGATAAATCCTTCAGCCTTCTCTTTTCTTAAAAAATATTTTCGTAAAATAGGGCATCATGAGTTCAGAAATGTGAAAACACACAGCAACAGACCGAAGAAGGAACACTTTGCATTATTTATTGGCTGCATCATTAATATTTAAAGAAAAACTAGTCATTAGTTAAAAATTAAAGCAGATGAGGGCCTTGCCAGCAGAGGGAGCAGTCATGTCTTCTGTCAGATTCCCATCATTTCCCCACCTATTTCATCTTTTTTCCCAGCCAGTCTCCCATCTGGACCTAGCTTTGGCAGCCTGTTCCTGATGACAGGCTATAATTTTATACTCAATAAGGGATTAGTGTAAACTGATTGTAAAATTCAGTATCTTTAACCTACCATTTGATTACAAACATCAGATGGATGCTCTGCTTGATATTTGCTTGTTGGTGATTGCATATGTAGGCAAGTCGCTGTTTGGTCCTCTATGAATTACTTAATTCCCTCCTTTGAGGAAGCAGCAGAGATATATAGCTATTTCAAATGCAGCACATTTCTTATATTTAAACTGAATCAGAAAGAGGTATTTGGTTTCTAACAAGAATTCAGATTTCCCAAAGTCATTCTGCCTCTAATATGATTTCTGTCTTTGAAATGCATAAAAAATTAAAATTATAACTAGTAAAGCAGTATTTCTATTCTACCTTGACTACAGAAAAAACCTGTTCAAAATATGCTACATTTTTCAGACAACTGACAAAGGTATCCAACCTTCTCTTACTCAAGTGTCTTGTCTGTAGTATAAATTAAATATCAGTGCTAAGGATGTTTTCTTGGAAGAGAGTTCACTTGAAACCAATAGGATTCTCATATCCATCCTTCTTTATTATATACGTAAAAAAAAAAATATGTTGCAAACAATGCTGGAAGCAATAACACTGATTGGATGAACTTTTGTTCATATTGGAATATAAATTTTCATAGCTCAGTAGTAGCAATCTGATTCCATTTTTGGTTAAAGTAGAACCCATTCCTTTTTGTATTGGACTGACTTTTCCCAAAAATCCCCCCATCCCTACTAAACCTAAAGGTTCCCCTTCCTTGGCCTAGTCAAATACTGAGGTGCATGCACAATATTTAAATCATATGACCTACATATAATTTAAGAAGACGGCACACGTGGAATAGAGAAACCAAATTTTTGTCCTACATTTTGCTTACATGGCCTCAGGCAAATGACTTGATTATTATTTTCTGTATCTTTAAGATGACAAAATGGCTTATTCTATCCTGTTACTGTGTTTTGTAACCCTGACTGTGTAGTACGTTGCATTTATTAGTAGTTTTACTCCAAAAGTTAGTGTGCTTGCTGTTTTTCTTAATCTGTTATTGCCTCCATAGATCAAGTTGTACCTGGACCAAATTACAATTCAGAACTATTGCCCTCTTCATCAGATACATGAAGGGTTATTATGTGTTGGGGAGGAGTGTAACCAGTGAAGTGAAAAAGAAATGAAATGCAGACGGTATGAATAGAGATAAATATATTATTAACAGTAACTATTCACAATAAACAGTTACTGTTGATAACACAGATGTCCTGGCATTGGCACATGCGGTGCAATTTTTTTTAAAAAAAAAAACTTTGTCTCAGTTCAGTCTTTATGATTTGCAATTCAGCAGTTTCATGTTGCAGTCTTTCTTTGAAATTCCTTTATTCAAGGATGACCTTTTTAAGATCAGTTACAGAGATGTGTGCCCACTGGTTTTTGGATATTGCTATTTCTGATGCCAGAAGACTGACCTGGTTGTCCTCTGTAGAATGCAGATGGTGGCCTACATCATGTTGGAAGCTAGGGTTGGGTGATACCAGCTTTTCAACATCACGGTGTATCGCCAGCCAAACATTGCGGTTTGGCAATATACTGCAATGTTGAAAAAACAAGCTGCATTGGCCTCTGCCTGGGAGGCCCTTGGGGAAACTGCCCCAGCTCTCACGGCAGGAACTGAGGCTATTTCACCCAGGCACTGGGACAACACAGCTTGTTTGCGCAGCTCAGCTGGGGAGCGGGAGGATTCCTGCTCTCCAGCTGAGACAGCCCCAGTGCTCCTGCCGCTCACACAAGAGCGGGCAGAGCATCAGGGCTCCTTTAACTGCTCAAAGTGGGGAGCTCCAACCACACTCTCCTCAGCTGAGCAGTTTCAGGGAGCCCCCCCCCCCCTCCGGCACATCAGCTCACAGGAGCCAGCACCAGGCTGGGGGCTCATTTAACTGCTGGGCTGTGGTAAGGGCAGCTGCACACTCCTCATCCGAGCAGTTTAAAGACGCAGAGGGAGGAACAAGGTGTATTGGCACCTTGCTGATACAGCTTGTTTCTCCGTCTTCATTGTATGAGGGCGGAGTGCAATGGCAGTTTCACTCAGTGATATATTGCTGGTGAAACTGCCGCTGCTCCTGAGTCCCTCTGCTAGCAGTGCCGCTGGTAGAAGGAACCCTAGCGGCCACGACCAGCAGAGGGACTCAAAAGTGGTGGCATTTTCCCCAGCAATATACAGTACCGCTGAGGGAAGTCCTCGGCGATATATCGCCCAGGCAAAAGCTGATCAAGTGAATGAACACCAGATACTGTGAGTGACATTTGGTTCTGCAGTAGTGTTGCCAGATTAGACATGGGGACGAAACTGAGCATCGGGATGTTATCCCTGTCTTTGTACAGTGGTGCCTCGCAAGACGAAATTAATTCGTTCCGCAAGTCTCTTCGTCTTGCGGTTTTTTCGTCTTGCGATGCACGGTTTCCCATAGGAATGCATTGAAAATCAATTAATGCGTTCCTAGGGAAACCGCCTTCAGACCAGGTCCGGGGACAGTCTGTCCCCGGACCTCTTCTGAAGGCTGGGGGGGGGGACAAGGGCTTTTCTTTCCACCCCCAGCATTTAAAAAAACCCCGGGACAGCGGAGGACTTCTCCGCTGTCCGGGCGATCTTAAAATGCTGGCGGGCGGCATTTTAAAATCGCCCCGGACAGCGGAGGACTTCTCCGCTGTCCGGGGCGATTTAAAAGCCCCTGGGAAGGCAGGCAGGGGGGACAAAGACTTTTGCTCCCCGCCCGCCTTCAGAAGAGGTCCTGGACCTCTTCTGAAGGCGGGCGGGGGGCCAAAGTCTTTGCTCCCCCCCGCCTGCCTTCAAAAGGTGTCCCCGCTGCGGCGGGAGGTGTCCCCTGCCCCCCCGCCCGGCTTCGGAGCACCGGGAGAAGCCATCTCCCCGCAGCCCCTTGCTTCAGAAGAGGTCCGGGGGAAGCGGGGAAGCGAAGCGCTTCGCTTCCCCGCTTCCCCCGACGTCTTTTGCAGCAAGGGGCTGCAGGGAGATCACTATCTCCCCCTAGCCCCTTGCTTCAGAAGAGGTCCGGGGGAAGCGGGAAGCGAAGCGCTTCGCTTCCCCGCTTCCCCCGGACGTCTTTTGCAGCAAGGGGCTGCAGGGAGATTGCTATCTCCCCGCAGCCCCTTGCTTCAAAAGAGAAGACCCGCTGTCCCCGGGGCAAGCTTCGTTTTGCGAAGCAAGCCCATAGGGAAATTCGTCTTGCGAGGGAACTCGAAAACGAAAAAACCTTTCGTTTTGCGAGTTTTTCGTCTCGCGAGGCGTTCGTCTTGCGGGGTACCACTGTATATCTGTTATGTTGCCTGTTGTTGCTGGTAATCTATGATGCAACTGCATTTGGAATACTTTGTACAGTTCTGGTCACCTCACTTCAAAAAGGATATTGTCGAGTTGGAAAAGGTTCATGAAAGAGCAACCAAAATGATTGAAGGGGTGGAGCAACTCCTGTAAGAAAAGGTTGCAGCATTTGGGATTTTTTTTTAGTTTAGAGACAAGTTTGTATTATTCTTTGTGGAACTATGCTTGAATACCTCTCAGAAAATACTGCTGCTCATGTTCTGAATGGGCTCATCTTCCTGGAACATGAGACCCTGCCTTTATTGTTAAAATTGTACTGGCTACCAGTCTGTACCCAGACTCATTTACTGATACTGATTATCTAAGGCCTAAATGGTTTGATACTATGATACATAGAGGACTAAGGAAACCTTGTATTACCTTTGTCTGGGGTATGTCAGTGCTAGAGCAGTGTTTGGGAATTTGTTGCCTTCTAGAAGCTGTTGGACTCCAACTCCCATCAGCCCCAGCCTGTAATAGCCAGTAATCATGGATATTAAGAGTTAGTTCGGCATTATCTGGAGAGGCATACATTCACTATACTCTGCAGTAAAAAAAAAAAAAAAAGCTTCAGTGTGACTACTTCCAGATTGTGGAAATCTGACTCAGGAGAGACTCTGGCTGAGTTTTACTCGCTGGAAAACCCACTACTTTCTCCCCTTTACTGGACCACAAACACAAACTTACTTTGTCTCTCCCCCAACCTCCAACACTCATTCTCTTCTCCCACTGGAGAAGATAGGCAAGGAAGCAACACACATGCTTAGCTTTTAGGAGAAGTCTAGCCAAAGCTGGCTAGAAAAATTTTCTTCTACCAGCTTTCTCCCATTCACAGTTTGCAGAATCCAATACTACATTAGCTGCCTTGTAGCTCTTTCTTCAAGTGAAAGGGCAGATATAAGTACACTAGAACCAATCTCTACAGAGAAATGCTTCTTCGGCATCTATTCAATCTCCTTTGTGGTACCCCCAAAAGATGACGTCTCTTGGAGAGCCATCCTGGACCTAAAATTTCTGAACCAATAGGTAACCTACAGGAAATTCAAAATGGAAATTCTTTGTCTGTCAAACTCAGCAATGTCCTAATCCATCACAGATTCCATCATAGTGAAATCCAGCATCAACAGACAAGGAGGCACCCAATTTTGGGAGCTTCAGGCAGAAGTATGTCTCTTCCTCAGCTGGACAGAACACAACATCCAGTCAGCCGCAGCCAAGCACATCTCCAGTCTCCTGGACATGCAAGGAGACTGGCCAAGACTGCAGGAAAATGGACCAAGCAAAATGGCAACTGCATTCGGCAATTTTCCATCAGCTTCTGTCAAAGTTCAGCCAATGCCATGTTTGCTTCAGACTAGAATCATCAGCTCCCACGGTTCTTTACCAGATTGCCCCACTCTTCCCATGGCCACCAGGTCTTTTCTTCCCTCCACTTCCCATTATTCTGAGGGTCCTCCAGAAGATCAGAGAAGAGCTCCTCATCACACCATTCTGCATTCTGGTCTTGTTGTTATTGGTTCCCTCAAATACTCCACCTGGCAGTCTCCTCTCCGTGGTACTTACCTCACAAATCTCCTGTCTCAGGACCCAGTTCTTTATCTGGAGCCCAACCAGCTCCAGCTGACTGCGTGGAGTTTGAACGATGACTCTTTACCAAGCTGGACTTACCTACAGATTTCTTTGCTACACTCCTACACTCCAGGAGGCCCTCCACCATCCACTAGTACCAATCTGCCTGGGAAACCTTTCAGCTCTGGTGTGCAACCACAATACACTTCTCCAAGAAAGTGGAAGTTTTCCACTATCCTTTCCTTTCTCCAGGATGGCCTTGGCAAAGGCCCTCACTCAAATACCCTCAAATGGCAAGCAGTGGCTCTCTCTTCCATCCTGCTATAACCACCCACTGCCCCCCTCTCATTCCATCCACTCTTGAAATGATTCCTTAGAGAGGCAGCTCTAAAGTGTTCCCTGACCAGCCACAGATTCCCATCCAGGAACCTCCACAAGCCTCCCTTTGAACCACAAGGGGAGGTCTCCTTCAAGGTCTCATTTGTAGTGGCTATCATTTCAGCTCGCAGAATTTCAGAACTCAGAGCTCTGTCTACAGCCAAGCACCTCTGCGCCTTTCAAAGTCAAACGCATCTGATAGCCTGGTTGGGTCTAGTTATTAATAACAATAACAACAACAATAATTAATAATAAAGAATATATAAAAAATTACTAATAAAGAATAATAATAGTTTGTTTGGATTTTAGTAGATATCAGTGTTTAGTATCATTACATGTAGGGTTAGTTTGGATGTAGTAGTACTGGCCTGATTAACAAATCATAGTTTATTAAGCTACAAACAAGTGTCATCCCCTCCTTACATACCAGTTTTGCTATTCCTATCCTGGCTGGTTTAAACCAGTTTCTCATTGCATCTGAACAAATAAACTGTTGTTTAATATCAGCTTCCTAACTAATATAGTTCAAAAACATCTGGTTCTTTATTTGAGGGTATGTATTGTATCATTCTCAGTGTCTCAGTCACTGGAAATGAGAGAAAAGCAAGTTTTATTCTGATCAGTTGATCACAGCATAAGTATAAGCTACTCAAATGCAGATTATTTCATGTACAGTGGTACCTCTGGTTACGAACATAATTCATTCTGGAGGTCCATTCTTAACCTGCAACCGTTCTTAACCTGAGGTACCACTTTAGTTAATGGGGTCTCCCACTGCCACCGGCGCACGACTTCTGTTCTCATCCAGAGGTAAAGTTCTTAACCTGAGGTACTACTTCCAGGCTAGCGGAGTCTGTAACTGAAGTGTCTGTAACCCAAGGTACCACTGTATTTCTTACCAGGATAGAAAGGCCTTGTTCAGTCCTTATTCAGGAAGAATGAGCTCAGTTAGTAAGTATTGAGAACAGGGACTCAGGTGGTTGTTGCAATGGAGAAAGTACCTCGTAAAGAGAGGGGGAGTTGTTTTTAAAAACAGACTGTTAACTTTAGAAAATGAGGCCTCTGTGGTTATCAACTGCATTCTGAAAATACCTTAACCGGGGGAGGGGGGGCCTGCAATAGAGGATTTGACAGCTGGTCTTACAAGAGCAAATGGCTACATATTAAGATTGGAAAAGAGTAGCTTCTGTTAGCACTGCCAAGTTATAGGAAAGCTTTTTTGGAATGTCCTAGGAACAAGGAACTCTCCAAGACTTGAGCTGGATAAATTTATGGAGGGTATCTTAATATTCTATTTTATTCAGTGCAGAATTCAGCGGCCAGATTGCTCACTGAGACAAGAAAAAATTGAGTATATAATGCAAATCCTGGCCTGACTTGCAATGGCTGCCAATTAGTTTCTGAGCCCTTTGACCTATAAAGCATTAAACAGCTCAGGACCGCAGTACCTCAAGAAACGCCTCTCCCCATACAAACCAATGCAGACCTAACTAAGAGAGCATTCCACAAGTGTGGAGCCACCACAGAAAAGGCCCGTTCTCGTGTGATCATCATCTGAGACCCTTCTTTGTGTTCCTCCTTCACAAGAGGTCTGGAGGGTAGCATATGAGAAAGGGCCTTTTCTGTGTTGGCTCCCCACTTGTGGAATGTTCTCTTAGGGAGGCTCGCCTGGCACCTTTGTTGCATATCTTTAGTCACCAGGTAAAAAGATTCCTCTTCTTCCATGCCTTTGGCTAATTAAACAATCTACAGCCTTCTAAGCTGCGGGGAGGACAGTATTTATGTCTGTTACTATGGTATGCATTTCTGTGTTTTCATATTGTAAACCACCCAGTGATCCTCAGATGAAGGGCAATTTTATCTTTAAATATACTTTTGAGGTCATCCTTTGGAGAGATAGGACATCATTATGCCCCTAGAAGCATATTATTATATATATTAGCATTCCCTTTTGGAACATTAATAACAGGAGCCAGAAAACAGATTTTTTAACCACTTGAACCTCCTACCTGTAAACAGAGGGGGAGAGTGAGCCCTCATAGTTGAAATATATCATAAAAACCTATTGGGCATCCCCCCCCCCCAAAGCAGAACATTTCAATCTGCATATTAATCTGAGAATTGTAAGCCAGTAGAGCTTTGAGCTCAAAACCAGCAGCTTCCTCAGGTCTCTGTCCTTGTTAACCTCCTACAGAAACAGTAGCTTGAGGAATCTGCTCTTGGTGGTGAAGCATGAAAGGAGGTCCCTGGATTCAGACACTCCCACATCCCACTGCAGCCCTTCCCTTCCCTAGGAGATTACCTCAGGACCGCAACACCTCAAGGACTTCAATACTTCTCCTCATATGAACCTACCCAGACCCTGCAACCATCATGTGAGCCCCTACTTCATGTGCCTCCTCCATGAGAGGCCTGGAAGATGGCAACATAAGAAGAGGCCTTTTCTAGAGTAGCTTCCCATTTCTGGAATGCTCTTTCCAGGGAGATTCGGCTGGTGCCTTCATTATATACCTTTAGGCACCAAACCAGTGGCGTAGCGTGGGGGGTGCAGGGGGGGCCGGCCGCACCGGGCGCAACATCTGGGGGTTAGGGGGCGCAAATCCATGGGTTAGGGGGCGCAAATTACTTGCCTTGCCCCGGGTGCTGACAACCCACGCTACGCCACTGCACCAAACAAAAACATTCCTCTTCAGCTAGGCCCTTGGCTGATTATGATCGGATACCCTTTTAAATGTGTTGTGGGGGAGGGGGTTATAGGTTTGTTTCTGTTCTTGTTTTTATTATGTATTTTGTATTTTTTTTAATCTTGTATTTTTGTATTGTGAACTGCCCTGAGATCTATGGATGAAGGGTGGTTGAATGAATGAATGAATGAATGAGTGAGTAAATACAACCCTGCTCCCATTTATGCGTTTTCAGTATGTGCATTGCGTAAACCCCAGAAGTGACCCTTTTCTAGAGGCGGAATGGTACGGGGCGGGAAAGGGTGTTTGCAGGTTTTTAAACAACGTTTCAAATATACACAGTTTTACTGATGCACGTAGTGGCTCGGAATGTAACCCCCATGTAAATGGGGGTGGCTGGCCTGTAAATAAATAAATAATAGTTGCATCAAGATCTGCATCCCAGATGTGTCCACCCAGCAGTATCCTTTTGCATGTGTGGATCTGAAGGAATGAAGATATTATTGTTTACAAAATGGGAAATTAATATTCATTAATGACTGTTCAGTAATTTGAATATTTAAATATAAGAGTCCTAAGCTTTTGTGTATCCCAGTTAATCTACCAAAACTTATTCTTTTCTGTACAATATGTGTTCGTGTTCAAGTCTCCCACTGACATTTGCTTGCTAGCTTGCTTATTAATTAAATTTGTATGCCACCCTTTATCTACAGATCTCAAGTTAGTTCACAACATACAAATACAGTATGAAATACCGGGTAAAAACAAGAACAGAGAAAACAATAACCCCCCCACCCCCTCTCACAAAAGAATATCGGATATTAATCAGCCAAGAGGGACATTCTCACCTGGCGCCTAAAGGTGCCTAATGAAGGTGCCAGCCGAACCTCCCTGGGGAAAGCATCTGGGGAGAAATGAATAGAACTTGAAAATGCTTAACTTTAGCCTGGTTCACATGGCACCTTAAGCCAAACCTTGACTCAGCTCAGAATGGTGTAGCTGCAGAAAGGACTGGGGAGAGGAGCAAAACAGCTATGAGTTTCTCTCTGAGAACCCTTTACAATTGTGCCATCTTGCCAAGCCAAGCTTTGTCTTGGTGTGTTGTGCAAACCAGGCCTTTGAGTGGATTGGATTATGTATGTATACATAACGCTTCCTTCAAACTATAATCTAATTTTAATAATAAAAATTACATTAGAAAACATTACAGTGTATTCTCTGGCAGAGGAGAGGTAATGCTTCTCACATTTTCAATAATTTCTAGGTATTGATGACCTATTTTTCCTTCAAATTGTCATTGAGAATATAAAGGGCTGCTCTTTGAACCTTAATTATCTTTTTCATCATAGGTTGTGCATTTTGTTTCCATGTTTTACAGAATAAAGCAATTATGGAACGTGTTACAAACTTGTCAGATACGGTAGTTGGTCTTGAATCATTTATTGGCTCTGAGAGAGAAACCAATCCATTATACAAGGATTACCATGGTAAGTTCCGTCCTTTCCTTAGCAATGCAAAAAGTGTGCCCTAAGTGCTTCTAGGGCACTTAGCAGTTTACCCTGCAATTGGAATATCTGCCATAAAGTAGCATTTGATTTCATTTTTGAATATGCCTCTTAAATGTTTCACCTTGCTAACCAATCTTGATTTAGACATATTTTTTTTACTAAAGTGCATTAAGGCTGCAAAGGAAACATGGCAACTCCTTGCATGTTGTCAAGCTGTATTACCAAGGCATGGCTCAATCAGATGTACATCTCAACAGGCAGGCTTTGGGGAATTCACATGCAGAGGAGGCTTGGCAATTGTCTGACCAGTGAGCTGAAATTGTCATGAAATCAATAGTTTTGATCTGCCAAGTTCTAAATAGAGAACATGAAGAACAGTTATATATTTTGGTGAACAGACGGCTAAATGATACAGCACAAAGGGAGAATTTTATTTCTAAAGATTGCCAATTAATTTTCTTGAATTTAACTACGACAAGTTTTTAAAAATCAGAAGATTAGAAGTGTATGGTACAATTTAAATTATATAGAAAACCAGTTTTGCTGTAGAAACTTCTTGCAGTCAACTTTTCATGCATTTTCATCAAGAATGTCTAACAACATTTTTGTCTGGATTCTTTTGTACAGATTTTTGTGCAAGTTCTTGGAACACGCTTTCAGAGAGTTTAAACGTTATTAAGAGTCTAAACTGAATGACAAACAGTTTTAGCTAATCCAGAACAGAGCTTTGAGTGTGCATAAATTACCATTATTATTATTGTACACTACTGTAGTTCCATGGAAACCTCCAGTCCAAAGACTGAGCTGCTTATTTGAATCCTGCTGTAAATGTTGTAAGAATGTGTAAATGCTCTTCGGCATAAAATGAGAAAACGCAGCTTGGATGGAGTAGTGGCAACTTATTTGCTTCAGCTTGATTAGTGCTGTACTTTTTATGTAACAAACAAATCTCTTGAAATCATTTCCTTAAGTAACAAAGTGAGTATCGGAAATGAAAAAGCTATTGAAAAAAATAGCCTTTTTTTTTTTTTTTTTACTTATATAGGTCATGTGGCATTTGTTCAATCAAATACAGTCCTACAGATTAAATATTGTTACTTTTTAATAGTTGTGAAGCTATGTAAGGGAACACATATATTTTGCAATGTGCTTGTGTTCTTGTTTAAAATGTTGTGTTCTTTCTTAATCAGTAACAAATCGTTTTTTCTATAAATTATTCCACTGCTTAGTTAATTTGTAACTTTTTGAGACTTCTGCAAAACATTCAGGGATTTGTCTTTCTAAAATTCATTTGTCAAGAAGTATATTGCTCAAAAGTGGAAAGGCTTGTACATTAAAAATTATGACTTTTACATTAGTAGCTTTATAATTTAATAGCATTTGTTTTTACAATTTCAAAACATTGATAACTTGTGACCTTGCATCACAGTTTACTGCTTTTAGCATGCACACACTTCCTGAAGGCCATTCTCTGTTTGCTGCATTTATATGCACTTCACTCCTGCACTAGTTTCTAAAGCACTGTGTGTTAATATTAAACTGTGCATAACAATTCCTTTGTTTTGAAACATAAGCATGTTTAATAGAACATTGAACAATGGGTGTGGTTTGATTTCTAGTTATTATTTTCATGTCAACAGCTTTTACTAGATAGATAACTGGTTAAGTACACCAACAACATTCTTAAGCGGCATCCCTCAAAAGACAGAATTGGGGCAGTGATTTACCACTACCATTTGAAGTGTACAGAAACATTAGCCAAGAAACGTGTTTTATATCATTTGGTTAATCATATTTACATTGATCTCACCCCAATTTGAAATGCACTGGTTGTGATCCCAAGAAATAATTAATGCACTAATAAGAGCACTGTGTGTTCAGCCAGCATTTTCTTTCCAAGTTTCCTCTCTGTTAGCTCCCAGTCTAAAGATGCAAGCTGTTTTTAAACTGAATAGTAGCTTGCCTCTTCAAGAGTAGATGTTCTAGCTGCATATATATTGACCCTATTCACACACAAATTGCTACCTTGGAACTGTGGAACCCAGTTTCACTGGAATAATTGTAGTCTACTTCCATGTATTGGCACTAGTCCAGTTAAAGGTGGGCACAGCTGAGTTTCCTTGAAACTGGTAAGACTTAGTCCAAAGTAACTGAATAGCTTCTCTTGGTTTCAATGAGAATTTGTCATTAACTTTAGACAGATTAGGTCTGATGTGTTTAAGATTGTCTGAAGGAATAAGTTTGCATTTGCAGTAAGTTCTACAAAAATAATTCTAGCTTTCAGTAATTTAAGAAAAATACAAATTATAACATTCAGGGGTTTAAAAGATGTTTAATTTTTTTAAAGTTTTGGTCTCTTGTATAATAGTGTATTCAGCAACATGTACTATTTCTTAATTTCCCCTAAAAACAGCTGATTTTACTTCACAGTTGAAAAGAGTGTTCATTTTTAAAACAAGGCCTGCTTGATAAAATTGCCATTTGAATTGCCCAGTATTTTTTATCTTTATTCATTAAATTTAAAACAAATGTAATGTAACTTTTAATTGAGATGTCTTGTAAAATATTTCTCATTTTCTATTGTGGAAAATGACCCTTTGGTTGTTCAGAAACTATATTAAGCTGCACAGAAACCATCCAGCATCCTTGTCAAAAGAAATCAGCTTGAGACCCATCTGACAGTATGCAGAGCTTGCAGTGTGCCCAGTATTGTTACAAAATTCCTGCAAGCTCAATGAACATCTTGCATGCAGAAAATAATTTATGTTGGGTTTATGTCATGATTAAAATTTTCCAGCAGCATATTCTACAACTCTAGTTCCCACAAGACTTTTTAAAAAGTCATCTTCAAGGTGTAAAGCAAAATACTTTTCATTAGAGCTTCACTGGTTATCAGTAACCCATGAGCCTTGCTTTGCTGGCTGCTTACTGGTGCATTTAATAAAATAAAGATCACTCAGTGGTGCCGTGGGCAGCATGCAAGGTGATAGCCATATTTGCTTACTGTAAATACAAGGGAAAATCACACACAAACCGGCTGTAGTTTTGACAAGTATTAAGATCCCTCTTTACATCTGTACCTCTGTACCAAAGTGCAATTAGTTTTCCTCGCACAAGGATTTCTGTTTATCTTATTCTGCTTGATTACTTGAGTATAATCGCACCGTTTGCTTCATTGCTCCTGGTCGCAAGCTCCAGTTTTAAAAGGGGAGGATGAGTGTGTGTAAATATACTGAATTCTGCTGTAAGACATTAATTTACGCATCTGGATATCAGCATTTTCTTAATTCTTTTCCTCTATTACTTTTCCTTTTCACAAGGTTTGATTCACATACGCCAGATTCCTCGGCTTAATAGCTTGAGCTGCGATGTGTCAGACACGAAGGACCTTGCTTTTAGATTGAAAAGGAAGCTATTCATTATTGAGGTAAGGTTTTTTCCTGTATATATACAATTCTGCATGAAAGATGAAATCTTGTCTTAAATGTTTAACCATATTTAATTTGTATCAGCTATTTAGCTGGCTTTTCATGCTTGGGAAGGTTTTAGAAATTATTGTTTTTATTATTAAAATGAAGTCAATTTCTGCGTTACAGAAACTGAAGTATCCGGAAACCATTCATTTTATTTTCAAACGAATGTATAAAAAGTAGGCCACAACCTTCAATAACAAAGCATGACATGCATATTTCTAAAGACGTCAAGAGCTTGTTTAATTATATGGTAATGACTTGCTCTTTACTTGTTTTAGTGAGTGGGACAGTGTTTACATCTTATTACCCCAGTTGAGGGTTTCTAATGTGCAATGCTGCCTAAAATTGAGTGTGCTGTGAAGGATAAGTGTCCTTATCAATATTCAGAAACCACGTCCTTTGCATTACTGGAATCACCTTCAGCTCTTCTGTGTCATTTTAAACACAGTATCATTTACATTAATGTCCTTAAGTAAATTTTCTGCTGAATTTAAACTCCCCCCCCCTGACCTTTTATGCATAGTCCGCAGAGAAGGCAATAACACAAAAAGATTATTTTGTTTTAGGCTTGCTAAAGAGCAAGTGGACACAGAACTATTAAGCAATTAGAGCTGATGTATTTATTAACCAAGTAAATGCCGAGTGAAAAAAGAGATGGCTTTGGGAGTCATCAATACAGTCTCTACAGCTTTTAAACAAAGACATAAAACAGCCAAGCAGGCCTGACAAATCATTTAGTTTAATCTCTTTTCAAATGAAAAGCTGTTAAGCAGGCCACTTGTCTTAACTGCTTGAAACCATAAAAGGAAGAATTGCCACCAATATATTAGCATATTTTTTACTTCATCACCAAATGATGGTCAATGTGGCTTGGCACTGCTTTGGTGTTTGGGATTTCACCCTTAAGTGACCACTTTGGCCCTTATTTGACCCTCTGCCCTCTTTAGCTGGCCACTTGATAAGGTAACTTAAGGGTTCCCTTTCTCTCTCTCTCTCCATCTCTCTCAGTGTCTCTCCACAATTGCAAGTTGCACTAACCTATAAATTGTTGAAAGGAACCTATCAAGTGACAAATTAAAGTGCCCTCCTCCTAATAATGGTCATCAATGTCCTTAATTATCTAGTCCTATTGAAAGTAGTTAATAGTTAATCAAGAAGCCAGTTTTTCAGGCAGGTCATCTCTGCATGAGTACTTGAAGTTTCTCAACTAGAGATGCTCCGTTCAAAAGCCACTTAAAGCCAAATATGCATGATGAAGATTGTTGTGTCATATTTTTTTTTTCCTTTTAAGAGATTGTGATTCCTCTGTGGGTTTTTCACTTCTCAGGAAAGAATACATTTAATGGAACTAAACACTGTACTGTAGTAGTCCATTTTAACATAATTTCACTTCATCAAAAGGCTATTCATCTTCTGATTCACTACTACAATAAGGGACCTTAATATTCATGCTAGAATTTAAAATGTAGAAACTGTAATTGTTATCTGACACAGGCAAACAGGCAGAGTATTTTCTTACTGTGTTAAACTTCCATTTAATATATCTCTGAATGAAACAATTTTGATTTATTTTTCCACAAGGAAGCTTGATTTAGAAGAGCTTTCCTCTATAAATAGACTCTCTGATTACTATTTTCTGTTGCTCTAAATTTCAAACCCAGAGCCCACTATACAGAATTTCTGGAGCCTAAGGGTAAAGACATTTGATTTAGCAATGTTAAGGAGCCTTTGGACAAGAAACTGTAGACATGCATAGATGACCTACTTGAATAATATCATCCCTCATTGTTCAAGACTATGCGCCTTATAAATGATTTTCATTCTTGCTGGAGAAAAAGCTACTAAATTATCACAAATCTGTCTTAATTACAGCATTGCCCTGCACTGGTGTTCTTCTACTCATATTTTTAAATTGCAGAATGATAGTATAAGTAAGGTAGTATAAAGCATTGGCTACATAGCTCATGTAACCGTAGCATGGAGGTAGTTGTCCAAGATCGTATTAAATTTAAGAATTCAAAAAAGGAAAAAATAAAAGCCCTTTTCATACCTGGATTAGAAATAAATACAAATAAATACAAGCATCATAAATTATACAAATTATAGCAAATTTTACAGACGTGTCATTTTTAAAAAGAGTTGAGAAAGTAATATAGCATTCTTCAACAGGGGGTTAAATGAAGAGGTTGAAGGTTATAGACAAGTAGCAGTGTACACAACATTCATACGGGCATTGTGTTGAAAGCTAACAATGTCTCTGAAAAACAGATTAGAATCTTGATGTCGGAATTTACAGGTGACTTAGAACATAACTACTTCAGCTATGTTTTCATCACTAGGCTATTGCTTGTCAAGTAACAACATGAGTACACGGGATGAGTTTTCTCAAATTCCTTAGTATGTTATTAGTTATCCAGTCTTATCATAGGGTCCTTTACAATGTGCTTACTAGCAACCAGCTTAAGTGTCATATCATCATTACCATTATAAAGAGGTCATACTAGGCAGTCTATTATTTTTAATGCTTAAGTACATGTTAATGCGGAAAAGTAGAAAACGTAGTGGCCTTTGGTAGTGGTATGTAATGTATGTATTTTTGGCAATATTGATTGGAATTTAAAGTATGCCTATGTGTACATTTTTACTCGCTTGTTGGAAATGAGATAATGATTATGCATTCTAAGAAATGTATTGATATTTCATTGCATTTATACATGTTTTAAAATACTAGTGCATATCTCTTTAAAAATAGAGACTCGCAATTTTGAAGTTAGCTTGTCTAATCCTATTTCTTCCTACTTTGGAATCTTAATTAGAAGGAGATAAAAACCATCATTTGACTAAATTATTGTCTTGAATCTGTAGCAAAAGGTATAATCCGCAATTGGGCCAATTAGTGTACCCCATAGTTAGCTATGCTGAGGCAGGCAACTTGATTAGATCTGACACCAGCCTAGTTCCCACTGTTGTTTTGCCAGGTATGATGGTCAGACTTCAAAGGGCTTGAGGCATCAGCAGGGCAAGGTTTGGAGGCCAGCTTAGGTCCGGTCGTTAATCTCTCTGCTAAAACCACAGCAGCCATCACACAAAACAAGCTTACACGACACAATCATGCGGTATTAAAGTTTGGGTTGAGTCATGCCAATTTGCCTTTGATTTTCTGATGATTGAGTAAAAGATGGCTACATGACTAGACACATACTAAAAATGTACTGATTAGGTAAGTTCCTTAAATATTTGAAATATTTTTGATTTTTCAGTAGAATAATATGACATGCTGTTTAACTTAATGAAACTCTCTGACAGAAAAGGGCTTGAAATACAATTTGTATTTAGTGTACCTTGAATTAACAGATCTTTTGCCACATCTTATGCTTTTATTTTATATAACTTGTTCCTCATCATTTCAGAGACATTTTTGTAAAAGTTATTTTTAGAAACTCAGCAATGTGTTTTTGCATTAACTTCAAACAGAACTTTAAGGGAACTATTCTTTTCCTTGGACATCTATGCTAAGCCATTCACATAAATGGAATTTCTTCATAATTATTTTCCACTTAAATGCTGAGTAAAGTGCTGTTCAGCTGATGTGATTACATAAGTGTTCCATTCTTCTGCATTCTGATTTGTTGAAATGTTGCAGTAATGGTGACATGTTTCCATTCTGAGGAAAGCCTAGGGCTGCCTTGGTATTATTCCAAATGATTGAAATTGCCATCTTGCTGACTTTCCCTCAGGCTGCTTTAGGCCTGTTTACTTTTGTATTTCATTCTCATGCTCCATCTGAATTTGGCTAGCAGGGCATCACTACCTGGTTTGACAAAACAGTTGAAAAGAATACTCAAGATACTGATTAAATATTGTATTTCTGTCTTATCATATACAATTCGTTATTTAAAATTAAGATATATGTATATATGGCTGCAATCCTAACCTCACTTTCCTGGGAGTCAAAACCAAATAAAAAAATTTCTTCCAGTAGCACCTTAGAGACCAACTAAGTTTGTTATTGGTATGAGCTTTCGTGTGCACGCACACTTCTTCAGATTCCTGGGAGGAACCACTTTGATTACTTACCAAATTCAGTAGGACTTACTTGTGAGTTGGCATGGTTAATTTGGGCTGTGTGGCTACTTAGATTTGATGGACTGTAACTTGTTGTTACTTGTTTAAAACAGCATGAAGGAAAGGCAAAAATGAATAAAATTAATTCATTTTAAGACTTACATGTTATTTTGTACAAGCATGTAAAACTATTTTGTGTTTGCATCTCATTATTTTAATTATCTTCAGTGGAAATCACAATTACAATTATTATGTTTAAAAGGTAGTATAGAATTATGCAAACAAAAAGACAATTTAGAACATGCACTGAGGACATTATATATAAAACAATCTGCATGAATTTGTGTTGCATTATATTTAGTCCAAGAAAGAATACATGCAGGAAGGGATGGTCAATAGGAGAGTACTCTTGACTCCTATAACAGCTGCATGCTCAGACATTGAAGAAGGAGGCCACATAAAATATATGGATGTCATTTTTCATCATACCAAAAAAAAAAATCAAATATCAGTCATGGTTTGTGGGAATGGATTTAGACACTAGGAGATGGAATATTATTAAGTTATTATCCTTCCTTTCTCACGTGAGATCAGCAGAGTACCACCCTTTGCTTCCTTTAAAATTGGAAGCTAATACAAGTTTGATTTAATCTTCTAGAAACAACAATCCAGGATGCTTTAAGGCAGAATAGTTTTTCCTGGTATTACCCATTTTCTCCCCCTTAAAGACAACAATCACACAAACATTTATTTGTGAAGAAATAAAAGTTGCATTTACTTACATAGCCTAAGTCTTGAAGCAGTCGTTTGCAGTAGCAATTATGAAAGCGGGTTTGTAACTAATACCTAAATTACAAAAGAACAAAATGTAAGTTTAAATGGTGTCTGAGCTACAGAGCTCAAACGTGCATTTATGATCAGTTTGGAAGCACAGTGAAGAAAGGGAGGCTGCCAGGCAGAAAGGAAGTATGTGGTGTTACAGCTTCCTGCCAAGGTAGCAGAGGAATTGATCTTACAGAGTTCTCTCTAGCAAATTCACAGGAAAGCTCTGTGAGCCTCAGCCCCTTTGTGTGCCTGGCTGGCAAAACATAATTGTTGGTTTGACTGCAAAAATGACCCACACTTCTATCATCTATACTATCTATATAAATCTTGGCTAACTTGACCTTGCATCAGTGGCCCATATAATGGCTAGAAGGTTCCATGAGCTTCTACAAGTGGTTCTGTGTTACTTGCTATCTATTGAGATTTCAGTAGCATGGTAATAGAGTGGTTTAGGCCATGGGTAGGCAAACTAAGGCCCAGGGGCCGGATCTGGCCCAATCGCCTTCTAAATCTGGCCCGTGGACTGTCCGGGAATCAGCATGTTTTTACATGAGTAGAATGTGTCCTTTTATTTAAAATGCATCTCTGGGTTATATGTGGGGTCTGCCCAATGTTTTGACATGAGTAGAATGTGTGCTTTTATTTAAAATGCATCTCTGGGTTATTTGTGGAGCATAGGAATTTGTTCATTCACCCCCCACTCCAAAAAAAATATAGTCCGGCCCTCCACAAGGTTTGAGGGACAGTGGACCGGCCCCTTGCTGAAAAAGATGCTGACCCCTGATTTAGGCAATTGTGATAAGAGAATGCCTGCTCTATGCAGTTTACCTTGCTGACTAATAAAGTAATAGCTTGGATTTAAGACCAATCTCCAATTTATAGGTTCTCTCTGCATTAGAAACTTGCTTCCGGAATTCTTTTGTTGTATGCAAATCTCATTCCATCTGATGTCCTGGTGGGACTTACATTATCAGTGGCCTTTCATGATAGAACTTGCCATCACCAGAGAGACTGTTCCTTTCCCCCACCTCTAAAAGTAACCTGAACACTTGTTTTTCTCCTTAGTATGTATTTTTTTTCCCTTCCCTTTCATGCCTTTTTTTAATTAAAAAAAAAGATTTTTTTTCTATATGTTATTATATATTGTACTATGTAAAAGCAATATTTGGCAGGGAGTGTAATGTGTGCAGAAGTCATAGTATGATCAGATACTATTCAGCATTTTCACAGGTTACCCAGCTGTGTTGTACAGAGTGAAGTAAAGAAAAATACAAGGATTATCTGTTGTCATATTCATAGTAAACCCATTGAAATCAACTGACACAAGTTACTTAAGATAATTGATTTCAGTAGTTCTACTCTTAAGTATGATTAACGTTATATATCACTAGAATTATAATGAGTAATTTCCAGGGGAATTTATTGCAGTGATTTAAACATGTGGGAGGGGAATTACTGTGGTAGGCCCCACCCTAAAGGTAGGAACAGTGTCTGTCTATATAAAAGTGTATTTTCATGGTTCACACTTCCAGAAACTGATATACACACACAGGTTCTGTTCCAGTTGTGAAGGTACATAAAGAATAGGTGAAGACAGCATGCACAACCCTCATTATCCCCCATACATGTATTCAAAGACTGACTGGAAAGGACTATACTTTCCTGCTTTTAAGAGTTAGATATTTACAGACTGTACTGTACGATACTTAAATAATGAATTAATGTCAATAATTTCTAGCTTCTAAAATGTGGACAACGGAAGTGCTTTGACCTATGATTCCCAGCAAAATTTGTACTTGGATTACTCTAGATTCCCAGTGATCAATATCTATAAAACTACATCTGATATTATATTTTTATGTTATTCTTCCATTGAATAACTAAAAGAGCAAATTGGACATAATTAATGTCTAAGAATCTGCTTCTTGTTTTTCTCTTGAACAAAATATATTTCTAAAGGTGTACAACAGGAGTTGGCAACATTTCTTCTGTGAAGGGTTGCATTCCCTTGTAGTTGATCTATTGGAGCACATGCTGGCGGTGGGCGGAACCAGAACGGATGATGTATGAAGCAAGAGACAAAAGTGTTGCAGATTAACTAATTCAGAATAAAGACTACCCTACTTTAGTTTTTGCAATGGGTACTTCAGATTAGAATTCCCTATCCTGTGCAGCTCTTTCCAGAAGTAAGCCCTATTGGGATTACATATACAACGGACTCCCTACACCCCCAAACATGAGACTAATATGTCTGGATAGTGAGTAAAAGTAATTACTTTCTTACTATAGCATTCTACATACACATACACACACGGCAGATGTCTACCAATTTGTTGTCAGACAGCTGGGAAAAACTTATTTTCCCTAGCCCATACAACCAGGGGGAAAGTTTTTTAAAAAACAACACAATCAAACAACCATAACTTTACCTTTTATTGAATAAAATCCTGCCTCTTGTTGTTCTGAAATGACATCAAAAGAGGAATCACAGAACCCAGGGGTCATCTAGTCCAACCCCCTGCAATGCAGCACTCTCAGCTAAAGCATCCATGACAGGTAGCCACCCAAGCTCTGCTTTAAAATGTCCAAGGAAGGAGAGTCCACAGCTCTCTGAGGGAGTCCGTTCCATTGTCAAACACCTCTTACTGTCAGAAAGTTTTTTTCTGTATGTTTAGTTGGAATCTCCTTTCTTGTAACTTGAAGCCATTGGTTCAAGACCTGCTTTCCAGAGCTGGAGAAAACAAGCTTGTTCCCTCTTCCATGTGACAGCTTTTGATATATTTGAAGATGGCTATCATATCTCCTCTCAGTCTCCTCTTTATCAGGCTAAAACACCCAGTTCCTGGCTAAACATACCCAGCTCCTTCAACCGCTCCTCATAAGGCTTGGTTTCCAGACTCTTGATCATCTTGGTTGCCCTCCTCAGCATTCCAGCTTGTCAACATCCTTCTTAAATTTTGGTGCTCAGAATTGGACACAATATTCCAGGTGTGGTCTGACCAAGGCAGAATAGAGTGGTGCTGTTACTTCCCTTGATCCGGGCATTATACTGTTGTTGATGAAGCCTAGAATAGCATTAGCTTTTTTTTGCTGCTGCATCCCACTGTTGACTCACCTTAAGCTTGTGGTTCACCAAGACCCCTAGATCCTTTTCACATGTACTACTGTCAATCCAGGTGTTCCCCATCCTATATTTGTGCATCTGGTTCTTTCTGCCTAAATGCAGAACCTTACATTTGTCCCTGTTGAAATTCATCTCGTTAGCTTGCGCCCAGTTCTCCAATCTGTTAAGGTCATTTTGAATTCTGATTCTGTCTTCTGCAGCATTAGCTACCTCTCCCAGTTTGGTACCATCTGTAAATTTGATGAGCATCCCCTCAGTTGCCTCAAAACAGTATCATGGGGGACTTTGTCAAAAGCCTTACTGAAATCAAGGAACCCTATGGTATTCAACACATACCAGAACTTCAGGTTTGCACAGTTAAAGTGGTTGAAAGGACTCTGGCACCCTAACGCAACACATCCACTTAAAAAAACCAACACCACTGGACTTTTTGGGCTAAAGAAAGTGATGAGGAAATGCATAGAAAAGTGTGGGGTGAATGAACAACTAATGTAAGATACCCCGTAAGCAAATCAGGATGAAGGCTGGTCATCATATGACCATCCCACAAGTAAAGAAGCACAAGTTCCCAATGAAGACCAGGTATAAACAAACCTCTGTGTAAGCTTTGTGCAAGCAAAATAGGATGAATGCTCAAGAAATAGGTCTTCTGGAGGAGCTCTGTATACTGCAACTGAGAATGTTCAAGGTTTTCCCATATTGTCCTTTTTTCAAGCCTTTCTGCGACCCTGTAAGGTAGATGATAGTGAGGATCAGCAGCAACATCAGTACCACCATCATATTGCCAATGACAGGTTGACCCTTGCCTAAGCAAGCTCGTGATCTAAATCAGGAACTGCTTGGTGCGTAATGCAACCTGTATGCTACACCTTGATTTGGTATTATAATTGATATTGTACCTTATGGAGAAGCAAAGTGTTAGGCTTCATTTAGTGGGCTTTGTCCATGAATCACCCACTGTTAAAAATCACACCACTGACTTTTCTCAGGGAGGTGGAAACACGTAAGGATATAGAGGCATTCATTCTTTTTCTAGAAAAATAGCACAGCTTGCTGGTGTCTATTTATGGCCCATCAGCTTTGAGTGCTTCAATGTCCCCTATACTGTTATGGACCAAGTATCTTTATTTAGAAGACCTTTACAAATAAGAAAATGGCAATCCTTCTTTCACAACACTGCAAGACATATTGAAAGAGTCTTAAAGTGAAATACAGAAAATGTTAAGTGCAAACCCTGCTGAAGTCCGTCTTAAAGCATCACTGAGTTTTCTTTGTACCTCTGACTGGAATTGTAGTTATTGCCAAAGTGGTAGTATTTGCTTTGCTTTGCTTCGCTTCGCTTCGCTTTGCATCCACCTTGCTTGCCATGAAATGGAGACTTTTGCATTTTAGTAGATGCAGTATCACTTTGGAAGTAGTGTTACAAATTACTAGAATTGGACAATGCTGTTTTGTTTCAAAAAGGCATGTTCTCATTGTATTCACTAAGGGATTACTCATACAGTAAGAAGCACCACACTGGGATTAGTCAGAATGTTACCATTGTGACAAAGTTTGTTATGCAGTGCCACTTTGTTGGGGGAGTGATGTGAGAGCTCTTTAAAGTACACATGGAAAGTTAAGACTGACCAAGAGATGATTGTTGCTATTAAAGCTCCTTTAAAAAAAACCTAATTTCTTGAACTGTATGCACCATATAAACATCATTTGAGGGGAGAAAAATCTTGGGACATCCAATGCATTCCCCAGCTTCCTTTTGTAGCAAGAGCTCCAGGCAATTTGAGTGCAGCTGAGGGCCCCAATTCCCTATTCTCACAGAGCCTTCAGGCTGTTAGACCTGCTTTTCACAGGTACATTATTTAGCACTATGAGAACCAAGAGAATCCTAGTAAGCCAGTCATAAAACCTCTGGGGGGGGGGAAGGTGTTATGGTCTCTACTGTCAAGAAACTGTTATAGAAGGAAAGGAAGTATGGGCTGTGTGTTATCTAGGAAACCTATATAATATTGGAGGACTAAAGACATTGTGTGGACACGTCTGAAGGTGTTAACATTTACTAGTATGTAGTAACTTACTGCTGCTTTTGCCTTTAGGAAATGAAAGAGCTTTGAGGTTCACATGAAACATAAAGGCCACGTTGGATGTTTCCTTGTTCTATAACAAGAAACACATCCTTATATGAACATGACACTCCTGAGTTTCCACTTCAGCTCAAGAGCTAGAAGGCAGCAGATCAAAGGAACCATTTCTCCCAACAGTGTATACTCTCACTTTAAAAGGACAAAGGACCAAACCAAAAGACATATTAGTTCTGAGTTTTTCCCATTCATTTAGACTGGATGGAGCAATATGTACTTAAGTTAAAGGCACCAAACTAAAAGAATTAAATGGTAGATAAAAATTTGCAGGTATGAAATAACTTTTAAATTTAGTTATTTGAAATTAAGTGTAACCTTTTTAAAGCAATAAAGTACCTACAGGATTTATTCTTTCATACCTGCATGTCCCATTCGGCATTATTTCATCTACTAGCCAGTTCAGGTTCTTTTTACCTGGTATGCAGTACTTCACTGAATTGTTTTGTCAGATGCTGTCAAGCCAACCTACCATTGTTAAAGAAAATCAAACTAAATCGTTTTGGCATAAGCCTTCCAGGAATAAGGCACAGAATATGAAAGGTTTGATGAAATCAAGGATTGGGTTTCAATATTGTAAAAGACTGCCTGTCAAAAATGAAATGCATTATTTCAGAAGTTTTGAATAAATAAATGGTTTTTAAATACTGACTACACTTCATCCAAAGTTTTGAATTACTACTTTTAGACTATCATTGCTTTGACCAAAATATGTGAAATTCAGTTCCTTTTCCCTCATCTGCATATTGATGTGTAGAAACATTAAGAATACAATAGTATATGTGCATTGAATTTGAAAACCATAGTATCATCACATATTGAAATCTACTATACAGACTATCTGTATTTTCTGACTGAAGCTCTTAACTTGAAGAATTCTACCAGGCTAGTTTTTTCAAATCCATGGCATGCAGCTCTACTTTAAGCTAATTTCTTTTATGTTGTTTCTGCTGTGTGTTACTTTCCCCTTGCTTTAATTTGACCTATGCTACACTGCTACTGCTGTTATTGTTTTGGCACAGAAACTGCTTTGGTCACCCTGTATTATGACCTTTGTTGGGAGATACAGGAATGGTCTTTGTTGGGAGATACTTGGATAGTCACTTCCATAGGGTGCTGCTTGGGGAGAGCTCTTCAGCCCCATGGATCCTTCAAGGTGGGGTTCCTCAGGGTTTAATTTTATCCCCATGCTGTTTAACATCTACATGAAACCACTGAGCAGGGTCATCCAAAATTTTGGAGTACATTGTCAGCAATATGCTGATAACACACAGCTCTACTTCTCCTTTACATCTGCAGGTATGGCGGTAGATGTGCTAGTGGGTTGCCTTGCTTCAGTAATGGACTGGATAAGACCCAACAAATAGAAGTTCAATGCAGATAAGACTGGGGCACTGTTAGTGGGCAATTTCGTAGACTGGGTGGATGGGAGGTTGCCTGCTCTTGATGGGGTTACACCCCCTCTGAAAGAGTAGGTACGCAACTTGGGGGTACTTCTAAATCAATTGCTGTTGCTTGAGGCTCAGGTGGCCTCAGTGGCATGGAGCATCTTCCATTAGCTACAGCTGGTGACCCAGCTGTGCCCCTATTTGGACAGAGATATCCTAACTTTGGTCGTCTACACTCTGGTAAGGTTAGATTACAGCCATGCAATATACTTGTGGGCTGCCTCTGAATATAGTTCAGAAAGTTCAGCTGGTACATAATTCAGCGGCCAGGTTGCTCACTGGGCAAGATGATTTGAGCATATAAGGCCAATCCTGGTCCAACTGCACTAGGTGCCAGTTAGTTTCCAGGCCCAATTCAAAGTGCTGCTTTTGACCTATAAAGCCTTAAATGGCTCAGGACCACAGTACCTCAAGGATCACCTTTCCCCATATGAACCAGTCCAAGCCTTGTGATCATCTTCTGAGGTCCTTCTTCGTGTGCCTCCTCTGCAAGAGTCTGGAGGGTAGCAAGGCCTTTTCTGCAGTGGTTCTGTATTAGTGGAGTGGTCTCCCCAGGGAGACTTGCCTGGCTCCCTTGTTACGTATCTTTAGCTTCCAGGAAAAAACATTCCTCATCTCCCAGGCCTCTAATTAAACCATCTATGGCCTTTTAAACTGAGGGGAGTATTGCTTTTGTTTGTTATTGTGGTTGTTTTTCTTTTTTTCTTTTTGTTTTTATTGTAAACCAACCTGTGATGTTCAGATGAAGCGTGGTATCAAAAATTAAACTTAATAATAATAATATTAATAGTAATACACACCAATTTTTGTCTTTTCAACTGTCATTATTAAGATGTTCACCCTACTCTATAAAGGTGTTGTCAGTGCAGCTTACAATAAAATGTAAAGAAAATAATCATAAACAGCAGCAATATATAAAAAAACCACACAAATCAAGCAAAATGATATAAGTTTAAAAGCCTGTGGAAATATATTTGCCTAATGCTGAAAAGACATGAGAAATGGGTCCATGCAAGCTTTTCTGGGAAGAACATTTCCAAATGGAGATGACACTATGGAAAAGCCCTTTCCCTCGTAGCCACTGCCACATCACAGGTGATCCCTGGATGCCTTTGACTGAATCAATCAAAAAGCAACAATTTTATTTTCTATGCAGTATTGCCCTGTGGTTGTATGCAAAAAATAGATGGAGGTGTAGCCAAGAAAATTGCTCAGCCCCAAGTATGAAGAAATTATTTTCTGAATATCATACTGCCCTAGGTAGGGAAAACATACTGATGCCATCCCTCCCTTACCCAGTCATCATCCTTGATACTTCATTTCTCATCTTTGCAGCATTGCTCTTCAGTTCATTTTGGGATGTATTCTGTATATTATGCTGGTCCGCCAGAATACCTGCCTATCAGAATAGGCTTCCCTTGAGAACATAAGCATTGCCATTCTGCATCAGACAAGTTGTCCATCTAGCTAAGTATTCCCTCCACTGACAAGAAGAAACCTCAGGGAGGTTCATAAGCAAGGTGCTTTGATGAAATTGATTCCATGTTGCTAATTCTCATTTGTCTGGTCAGGATTTTTCAGGGTCTCTGAACCAGCCCTATGTCATTTCAAATTACATATGGAAAACCCTCCACAGTTGGTGCAGCTCTCTGATCTGATCTAGTCTCCTTTCCCTCAAATTATATTGCAAAAAGTAGTGCGAATTTTAAATTGAAGTGCTATTTTTAGCCATCTGTACTATATAAAGAAGGCTGATCGCCGAAGAATTGATGCTTTTGAATTATGGTGCTGGAGGAGACTCTTGAGAGTCCCATGGACTGCAAGAAGATCAAACCTCTCCATTCTGAAGGAAATCAGCCCTGAGTGCTCACTGGAAGGACAGATCGTGAAGCTGAGGCTCCAATACTTTGGCCACCTCATGAGAAGAGAGGACTCCCTGGAAAAGACCCTGATGTTGGGAAAGATGGAGGGCACAAGGAGAAGGGGACGACAGAGAATGAGATGGTTGGATGGTGTTCTTGAAGCTACTAGCATGAGTTTGATCAAACTGCGGGAGGCAGTGGAGGACAGAAGTGCCTGGCGTGCTCTGGTCCATGGGGTCACGAAGAGTCGGACACGACTAAACGACTAAACAACAACAACAACTATATAACAACTGTACAACAAAAACAAATAATACATTATGTATGTTTTCACACACACACAAAAATATATTGACAGATGAAGAAGACAGAGAAAGGTGTCGTCAGCCTGTCCAGATCACTCCTTGATTATGCTCAAGAACATTGAACCAGGAAGCAGAATGAAATACCTTTCTTTGTGTCTTCCTTGTGAGGGATTAATTTAAACATCTTAACAGAGAACACTTTCCCAGTAGGGCAGCTTTTATATCAGTGCCTCATGATTAGCATTATCATAGCTGAAAGTTGTTGTTGTTGTTGTTTAGTCGTTTAGTCGTGTCCAACTCTTCGTGACCCCATGGACCAGAGCACGCCAGGCACTTCTGTCTTCCACTGCCTCCCGCAGTTTGGTCAGGCTCATGTTTGTAGCTTCGAGAACACTGTCCAACCATCTCGTCCTCTGTAAAGCTGTAGTACAGTATGATTAATCGATACAGTCGTCCTTCCAGTCTTTAGATATATAGACCTTTTACTAAGGATGGAGTTTTAAAGCTGGGGAGTTGCTGCGCTGCCCCTCCTTCCTATGCCACCAAGATGTGGGACCTCACCCTGTCTTGGATAGGGTTGCACATTTTTTGGAGACTTAGATTCACTTTACTTCTGGTTTCAGCCCTGAACATGAATGCCCATATCAACAGAAGTAACCAGGAGTGCTTTTGATACTGCTAAAGCTCATGAGCCAATGATGCGCACCGACCCCTCTCGCTCTCCAGGCTTCAGGCTGCTATCCGCAAGACTAGGGAGCCCGGCGGGAACTCCCACGGGCTCCCCAGGCTTGCGGATAGCTTCCTGAAGCCTGGAGAGCGAGAGGGGTCGGTGCGCACCGACCCCTATCCCTCTCCAAGCTTCAGCGAAAGCCTGCATTCGCCCCATAGGACGCACACACATTTTCCCTTCATTTTTGGAGGGGGGAAAGTGCGTCCTATAGGGCAAAAAATACGGTACATCTTGTTTAGACTACCATAACAAACTCACTGTGGGTCTGCCAGATTGCTGTTACATCAGCTTCACTGGCTACCAGACCATTTCCAAGCTCAATTCAAAAGTGCTGATTATGACCTAGAAAGTCTTGTGCAACTTGGGACCAAGTTATTTCAAATACTGTATTCTCCCTTATAAGCCAGTTTGGATCTCTGGGAAAGGACCTTCTTTCTGTCCCACCAGCATCTGAAGAATGTTTGGTAGGGACTTGAGAGTGGACCTTCTGAATAGGTTGTCTCACATTCTGTGACTTTCCAAGGGAGTTCTGTATAGCTGCTTCTCTGTTCACCTGTTAACAGCAGGCAAATGATTCAGGGTTGCTTGTTTATGGCTACTATAAAGGTTAAGTTTGTTTAGGTAGTTGTTCATTTGTTTTTTATCCATCTGTACTTTATTGTTGTTAACTGCCTCAATCTTTCTCAACCTATTTTGTGGAAAGGATGGTGAAACATATTTAACAACTAAATGAAATAAAAATTACAGCAATATAAATACAGGAGGAGTCCACATTGTGGCTCTTCACCAGTTTTAACCAGTTTCATTGATTTAATGCTGGCATGGAGAGGAGCCAAAGCATGGTCTGCTCCCATGTGGTGGAGGGCTTCTCATGTTAATTAAGAAGAACAGCAACAAGCAGCCCTCATCAGGTCCAATACCATTATGATAAACTAAGTAGGAAGTGTAAGGCAGCCAGTGCCATCTCAGTTTCCTTGGGACTTCACCCAGTAGTTCCTTAAGCTATTTGAAATCCAGCATGCATATCCAGCTACACTCAGTTTTCCCTTGCATGTTTATAATGAAACCAAAGAGGCCTGATCACTTCCTCCCAAGGTTCCCTATACTTTCACTTCTTCAATCAGTTCCTCCCTGTTGGTGAGGACCAGGTCCAAGAGAGATGACCCCCTTGTTGCTTCTTCCGCCTTCTGGGAAATGAAGTGGTCAGTGAGTCAATTGAGGAATTTGTTGGACCTTACAGTCTTGGCAAAGTTTGTGTTCCAACACATATTGGGGTAGTTGAAACTTCCCATGAGTACCATACCTCTCCTTTTTGAATGTTTGGTAATCTGCGGTAGAGAGGCATCATTCAAGTTATCAGTTTGGCTTGCAGGTCCATAGCAGACACCTACAGTAAGATCACTGTTGTTTTCCTCTCCTACAATTTTTACCCATATACTGTACTTTAAATCTGCCTCACATGCTCAGATAAGCAGTTTTCACTCATGCAAAGCTCCAGTTACACATATTCCATATTAGAGTATTTTCCCTCTGTGTTAATAGTTTCATTAGATGAACAGTTACAGGTAGGTAGCCGTGTTGGTCTGCTGTAGTCGAAACAATTTTTTTTTAAAAAATCCTTCCAGTAGCACCTTAGAGACCAAAAGTTAGATGAACAGTTGCAGTTGGTTTTTATGTGTTCCATAACCTATCCAATAGTCTGTCCTAAGAATGTTGTTAATTCTTAGCAACAAGCGCCCCTCACTTATGTGTGATCGACTCGTGCATGACAGTGCCAATAAATAAATAAATACTGGAGCTTCAAAAGGCTGAATGGCATGTAGCTTAGTTCTTTACGAGCACAGCAATGCCATGGCCATGGCTGTTTCTGCTTGGGTCTGTATCATCAGAACTAAAGATAACTTTCCCATAGTTTTATTCGCAGAGTTATTATAGCTGCTTCTTTAATTCTCTCTAAAAATGAATGGAGTGTGAGGCATCATAAATATTAAATGTGGGCAGGTATTGCAATAAATAACTACCAGGAGCTTCTCTGTGTGATATAAGACAAGTCTGTGCTTAAATATCTTAGAGTGCAATCCTGTACACATCTACTCAGAAGTAAGCCCCAGGTTGGAGCTTATTCCCAGTTAAGTGTGTATAGGACAGAAGCCTAAAAATAGCTTTAGTCCATGTAAATTTTATTTTATACATCTGAGTATAACTCCTCCCACAGCACACTTCACTGACTTTTGATACAGATGGATGCCAACAACATTTTAGTCACTTTTTTCTTGTAACTTTTTGTTTTATTATGCACATTGAGGCATTAATGCTTAATGATGTGTAAAAAATAATAATATCCAAACTATTTTCAGAATGTTGCAGAATAATAACTGGATTTTTCCAGGGCTGGACAGTATGAGGCCCAAAGGATGATGCATCTTACTGGCTTTTGTCACTCTTCAAAAGGGTATTTATATATGGTTAGGGATGAACATTTGGATATGGACTGGAATACACATCCAATTGAAAGCGACACATGGTGGATAAACCTCATCCATGCTTGGATGCACATCCAATTTACTGCCTTAGTTCCTGATCCAGTAAGCAATACCTGTGTGGAAACCTGCTTACACGTGGGTCACATATCTTGCCTGACATTGCTTTTTCTTCCCTTTAAGAGTAAGCATTCCAGCTGACTAAAAGTAGATTGAATTGGCAGTTCTCTTATCAGAACCTACTTAATATGTAATTTGATGTAGCATGTCCATAGCATTCATAGCAATGGTTTTTCCTGCTTCCTTTATTTTTGAATCAAATATAAACTACAGCTGACTTTGGATCTGACACATATCTTCTGTATGAATGGCTCAGGTTTCCTTTTACTGGGCTTCTGTGAGATGCTTTGCATCACGTCTGAAGTCATTCAGCATTTACTAGACCAAAAAGTAAAAATAAGCACAAGCCTATTAATATTATGAAGATTAAAAACTCCAGAGATCTGCACGAGGGATATATATATATGCTGCCATGCAGTTTACAGAGGCCCTGTGCCAGTGGGTCAATGCATATGGTTATTTGTTAATTAGCATATTTCTGGATACAAGTCTCCCCGCCTCCGGCATACCCTTCTAACTAGAGGTCTTATGGATGTCTATGAAATGATTTGACATATTTTCAAAGATCCAGTTCTTTATTTTTCCTACCTATGGAACTAGTTCCAGAGAGCAGCACTGAATTCAGAAACTTCAGCTGGTGCACAATTAAGCTGCCAGGTTGCTCTCTGGGGTAAGATGGTTTGAGCATATTATACTGATCCTAGCCGAACTGCATTAGCTGCCAATGAGTTTTGGAACCCAATTCAAAGTGCTGGTTTTGACCCATAAAGCCTTAAATGGCTCAGGACAGCAAAACTGTCTCTCCCCATATGAACTGACCTGGACCCTATGATTATCATCTCATCATCAGAGGCCTTTCTTCATGTGCCTCCTCTGCAAGAGGTCTGGAAGATGGCAACCCAAGAACAGGCCTTGTATGCAATGGCTTCCCGTTTGTAAAATGCTCTTTGCAGGAAGGCTCTCCTGGCACCTTCATTATACAGTGGTACCTCGGGTTACAGATGCTTCAGGTTACAGACGCTTCAGGTTACAGACTCCGCTAACCCAGAAATAGTACCTCGGGTTAAGAACTTTGCTTCAGGATGAGAACAGAAATTGAGCGGCAGCAGCGGGAGGCCCCATTAGCTAAAGTGGTACCTCAGGTTAAGAACAGTTTCAGGTTAAGAACAGACCTCCAGAACGAATTAAGTTCTTAACCCAAGGTACCACTGTACATCTTTTGCCCCCAAGCAAAAATGTTCCTCTTCAACTGGGCTGTTCTATGTCCTTTTAAATGTGTTGGGGGGAGGGGTTATTGGTTTGCTCTGTTTTTTGTTCAGTTTTTGCATTTTGTGCTGTGAACTGCCCTGAGATCTTTGGATGAAGAGTGGTATACAAATCAAAAAATAAATATACAAACAAATAAGAATATGCAGTTGGTATTAAATGCAGGAGCTTGTTTGCTCAGTGAGGCACCCTAACATGATCGTGTAACACCTGTTAAAGAAACCGGGCTAGCTGTCAATCTGTTACCAAGCCTTGTTTAAGGATCTACTGTTGTTTTACAACTTGGTCTAAGGTTACTAAAGAAAATGCCTTCTACCACGTAGACCTGCCAATTTAGTAAGGCAGGGTCTCCAGCTGTTTTTGGACTACAGTTCCCATCATCCCTGACCACTGGTCTTGCTAGCTAAGGGTGATGGGAGTTGTGATCCAAAAACAGCTGGAGACCCAAGTTTGGGAAACCCTGCAGTAAGATCATAATTTGCAGCCTTCAAAAATCCATGATGTGACCACTTCACAGTAGTACTACCAACCATCATGTGAAACATCCTCCTTTCAGAAATAGGGCATACATTAATAGTATTATGTTTCCAAAGCATGTGGGAAACATACTTGTTTGCCTAGGCATTTCCTAGCCATTAATATTGCTTGGTAGGTGCAGTCAGCTTTTATGGTTACTGTATTCTTGTGATTTTTATATTATCAGAAATCATGTATTATTATTTCTGATTTTTTTATTATTGTTTTAATACACAGCTTTGAATTTTTTAAATAGGAAGTGCTATATTGCTTTTTTAAAACAAGTTAAATAAATATTTCAAAATTTGTGAGGGATTTATGAATCACTAAGCAAACTAATACGTACAAGGGTTTGAAGTGCAATACCCGCAATATATGTATGATACCCAGCACTACTCATTCCGTCTGGATAAGAAGAGAGCGTTGATGTGATGAATTGGATGAGGGCCATTAAACTGAAGTGAATCCTCTCAAAACATTGGCTCTGTGGGTCAGTGGTTCCCAAGACCAGGAATTAGAGAGAATGCTGTTCTGAATGTGTGGCACCACCTCTGAAAGACCAGGTTCATAACTTTGGAGTTCTCCTTGATTCTAAACTGTTGCTGGAGGCCCAAGTGACTTCAGTGGTGAGGAACACCTATGTCTAGCTTCAGTTGGTCCATCAGCTACAACCATTCCTGAACAGGAACAGTTTGGCCCCAGTTACCCATCTGCTAATAACCTCCTGTATACTGTAATGTGTTCTATGTGGGATTCCCCTTCAAGGTGGTCCAGAAGGAGAAGCTGGTGTGGGATGCCATTGCCCATTTGCTATCTGGGGTAGCAAGAGTAGATCACATTAGCCTGGTCCTCAGATCTATTCACTAGCTGCCTGTGAGCTAGTGGGATTAATTGAAGTTGTAAGTGATTGATTTAGGACCCGTGTACTTCTCCAGTATTGGCCCACCCAACTACTAAGATCAGCTAGAGACACCCTTCTTGTTGGCCGAGCATTATATTCTACTAGTTTGACAATGACACAAGAGAGAGCATTATGAAACTCCCACCCAAATGACATCTGGACATCTCATTGCAGAGGGTTGGACTAGATGACCCTTGGGGTCCCTTCCAACTCTGTGATTCATACATTGGCCATATTTAAGAGTAAAGTAAAAATTCTTTTGTCTAACCATTTGGAATGTAACTGGCAACTTGCTAGCTGTTGTTGCTGTTTTATTTCTTTTTTTATATCATGATTTGTTGTGTTTTAACAATAACTTATTTATTGTGATGGTTATATTTTGTATTTTTAGCCACCTTGTACTTTAATTAAGAGGAAAGGCAGAATATAGTGTGAGGAAACAAATAAAAGTGCTTTTTGCATTTTTGTTTTAAGCATTTCTGAATTTCCAGGAAAATCGTTTTCAGATCCTGTCATTTACAGATGAAGCAAGGAGCCATATAAATTATGCTGGTTTAAAATAACGTTTGTAACCTAGTACCAATGTTGTAAAAATACTTATGTGTTTGAAAATCACACTACCTATTCTTGTTTCAGATTTCATTTAATATATTGTTCTGTATGATTTTATGATAAACAGATTATTCCTTGAACAGGAATTAAGAGTAAAGCTGCCAGGAAGAGCTTTTGTTGTCAATGTAGTTCCCGCCTCATGTTTTATAAGAGATTTCATGGTCCCATTGTAAAGAGTGGATGATTTAAAACGTGTTACCAAGATAAACTTTCCCATTGTCATTAATGAGGATGGGTAATACTGAGTGACAAGTGCATTAGGAATGACATAGAAAGAGCTGTTAGATTTGTCAGAGCATATCACTTCAGGCTATGAAACCTGATGGCTTTTTCTCCCAGTAATTTTTTGCTAATGGACCAACCTGGTGATTACTCACCTTAGTGTTTTAACATCTTGTTGCTCTAACACTGATAGCTTTGGAGGGCAAATCATTATTAAGCAGTACTTACAAAAGGATAGAGAAAATGACCTCTCTAATACGAAGTGATTCATCAAACTGAAATAGCCATTAAATTTGATAAACAGAATGATACTGATATAAACATTTTAGTATGAGCAATTATTTTGCTATGATTCATTTTGGGGGGAAATGTTTGTACTTGCAAACTAGTTTTATACTCTTACATAAAATATATATGTTTTCTTGCCACAATACAGTTCTTTCCATAAAGGCTTAAAAATTGGGACACTAATGTGTTTAATTTACATTGACTTTTTAAGAAAATTCTCCATAAAGAACACTTTTAAAATATTAATCATTGAACAATTAATAATATATGACTTTTTCTAGTGTTTAAAACCTCCCCAAACTACAATGTGCTTATCAATTTCCATTTTGAACATGCAATTGGTCACTTTTTCGCCTTGATTCATCTTGCCTGGCTGCCAACCAAATTTTGCCTCTGTATACCTTCTTGACACTAATAATGACTGAGTTTCTGTTCGTTTGCGTGCAAGATTTCCCAAGTGGCAGTTTGGGGCTGGGATAAACTATCTATCATGATTGCATACAACTAATCTGACTCAACCAAACCACCCAGTGATTGAAATTACATTTGACAATTCACCTCTCCTTGGCGTGCCTGAGGTGAACATAGTTACAGACCATCCCCGGAAGGGCATAGCAACTCTTCCATATGCTGGGGAGGATCTTTTTATTTCTGTCAAGAGACTTTTAACCAAGCATGTAGAAACAGGAGAGAGGTTTAAAAAACAACAAAAAACACTTCATTTTTTTCAGTGTGTTACCTTTAATTTTTCCATATCAGTGCCATTTATGTTTGCAAGGATTTTTTTAGGCAATTCATTAAAGAAACTAGAATCTTGTTTTATATTAGTAAGAACTCATATAGCAAAGTACATAATTTTTACATAAAGTTAAAATAAGGAATTTAAGGATCATGTATCATTGCCATGGTTATACAACTAATGATTCACTTCTTACTTGGGAAAATCATTAACTTCAGCACAGTAACTTACCTGTGCCAATGAAAAAATCTTTTTAACACTACTTTCTACAATGTCTTGAGTGATTAGTTATTCCTGATGTAGATGAGACAAATAATAATATTAAAAAAGGGGGGTGGGGTGTTGTGGGAATAAGGTTAGCCCCACCCAAATACTGGCTTAAATCCTAAATTTCTATTCCATTAGCACAAGGAAGTAGGTTTCCACCAATTCCCCCAAAAGTCTAACCCTCCCACAGCATATCCTACATCATTTGCAAGGGGTTCTCACCCAATATGCATGGATTTTCAGGGGCTGCCACCCAGTTTTAGCACCCAAACCTTAAATTCTAACACCTACTGAACCCAGAAATTTAGAGGAGTCTGGTACCCACAAACTCATAACACATACACATTGAAGTAGGGAAGAGTTCAGTTTAGTCCTCTTGCCTACTGCGTTTCTCCTTTATATTTAATGATATAAAATTGGAGTAAAAGTGCCATGGCTGTTGAAAGCATTAAACAATACAATTTTTTCAAATGTATATGGAATTTACAACTATGTGTAAAATATTTTGGCTGTTTACACTTTTGGAATGATCAATAAATGTGAGAGCAGAATGACTTGCATAATGGGACTTCCCATCCCCCATCGTTGTGTCACTCCGAAATCTGCTCCAGAGAGTGGGCACAGAACACACAGAACAGATGTGCGGGGTGGGGGGAGGAAGTGGGGAAGTCCCATTGCACAAGTAGAAGTTCCACTACTCCTGCAAAGTCTGACTTTGTTGAATTCAAGCTCTTTTTTCCTTGACACAGGCTCAAGTGAAGAACCTGGGTGGGCATGGATACTATTTACAAAGAAGAATCCTTAAACTCAGTCTTATAATGAAGGGACTCTGACCTAGTTGTGGCAATTTTTTGCAATTTTGCCAAATTTCTCTTCTTTTCACTGCCCTTGGTGCCATTTCCCACCCTGTTCCAGAAGGACCAAAGCAAGACACAAAAAACAGAGATTCCAGGGCAAGTGAAAGCCTCAACATGATTTAGATTTAAGGTGGCTTGCAGCCAATTTTGTGTGCAGTTGACACTTTCAACCTGTGCAACAGGTTATTTGAATTGTGGTATTTGTCTATATGTGATGTTTACAATCAGTTGCTAAAATGGGAACTCATGAGTTAGCAACTTTCTATAATTTGTAAACCCGAGGTACCACTGTAATTCTATATTTCATTAGAATATTTTTTGCAGGGCAAATAGAGGTAGACTTAAACTAATGCTTAATTTAATGTTCTTTTTAAAACATAATGTTTCTGTTTAAAACATTATGAAATAATGTTAATTTTCAAAGTAACTTGATAAAAAACACAGTAGAGTAATATAGAACTTTCTTATCTTGCCTTGTTGCATGCCCTTAGTATTCGGAATCTGAGCTGTCTGGTGCTCATTAGTAGAAAGTGCTTGTATATAATCCTATTATAAAAGTGAGCAACATTTATCAGTATTAGTAAATGCAAGTTTCTGCTATAAAGATCTGTCATTGTGTGTCCTCCCACTCCTTCATGGTAAACCTGTAGACTTTGAATTCTTGCACATTTCAATTAGTGCTATTGTAGTGATGTTTATTTATGATACGACAATGTAGTACTAGTGAGCCATTTTATTCAGTAATAACCATAAATATAATTCTTTTGCATAAAGAAGTTTTAACATTGACTGTGTAAATCAAGCAATTGCTAAGAAAAGAACAATAATGTAGGTAGTGCTAGGGGCTGCAGGGGGTGTAGGAATTGGCAAAAGTCACTTAAAAGTCTGGGTCCAACTCCTTATCCTGTCCTATTCCTTAGCTTCAGGTCAGTTTGCAAGAATTTTAGCAATATCCCTGTCACCAAAAGGTGCATAATCAAAGTATTACATTTGTATGATTCAAGCAAAGAAAGAAGGCTGACCAACAATAAATCCTATCTACTCCCTAACATTGTGTGTTACAATCATGTCCCTTACCTTGAAATAATTATCTCTTTTATTATGCACATTTTGTAATGTTTCAATTTCCTGTGCAAACCTGATCTTTTAGGTGGAGTGCAACCCTGGCTAGAAATGTCTAGTTTAAGCTCAGAACAAGCTCATGCTGTTCCTGTCCCTCACCAGGTATAGGTTGTCAGTTAGAGTGACCATACCTGTACCAGAAATCAGATTGCACCTGGTTCATGTGTTGTTCAAAAACACCTGAACTTGAGCTGCAACCAACTGATTAAGCAGCTTACCAGGAAGGAGATTTACAATGGTCTAATACGTCGTTGGAGCAGTTGTGATGCTTTATTTGCATTTTGACTCTCAAAACTGAACAATAACTAAGAATGGGTATAACATATTCCATGATGAAGTGATATTTTGGTTACCTGGTTTTTCTGGTACTCGCCAGGTTATTTGGCAAGGAAATGAATGCATATGCTGTAGAAAAGAAGTTTAGCAACTAAATTCTTTATGAGTCACAATATGGCAATCAATAGTTTATCGTCTTAAGAATGTAATTAGGGGATTTTCAAATATGCATTTGACATCTGAGATATTTAATCCTATTAGCAATCAAATGAACAAAAAACCTGCCTTCGTTATTAATATGTATAGAACAGAGAAGTTAAAAATAGAAACAAAAGATGTAAAAGTAAGCGTTAATCCTGAATTACTTGTAAAGCTTCAGAAGCAACTATTTAGATATGGTTATTTAGTTTCCAAAGCACCTCCTTTCCGTTGAAAATTATTTTTTCTAAAATATATGCTGTCATAAAATTTGACTTAAATTGTTGCCCACTTTGTCAGTTAATATAATAGCGTCTTTTTAGACACAAGACACAAAGGCAAGAGAAAAGGTGCTCTGCCATTACACCTTCATGGGAATCGGAGAGCTTTGGTTTATTTCTTCTTGCATTAATCACTGACTACTTTGGCAAATATATATATTAAAACACTGAAATACCGTTTAGTTAGACTTCAGGCCTAACTCAGTTTTCTGACAGGAATGTACGTTGTTCTCAGAAAGCAGCTTGAAATACTAGAACTGTCGTTGAAACAGCTCATGGATTGTGTGTAATGGAGCAAAGCAGTCTATCATGTGCTTGGCTTTGCTCCCAAGAGTTTTACTGATACTGACTATTGCTGCTCAAATATTAAACTCCTTTCACATGCTCAGTACAAGCTGTGGCTGGTATATCTAATGGTGTGGATGCATAAGAGTTTCTCACCAATCATTTTAGTTTGCCTTAAAAAAAAGGGTTCAATCATTTTTCTGAACACATGAATGTCAAAGTGCAAGCAGGGCTAGGGATGTGAATGTAGTCCTTGCCTCCAATATCTTTGTGTGGCTCTCACCTTTCTGCTCTGTCCCCAGCCCTTCCCTATTGTACAGGGAGAGGTCTGCATGGGGCTCCTACCCAAGTTCATTTGAATCTGAGTGCAACTTCCTTCTCCCCACAGCACAGGAAAGTCAGGAATTCAGCAGGAGGGACATGTACAAGAGGCATGGGGACAGGGCCAGGCTTGCATGCTCCTGGCCTTCTCCGCAATTTGGCATTTGCATGTCCGTGATAATGAGTGTGTATGCATGTGTGAAATTTATTGCTCCATTCCAAAAAAAAAGGTAAAACAGTTTTACCAGTTTACCATCCTTACCAGAGTTCTTTCCAAATAATAGTGTAGAATAGGAATTATGAAAAATGAAGCCATGTTTCTGTGAAACATGCAACCAATGCCTTCTGTGGTTTTCTAAACCTGATTAACGTCATACTTTTTTTTTTTTTTGCTATTCACACCATTTTAAATTTCAGAGCAGAGCAGAAACTTTGATAAGCTTTATATTACAAAGGGGGATCGCAATCCTAAGTGAGACAAAGTAATCTGATGTAGATAAAGTAATCTGAGAGCCTTGACAATTTTTATTGGTACATTAATTAGCATAGTAATTAGATGGTGATCAAAATAACAGTTTTAGAATGGATTTAATTGTAGCTATAACTCCTTGGTGAAAATATATTCAATGCTGAGGGCGATATCACAATCTTTCTCTAGCCGCAGGAAACAGTGAATGGATCCTAGGCCTTTTGCTGGTGTGTGTGTGAAGTTTCTCAGTTTTGTCAGATGATCAGCTATTTTGTCTTCAGGGTGGTGTTTCTTTTACAGGATGAAAGTAATTTTTTAAAAAAATTCTAACTACTCAACCCACATTATGATGTCATAAGAAAAATGCAATCTCTCTCTCCCGCCCATTAGCATGTCAGTTGTGCAGTCAAATACTACATGGAAAGTGGTTTCATAAGTTTCATAGGCTCGGACACCTATTAGATTTTTACATAGAGTTCTGCTGCTGCTATGCCCGAGCTGAGGTAATCAGCAAGAGCATAATTTATCCCACAATCTTAGCTATCCTCAAATTCCACTGGGAAATTCCAGAAAGAACTATACAACCTGACGAAGGAATTTCTTACAGATGTGCCAAACCAAGTTTGTGCAGACAGTCCTCAGCCAGGCATTCTGTCTGCTAACCAAATTATTGAAACCAGGAAACTCCATAGTTTCAGGCATTGTTATCACAACTCGTGTGTCTGGTTGTATGGACCCAAGTCTCAGATCATATGCCACCAATATTGCAACACAATTTGTACATCTGAGACTAATTTGGGCATATAATTTGTTCAAATCCAGACAATCCAGAAGCCCAGTCTGGACATAAGAATAAACATGCTGGAACAGACCAAGACCCACCATCCTGTTTTCCACAGTGGCCAACCAGATGCCTATGAGAAGCCCTCAAGAGAAGATGACGGCAATAGCCTGCTGCTCTTCCCCATCAACTGGTTTCAGGGGCATGGTGCCCCTGATCCTGAAAGTAGTATATATCCATCCTTGCTAGCCACTAATAACCTAATCATCTTCCATTAATTTTTATAATACCCTATTAAAGCCATCTAAGTTGATGATCCTCACAACATTTTGTGGAAGCAAATGCCATAGTTTTAACTGTGCTACATGAAGAAATATCTCCTTTTGTTTGTCCTGAATCTCCCACCATTCAGCTTCATAGAATGATTCCAGGAGCTAGGATTGTGAGAGAGGAAGAAAAACAACTTTGTCCACTTTCTCCACATTCTGCATAATGTTATACACCTCTGTTATCCCCTTCCCCCAATCACCTTCTTAAGATAACAACTGAATGTATGTGGGGTCGGATTTTCACAATCCCTAGTTTCGCTGCTCATCTGTTTTTCTTTATGGAGCCTGCATACATAAACTTTCCACAGAAGAGCAAAGCTTTTTTTGCGACCCTCCCAGATAGCTTTCTGTCATTAGAGACTGGGCAGGGTGGAAGGCATCTTCATAGACAACAAAAGATCCTCTTTCATTATATGTTGATAGAGGGCAACTAGTACACATGTTTTGCTTTCTTGTCCTGGGTGCCTAAATCACAGCTTGTTCTACTTACCCAGACAATGAAAATTTTGGGATCAATGCTCAAGAAATACCCAAAATAGCAGCAAGACTGAGTCTCATGGAAACATTTGGCAGGATTCAAGCTTTGGCTCCAAAGCTACATTCAAACCAGTAAAATAAGGATACATCTACACAACTAGTAGTAATGCAGTTCCTCTATCAGATAGTGCCAGAAATATTGAAAAAGGGGCTGAATCAACTTGCCACTCTGTCAGCACAGTGACCTTCTTTTGCTGGAAGCTTTCTAAACCAAATGTAGCAGGGGAGAGGGTGTCGTTGAGATCATTGTGGGGAAGGAAGGGTTAAGCCAGGGTGGTCCAACTTTTCATATCAAGTGGGCTGCAATACTACTTCAACACAGAACCTGTGGGCTGCACACTTGTCCCGACCCTCCTGTCATCTTCCCAAAGCTGGGATAGGAGACAAGGGCTTTGGGAAGCAGACGCAAGACTCTAACACGGTCCTAGAGCTCTCCCACGTCCTTCCCCAAATTGGGCAATGCTACAGAGGATGAGATGGTTGGACAGTGTTCTTGAAGCTACTAACATGAGTCTGACCAAACTGCGGGAGGCAGTGGAAGACAGGAGTGCCTGGCATTCTCTGGTCCATGGGGTCACGAAGAGTCGGACACAACTAAACAACTAGGTAAAGGTAAAGGGACCCCTGACCATTAGGTCCAGTCATGGCCGACTCTGGGGTTGCAGCGCTCATCTCGCTTTACTGGCCGAGGGAGCCGGCGTACAGCTTCCGGGTCATGTGGCCAGCATGACTAAGCCGCTTCTGGCAAACCAGAGCAGCGCACGGAAATGCCGTTTACCTTCACGCCGGAGCGGTACCTATTCATCTACTTGCACTTTGACGTGCTTTCGAACTGCTAGGTTGGCAGGAGCAGGGACCAAGCAACGGGAGCTCTCCCCGTCATGGGGATTCAAACTGCCGACCTTCTGATAGGCAAGTCCTAGGCTCTGTGGTTTAACCCACAGCGCCACCCGCATCCCGAACTAAACGACTAAACAACAACAAAAACTCAGCTTTGGGAAGGAGATAGGAGGACTCTAGGACCCTATCAGAGCCCTCATGCCTCCTTCCCAAAGCCCAGCTCCTTGCTTACCTGGCTTTAGGAAGGCAGCCTGAAGACTGCAGGGGGGCATCAAATGTTGCCAAGAGAAGCCAAGAAAGGCCTCAAGGATTGCCTTGGGTTAAACTGTACCTGTAATTGGAGAAAGAAAAACAAAATACAGGATTGCAAGTGATGCAATTAGTATTGCTTAATGTTAGACCCTAACTTTTGTCTTTCATCAGATAAAGTGACAGGGAATCAATTTTCAATAAGTTGTGTTTTTTTCAAGAGTATGGAATGTTTGGGGTGTGTGATAACTTTGTAGAGCAAGTGTTCCATTTTAATGTTTCTCCTTCCCCCAGAACTGACTATAAGAATGTTCCTGATTAAGTCCTCAGGATTATTTGAAAGCTTGATCTAACTCCTGCATCAAATAATGTAGAAACAGTGGCCTAGACTCAGGAAAGAAGTGGCATTTAATATTTAAAGTAATGTAACCATTTTAGAATGCCTTGATATTTGCTGCTTTTATAGAGAAAATCTTTTTGTTGCATATATTATGAATTTCAATAGGTGCCTGAAAATTGATTTTTAATATGCTCATTATGTTTCTGAGTCTGCTAATTCTTTAAGGAAATGAAGAAAAAATAATGAAACCATGTTACACAGGTACTTAATTTTTTTTATCTGTGGTACTATTCTGGTAATTAATGCTTATTTTATGCAAACTAGACTATATCTCTTACTGGACACATTACTGTCAAGAAAATATTACTTGCCTTAATTATCAGTAATGAAGCAGGGATAAGCTGCTCACTTAGATATAATATATCTAATGACCTTTTCAGCTAGAGGTTGTGATGAAAGGTATCAGTTTCCACAAATTATGTTTCATTCAGTTTCTGGCCTTTGTGTAGATTAATGTTTTGAGGATGAGTTTTAAAGTCAGAAATAAATTGTGTTTGGTGTTTAAAAGTGATTTACTGTCTTGCTTTTTAGTAGATCATTCTCTATTTTATAAATTAATCCAGGTTCCATCTCTATCATGATATTTTATAATACAAGTCAACAATTAAATCTAGGCTTTTAAAAGAAGTATGATTGTCTATTTTTGGCAGTATTCGATACAAACAAAAGCTTATGAAATGCAAGAATAGTGTTTGAAAAGGTCTAAATTTGCAATTATGCAGATAATTCAAAGCTCTCTGGGGGCTCCAATACAGATAGATCTGTGCATGTTAGTGTTAAGTGATTGCCTGACTTTAGCAGAAGATATCAGTGTTTGATAAGTTAATGTGCACACAAGGGGCTTTGTATAAAATTCCTTCTTGCTGGAAAATCGGAAGTCTGAGCATTTTCTGAAAGTCATGTAAAAACATTCTGTGGGTGGTGATTGAGATTAAGCTACTTGGGATTAGAAGACGACATTCTTAATCCTTCTAGCTCTGTGTTTTACTGTTTATAATAGATAGTTGCATTTTGAAAGTGCTGTGCCTACACCCTTGAGCCCTTTTGGGTGGAGAGTGTCGAAATCAACTTGGTTTGACTCTTGGAGCAGAGTGCACTCACTATTGGACTAAATATCGGAGAAAGATCTCCACTTTTGGTTACTTTCAAAAATAATTATTAGTGACTTCTTTGCCCCTGAAGGTTGCATCTTAAGGTACTTTATTTAAGAGGCATATTTCAATGGGAGGGCAATGTAAGAAATGTTTGAAGTGCTCTGGCAGGCACCTGCTTCCTTCAAAGGTGCTGCTGTGAGCTAGTTTGAGTGTCTATTCAGTGACTGTGGTGGTCTGAGGGAATGAATAGAGAGATGGACCAGCATTGCCAAAATGCATCCCCAGTGGTCTGGAATTTTACTGCTGACAGTTGGGAACAGATGGTAGACGGGAAGATATTTTTGCGACTTGGCAGTGGTCTGTTGATTCAAAATATTTGTGAACCCCTGGGGTTAGGGAAGCCAGAAAATAGATGGATACAGTTGTAGAAGTTAAAGTCCTTTGTAACGATTATTTTTATTTTGTTGGATGGTTTTTCATATTCTTTGTTTTTTTTTGATATTATCTTACACATTTTGGCATGGTGTTGTTACTACCTTGGTTTTCCTTTTGGAATGGAAAGCATGCTACAAATCTACAGTGAAGCAATCTTTTTAAAATGAATTTGCATTTTAAGAACATGGATTAGATGGTGTATTTGAATTCAGAGGTTAATTATACTTCGTAAGAAGTTCAAAATATGTATAATATGATTCCTATTCTTTAGCATCACTCATGTTACTCAGTATACAGAATGCAAATGTGACAGAGTTGATGCCCAAAATGTTTATAATCTGTTTTTGATATGCAAGCTATGAGTGTCATTGGTTATGTAGCCAAAAATCAATGAACAACAGGGAGGTATCTGCAGGCTTAAGAAAACCCCAAGGTTTGTGGAAGTACAGGGTTGTTGTTTTTAAGGAAATAAAAACCCTAAAGGGAGACTCTGAAAGTAGGACTGAGCCTGCTCAGTGGCCCTACCTTTGTTATGGAACAAGGGTGCTAGTACTCACCATAATATTGTTACAGTAAGTGCCTCACTTTTAACATTGGGGGAGGGCTGATGCTGCGTACCCTTGGGTACTCCCAGAAAAAAGCTCTGGGAATGGTGAAACGGAAAACCTGTGGGGGCTGGAAGGGAGTGCCTGAAATCCTGAAGAGGAGCACTCCACTATGCAACATTTTGATTGTTTCTTCTATTTTTCATTGACTCAAAATAAATGCTATTTCTTTTATTGCATGCACACTTCTTCAGATACTTCTGCACACTTCTTCAGATACTTCTTCTTCACATACATTCAGTTGTTATCTGAAGAAGTGTGCATGCACACGAAAGCTCATACCAAGAACTAACTTAGTTGGTCTTTAAGGTGCTACTGGAAGGAATTTTTTTATAGTTGCACATACAGTGGTACTTCGGGTTAAGTACTTAATTCATTCCGGAGGTCCGTACTTAACCTGAAACTGTTCTTAACCTGAAGCACCACTTTAGCTAGTGGGGCCTCCTGCTGGGTGACCTTGGGCCAGTCACACTTCTGTGAAGTCTCTCAGCCCCACTCACCTCACAGAGTGTTTGTTGTGGGGGAGGAAGGGAAAGGAGAATGTTAGCCGCTTTGAGACTCCTGAAGGGGAGTGAAAGGCGGGATATCAAATCCAAACTCTTCTTCTTCTTCTGCTGCGCCGCCGCCGGAGCATGATTTCTGTTCTCATCCTGAAGCAAAGTTCTTAACCTGAAGCACTATTTCTGGGTTAGCGGAGTCTGTAACCTGAAGCGTATGTAACCTGAAGCGTATGTAACCCGAGGTACCACTGTATCTCGCAGTCCTTTGATAATACTGTAGTAACTCATTAAATGTTTAATTTAAGTGTTCAGTAGAAACTTTGGCAACTAGTCGCCTGTGTTGTACTTCACTTTATACACTGCTAGAGTGATGTATACTAACTGTTCTCCACCCTGAAAATCAGAAGCTGCCTGATATCTGTACTCTGTATAGCTGATATTAGTAGCGGGGCAGCAGCAAGGCAGATTCATGACCATTATTCATGCTCTGAAGCCCTTTCCACCACAGGAGATGCAAGTCCTGGTCCCAAAAAAGGATATCATTGCTGCATTTGAAAAATCTTTACATTATTTAATGGATTTGTCATGTACAACCAATTATGTATATCTGCCAAGAGTTTTGATTGGGTGAATGAACAACAGCATTGGTCATGAATTGTTGAGACCTTACAAATCCGTCAATTTCCGTGCTTTCTAGAAGATTATCAAAAATGTATGGCATCAAATTGAAGTTCATGAGATTTTATTTTAACATCTACAAATGCTGGCATACACTCTGCCAGCTGTACAGTTGAGCAAAGTAAAGGGTACCATTTGAGGAGTTATAAATGGTTGATAGTTTAGTTTATTATTATATTTTACCATCATGGAAGGACATTTAATTTTTTTATTTTTTTTTACCTTGGCTATCTCTGGTTACAACTGCACATCATTACCTCATACCTCCTTCATATTCAAGTCAGTGACACTCAGGCGGCTGGGTGGTGGCTGTTGTAAGCATGGGCTGTGCAGCAGAGTTCAGCTCCCCCTCACCTGACAGGAACTTTTGCTGCACCACCACCTTTCCTTCTTTAGAAAGCTGTTGGCACTTCTCTGCAAGGAAGCAGTGGAACCAGTAGCCAGAGGTACTGGACTTCAGGGGGTTTAGTAGAACTACTTCACAGTCCCCCCAAAAGGACATGGGTCTCAAGCTGATCCTGGACCTTCCTCAAGCTTAGGAAGTTTCAAAACGTGGCCCTTGCCAGCATTATGCTGCTTCTGTATCCAGGGCAGCTGTCTACCAACTCCACCTGGTACGCAGGCTGAGACCCTATCTGCCCGCAGACCATCTTGCCAGAGTGGTGCATGCTCTAGTTATCTCCCGCTCGGACTACTGCAATGCGCTCTATGTGGGGCTACCTTTGAAGGTGACTCGGAAACTACAGCTAATCCAGAATGCGGCAGCTAGACTGGTGACTGGGGGCGGCTGCCGAGACCACATAACACCGGTCTTGAAAGACCTACATCGGCTCCCAGTACGTTTCCGAGCACAATTCAAAGTGCTGGTGTTGACCTTTAAAGCCCTAAACGGCTTCGGCCCAGTATATCTGAAGGAGCGTCTCCACCCCCATCATTCTGCCCGGACACTGAGGTCCAGCGCCGAGGGCCTTCTGGCGGTTCCCTCATTACGAGAAGCGAAGCTACAGGGAACCAGGCAGAGGGCCTCCTCGGTGGTGGCGCCTTCCCTGTGGAATGCCCTCCCATTGGATGTCAAGGTGATGGACAACTACCTGACATTCAGAAGACATCTTAAGGCGGCCCTATTCAGGGAAGCTTTTAATGTATGATATTTTAGTGTTTTCTGGTTTCTGTGGAAGCCGCCCAGAGTGGCTGGGAAAACCCAGCCAGATGGGCGGGGTACAAATAATAAATTATTATTATTATTATTATTATTATTCTACACCATGGAGACTGGTTCACACCTCATGGGCATAGCCAAGGGGTGGTGGTGTCAGGAGGGCAGCTGCTCCCCCAAATCAATAAAAATAAATACAAATCTGAGGTTCTGCCCCCCTTAACAAAACCTTGTCTCCCTAACAAAACCCTGCCCCCTACCCACAAAAAGCCTGGCTACACCGATGCCTCAACTATATTTTTACATTTCTGTACAGCATTAGTGTTTTCTCCACTTCACCCTAAGAAGCCATCGGTTCCAATTTCTGGTCTTGCCATTTAATCTTTTAACAGTCAGTTCTTTACTAAGTGCATAGTGGCCATCACTGCCTACCTCTGTGTTCAGGAAATCACAGTGTTCTCATATATCAACAACAGATTCCTTGTCACTCCTATGACCAGCTTTCTGACATCCTTGGTACCACATTGGCCTTCCTCAGTATCATAGGGCTTAAAAATTGTTAGCAGGCATGTCCAATATTGCTGTTAGTCTTTCAATAGGCTTTTGAGTCACATGGCAATAACCCTGGTAATCACATCTTAGGTGTGTTAGGTCTCTCCAGCACTGGTTCTCGGGCATCTTTCAGCTGCACTGGAATCACCTGGGTTTGATGCTAATCCTGATAGTGCAAGTTCACAATTCCCTTGGGGAATGGACCTCTCATAGCAACCTGTTACTGGCACCCTCTGTCCTTGTTACTGACAACATGTCTAGAACTAGCTGAGGAGCAGACTGCAGAGACCTCCACACTTCATGGTCTCAGAATGAGCTCCATCTCCACCTGAAAGCCTTGAGCCACAAATAAGCAAGGAACTAGTTCCAATACACTCGTGACTCTAGCACTGTAGTTCTGAAACTATTGGGCACTGTTGGCAGTCCATTTGGCCAGACATGACCATTCTCTGGCAGACCTCCTCAGTTAGTTAACCTCATTTCATGAATGGTTTCTCATACCATGGGCAGCTAGGAGCCTCTTCTAGTGCTGAAAGATGGCAGCAGTCAAGATATTCAGACAACAGCCAATGTCACCTGTTTTGCAGCAAGGTAGGGAAAAGCAAGGACTTATCTATGACTGATTTCTGTGAGAGCATGTGTGCATGGTTAAATATGTAGTTGTTTGCAGAGCGGAAAAATATGAACGAGGATATCTGATTCCCCCCTCTACGCAGATTAACACGTATCCCCAGCTAATTTATTGTTAAACCCCCTAATTTAGAAGGTAAGATAAAGAGCTTCAGGTTTATAGGTACTTAAAAGTCTTAGGGAGAATGCCTTGAGGATGACAGAGTGTTAAATCCTCTGTTGCAGGAAGAATATTTGAGCCAGCTGGTGGAGTGATCTTTTTCCTTATACCTGCATTCCTTAGCATATCCATAGAAAAAACAAATTGTGAGCCAATTAGAATAAATAGCAAAGAAACTCCTACTTCAGTCACAATAGCAGTATCTGTGAAACTGTTCTTCCTTCATACAGTAATAGTTGAATGGAAGGCACAGAGGGCAGCTCTTTTCATGCAATAATAAGGAAACAGCTGTGGGCAGGCTTCCTGAATGGATGTCATATTTGAGGAAGGGGTGTTCACTGAACCATTCATACTGGAGCCTTACAGAGCTGTCTAGAAGGATGGAGAGAGGAAGAACTGCATTTTCCGACACTGGAAGGTGGGAGGGCACCTTTTTCTTTTTTCTTTCCTGCTCCTAGGTTGTTGGGTTTTTGTTTTTTTATAAACAGTTTCCCAAGAGGAGGGAAATAAACTGCATGAGCTCCATGGATAGTCTCCATGTCCCTTGTGTCCTGCCCCAGCCTTCTGGTTCCCCAGGAAAGGTATTTGGTCTCCTGTCCACCATCACCACACAAACACAGAAGATGGGACAGATGGAGGGGAACCAGAATGATGGAAAGCCTATAGGCCAGGCATGTCCAAAGTCCGTTTTGGGGGCCCGCCGGTCGGTTTAATCCAGCCCCTGTGGCAGTTTACTTCCTAGGGTAAAATCCTAAAAAACCCTCAACAACTTGAATCCTAAAAGAAGCTCAACAACTCCAACCCTAAGAAAAGCTCAGTAACTTCAATCCTAAAAAAAGTCAACATCTTTGGTTGGTCCTTTGGTCGACCCCCATGGCCCTTCACTTCATCAAATCTGGCCCTCTTTGAAAAAAGTTTGATCACCACTGCTTTAGGCAGATGTCGCCATTGGTCCTTGCTCCTTCATTCAAAACACCACCTCCATCTGTTCCATTGGTATCTGCAGGGAGAGTATAAGTAGTAGAACTCATTTATATATTGCAAAGATTGTGGTGACCTTAGCTTACCTCACCTAGCAACTACTATCCTACAGTACCCCAAAACTCTATTTTGGCAGCAGGTAGTGTTTTGATTTTTTTTTATTTTATTAGAGGAAATAAAATGGCATCTAGTGTATTGCAAACATTTGCTATTTGCTGCTAAACAGCAAATGTTTCCCAGAGGGGAGCTTGAAAGGCGGTGGAGAGCATTGGGGATGGGTCTCAGTACTTCTGGATGGAGCACAGCTGCATGGCTTAAGGCCCTGACATTTGTGTGGAAGCATAGGGAGACAGGAAGAGAAAGACAGATTACATGAAAAGAAAATGCTGGGGACTGAGAGAATGCATGGGAGTGGGGGGGGGGCAATATAGAGATCCAGAGAAAGCACAAAGAAGAAATTTGAGGGGAAGGAGATTAGCCTGCAGTATCCTGAGAATGTCCCGTTAAGCCCCCAGAAGCTTAGATAGCCAAAGGTATTTCACAGTCTCACCTTGGATAAAGAGGAGGCAAATGGTATTCCATCTCCTGAAGAGATTATAATTTCTGGGAATGTCTAGAAGAGAATTTCAAATAAAATCCTCACTATGCACAGGTAAAAAGTAATGATTTCCCTTTCCAAGGAGAAAAGATATTTCTTAGCACTCGAGTTGCAAATTCAGGTGCAAGGGAGATAGTAACTCTCTGCTTGTAAATATGAACAAGAAACCCTTAGGAGTCATGTAGAGCAGCAGGATTTTGTTTTGTGCATTGGCCACCTACATCCAAAATTACATCTTGTAAATGGGGAACTGTAGAAGATCTCATAGAACTGAGAATGGACACTTCAGCCAAGATATTCATAAACATATTGATAGGAACAAGACAAGCTTATACTCAATCTCGGCAGCACACGTAGCAGGGACCTACAACATCATTGCACAATGATTCAGCAGGAGGGTGGTACAGGATTAGGAGCTAAAGTTCCACCTGCAAGTGTTCCAACAACTGATGCTATGGTTTGAGTTGCCAGTGATAGTCATTTTCATCAGCAGAATCTTGGGTGACTAGGCAACTCAGAGAAGGTTCTCACTACACTGTGCAAGGAAGCCTTACCAACAGGTTTTACTAGCCATTGGGTTTGCATACCTTTTCCACTTAGTAAACCACTGAGGTTTTTTACAATTAGGCTGTGTATAAATTTAATGAAATAAATCAATAAATAAAATATATTGCCTGGTGCTAGAAATCAGGGTGAAATTCATTGAAGGAGCTATACCAGTGGGGCTTTGAATTCTTGCAGGCTGGGCCTGACAAGGGGATGAGCACCAACATTTTAAATGCCAGATTTTGTCCCACAACAGCATATTTGGTTGCCAAGACAAGGGTTAATTCACTGGCAACTCCAGCCACCAAACAAATTGTCCCTTTCCCTCAAGATGAGACCAATTTTAGGCAGCATCTACAAAAAGAAGAAAATGACCAAAGCAAACATGCTTCTGGGATAGACAGAACCCAGTACCCTGATGTAGTTGCAAATTACCCCCTGCCTGATCTTCATATTATAGCAGTTAAAAGATGATGCTGACTTCTTCTTCTCTGCAAATCTGCATAGATCTGCTGAGCAGGTGTAGGGGTTTCTCTCTCTCTCTCTCTCTCTCTCTCTCTCTGTGTGTGTGTGTGTGTGTGTGTGTGGTTGCCCGCATTTGAAATTGTGTGGGAGAAACTGTGAGGTGGTCACACCTACCTTTGGAAAAAGTGAATATTCTTGGTGGTCAAATAAAGTAAGCACCCATGCACTATACATTAGACACACATATAAGCTGTCGGCATTGTCTTTGGAACCTCAGCTGTGTATGTTCCAACTGGACAAAGTAGTCCTCTATACTGATCCTACTTCTCTGCCAAAAAGCAACTCAAACCTTTCACAGATCACAAGAAATTGTCTTTTTTCTTCTTCTTCCCTCATCTTGTGCATCCACAGGAAAAGACATGGCACAAAGTAGATACCCATAAAGCATTCATTTTTTTACTTGGACAAACAGCATCTATTAGAAAGACAGAAGTGTGGTTTGTGTCCTTCCAAGTACTTTTTTAGGGGGACGCATTATCACATTTCCCACTGGCTGCAGAAATGTATAGCTCTAGCGTACCAATCCCTGGGGAATCAGCCAGCACTGGAGATCATGGCACATTCTATTAAACTGCAACCTTTCCCACAAATTCCTCCATGGAAGAAATATGTAGGTTAACCACATGGGCAAATATATGTAAGCTTGATGGATTTTCTTTTCTGTCTTTGACAGGACGGTGCTGGAAAAAGTGCATACTAGCTAGAATCCTGATCCAGCTTGATCCATGTCAAAAGAGAAAAATTTGCCATCAGTTCCTGCTCTCTGTATCTCCCAGAGAGTGGTGGCGACCCTGGGGACAAATCTGGGCCTTCAGGTGGTTCTATCTACTCCACCTCTTGTTGTCAAGAACAGAGAGTACAGTAGGAGTCCTGCTGGATCAGACCAACAGTCCATCTGGTCCAATATCCTGTTTTCCATAGTGGCCCACCAGATGCCTCTCTGAAGTTCCCAAGCAGGACACAAAAGCCTATTTGCTCTTGGTCTTTAATGGCGTACTGCCTTTCAACCTGAAGGGTGCAATATAACCACTGTGACTAGTAGTCATTGATAGACTCAACCTCCATGAGTTTGGCTTGTCTCCTTTTAAAGTGATATTGCAGTAAAAAGTTAGATTAATTAAGTCCTGTGTGACTATTACACACTGTGGAAAAGGGGAGGGGGATGTCTGTCCTGAACCTCCTGCCAGTCAGTTCACTGATTGATCCAAGTTGTAGCATTCAGAGAAGGTGAGAAAAGCGTCTCTCTATCCACTTTCTCTACATCATGCATCATTTTATAATCCTTTATCTGTCGTGACTCCAGGGTCAGAGCCCCCAGGTTTGGGACATGCCATGGACTCAAAGGAAGTGTCAGATGGGGAGATGGCACTTTCCTAGAAACACTACTTCAGGAGTTTGTCTCGCCCCCACCTTCCTGAACTGGGTTAATTCCATAATGCCATCCTCTGAGTCCAAAGACTCCAGCCCTGAAGCCCCAGTGGTACAATTTAAATTGATTTAAATCAGTGTAATTTAAATTGTTACTTGCATCGCCAATAAAAAACACCAATTTAAATAATTGATTTAAATCAAGTTTCCAAGTTCACAATTCATAACATTTCCTGAACAATAGTGCATACTAATTGCCTATAACAGTTACAATAGATTGATTTATAGCTAAATAAAGCCTTTATACAACATAGGCACACTTGTTTATTTTTGAATTGTTATGAAGGGTGCACGCTACTCCCAATCTCTGCCAAGTGGTAGCAAGATTCCAAGGGGTTCCAGGTGCTTACCTGGGTTGAGTTTCCATTGGGAATCAAGAAGCAATCTTTAAGAAATGTCTTTAAGAAATGTGGTTTATTAACACATATTTACAGCCTGTGTGCAGATAGAGGGAGAGCAGAGTTTACAGCCTTTGCATCTCAAGAGGTGCTTGCCTTTCACAGCAGCTTAGTGTTGCATTCAGAAGCTTTCTCAGTGCCATCTTTGTGCCTCTGCCACAGTTTGTCTCCATCCTGTCTTCTTGGCATTTGCCCTCCAGCCCCCCACATGGAGTTCTCTCTGCTTCCTGCTTTCCCTTCCCAGAAAACCCATTGCCAAGCAACTCCTCTTCTGTCTGCTAGACCCCCTTCTCCCCACTCTTCCAAGCTTAATTTTGAAAGGTGACAATCTTCCTATAACCTACCGTCATTGCTCACCGTAACCTTGGCAGCCTCTGTTGGCATAGACCCAAGGATTTCCCTGTGATGTGGCATAACTTTTTGTTATGCTTAATGACTTCTATCCTGGGTGAGGCCCCAGCCTTGAAAGGGTGCTTAGCCTGTATTTTTCCATTGGCCTGGCATCTTCCCTTCAATACTCCCAAATAGTAGCTAAATTCTACCCTTTATTAATTTCTGAAGTTCACTTTAACAGTTATGGGTGCCCTTGCATCCCCAAACTCTGTTACCCCAGAATTGCAACAGTATTTTGCATTATACGTACCACCTTCCCATTATTTTGTTTTTATCTCAAGGCAGCTTTGAGTGTGCTGCCCACAGTCCTTTCTGGGACACTAAGCAAGATCGCTTACTTGAAGATACTGGTGACTGTCTAACACAGAAAGGTGTGCTGGACTTTCAAGATACAAGGTTGATAATGGCAAAAAAAAAATATTTATAACGTTTAGTTGATAGTCGTAAAAATAAAAAGTTTATAGAAAAAATCAGTAGAATTGTATTTATAATGCTTGGCCTCAGGCATCCAATATTTTTCTTCCTTGGCCCCCCCCCCTTTACATCAAAAAAGATGGCTTTAATTTAATATGTGTTCTATTGAATTATGAACTGTTGAGATATAAGTGTAGAATTTAACATTTATTTAACTCAGAATTTAACATATTTTTAGAATTTAACATATTGTTTTTAATATAGCAATATCAGGAGAAGACTCAGAAGAAATTTATTTCTCAAAACCACAGGTCATAACAACACATTTTAAATGATAAATATAATGCTATTAAATAAGACAGCAGAGACCTAGTGTTACAACAGCAAACAAGGTGCACAGCTACAATGCTGGTTTAAATTCTTCAAATTCCACCCCCCACCCCCGGTTTTACCTTGAGAACTGAGGCACAGAGAGTTACTAGTCATGGGTTTTTCATGAATCTGTAGTTTATTTCATTCATCTTTCCAGTTTAATTTCATTTCACATACTGGTTTTTGAACATGGCTCTGCAAGAAAAGCTGATAGCTTTTAGAGTGTTGTCTCAAAGTAGAATTGAGTAGGGAGAACTTGCATTTTTTCCTACTCTGTAACTCTCAAAAGCTTTTATTTTACAATAGATAAAATACCTTATTAGCAGTGTCTAAAAATAAAGTATTTTGTTTTATTGGTGGTTTATTAATAATACCCCATAAGTACAAACTCTCAAAAATGCAAGTTATAAAAGGTATTGGTTAAACATTTTAAATAAGTCTCCATCATATCATTCTGAATGGTGTCAAATACAATTTTTATTTTTAAAAGATTGTAACTGGAATTTAATCTTTGAAAATATTAATAACAGCTTACAGCAGGTAGGCTATAAAATAACACTGTATGCTGTCTATTTAGTTTCTGGTTGAAAAAGCACAGCAGTACTTTAGTTCATTACCTTTGAAAAAAACAGTAACAAGATAATACAGCTGCCTCTGATTAAGATGTAAATTCTTTCTAATTAGAATGTAAATTCTTACATTTAAATGAAGACATCAATTGTCAGGATGCCATATGATATCTTATTCCACCTTGCGTGAATGAAGCCCTCACTGTTCATCTATGGCACTAAAATAGTTTTGCAATCCCTTTGTTCTCTGATTCTTGTAATATTCTCTCTTCATGTTCCCTTTTCACATTGCTTTTGTTTGTTTTCCCCCTTGCATCTGATATTGTTGTGTCTTGGGATTTTGTAGAAATTTGGAATGAAAATTGAGTTCAGTCAGTGCCAGTATTTGCTTGTGCCTCAATTACTTCTGCTGAATTTTCCTCAATGCAAATCAGGCAGGTTGCATAAAGTAGTGCATGTATTTGAAATAATTAATTTTCCGTAAAATGATGGAGCAAGTCCAATCAACCTTCATAAAACCTAAATAAAAGAATAAAGAATTAGAAATTAATTAACTTTTTTGTGTTGGTGATACTTTATTATGAAGTGCAAGGTAGCAATAATAAGTTTTCCTGTTGAATCTAACTTCTTCATCAAACATGGACAATAACCTTTTGCCACTGTCATTAAATAGAAGCACACTTGGAAAATTCTATTTCAATAATATACAGAACAGGAAATATTATATGTGGTTAAAAGCCCAGAAGAAGTAATGAGTGCAGAACACATGCACTAAGTTTTTTAAGGCACTATGTATAAAACAGAACTATAAATGACTACAATCCTAAGCATTATTATTTGGAAGGAGGATACTGTGCAAATATGCTGAGCCATATATACCCATGGCATAGCTTTACCCTCACACAAGGCTCATGGGTATTGCTTATTTTAAAGTGCCTCATGCATGTACTCTGCAACCTCCTAGACTAGAGCAAAGTTAGAATGTCAGAAAGCAGACTAGGCTAGAATCTGTCTCCCTGATATACTAGCTTTGCACAGATGGAGAGAGTTAGCATTTAAATCCCTCTGTGCAAGATGAGACTAGAGGACATTCCTTGATAGGGATGACACCTGCTACTGGAAGAATCAGGCAGGGTCTTCTGAAATCTTCTGTCTCCTCTCCAGGGGAGGAGTCATCCATCTCTTCCTAGACTGACCCTGCCTGCAATTAATAACAGTTGGGATCCTTTCGTGTGTTTAGTTGCCCAGTTCTTTTTCAGCCTTTCTGGTCAGTTTGCAAGTTTCGGTGTTAATCTCAGTCTATCCTCCTCTACCTGCTTTTAGTCAGTGGTGTTGTTTTATTTAAGGAGTGTGGGTTTGTGTGTATTTGTCCATCTACCTCTTGGCTTTCTAGTTTATGTTCATCTTTGATCCCCACCATGTTCTGTGTGTGACGTCTCAGCTTGGTATCCCCCCTCCCGACAAAAAAAACCCTTCTATGTCCATGGGGTCTTGGAAGAGGTAGTCAGTGGGACACTCTGTGGGATGAGTATGTGGCCAGTCAAGATGCACCATGTGTTTCTTTGGACCACAGAGTTTTATGGGCATGAAGCAGGTGGTTTCCACGAGTGATGCTGAAGAGTGGGGCCACGGTTTTGTTTCTCCAGCAGTTGTTGCTGCACTTTGCCCGAACTGCTCTGTTTTCCGCCAACAGGTTCAATAACCAACTTGCAACTTGAGTGGGACTACCAGGTTTGCTCCCCCAGAGTAGTCCTAGTTTGGAAGAGGCTTTGGTAGTTTCCCACTTTTTTTTGTTTACTATGAAGCAGAGTGCTCCATCTTCATCGTGGCTTCTTTGGCTGCCTTCTCAGCATTTAACAAAAATTTGGGGCAGCAATGCCCTTCCCAGCATATCCAGGCAGCATGGTGTGATATTCCCTTCAGCCAGTGCAACCAGTGACTGAATAAGTGCATCTGTCTTTCAGTGGGAGGCCTTCCCTTTCCTAAGGAAGGCCAGGTTGTTTGTCATGGGTCTGTGGATATATCTGTTCTGCGATTAAGGGGTCTCTGCAAGCTGCATGCAAAGGCTACTGAGACAGAATTTCTAATGTTGACCCAGGACTGCTACTGTCATCACACACACACACACACACACACACACACACACACACACACACTACCCTTCATCTGAAAAATCATGGCAGTTTACAACATAAAAACAGAAAATAAGACCACAAAATGCATAACAGAATAACAAAAATTACCAATAACCCCCCTTCCCAACACACACACACACACACACACACACACAGCGTTTAATCAGCCAAAGGCCTGGTTGAAAATGAACATTTTTGCCTGGCACCTGAAGATATTGCAGGTAACTTAGAAAGTTTCAGATTTTATGCCTGGAACAGAACTGGTTGAAACAGTGTTTTAATTGGCTTTCAAAATTTAAACTGGTAACATGCTGTACCTCTAGGGGTGTCTTCAAGATATGTTCCGCAAATGTTTAGTGCTCTTCACTTTGTTATATTTAATCACTAGTTCGTGTTCAATATATCCTAGCTAAAACTAGCAACTCCTTTAAAACTTAAAATGACTGAAGCCTGTACATTTGGTTCTCAAAGCTCGTATATCTCAGTATGGAGGGGTAAGAGCCTATACATTGCCAATTTATATATTAAGACCAAATTGCATTTACGCTGTTGTTATGAAGGTGAGTGACGACATGTTAATACACTATTGCATTTTCTTTTGGGTTTCTTTGACCAGCTTATGATAAGCCCAAAAAACTGCAATTTGTGTTCAAAGCAGGGGTGATTTTATATTAATGGTGCCAGGTGAGGTTTCCTGGAGAGAGCATTCCACAAGCAGGGAGCCAATGCAGAAAAGGCCCATTCTCGTGTTGCCACCCTCCAGACCTCTGAGGGGTGGAATCTAGACACACATAAAAACTGTTCTGAAAATGCTTTGCATATTGCACTTAGAATGTTTTATTTGCAGCTGTATAGCTGAGTCCATGGAGGAGACTCACAAAGAGGGTGCTCAGATGATGATTGCAGGGTCTGAGTCAGTTTCATATGGGGAAAAGCAGTCCCAATTACAGCAGCTAGTAAGAGATTCTAAATAATTACTCTGGTAGCTGGTAACAATTATGTGTTTCCACTCATTTTAATACAAGCAAAATTCACATAGGATCATAGCAAAAGACCCTAATAGTAAAATATATAAATAAAATTTGATTACTTGGAAAAGAATGATTACGAAAGACGCCTTTTGTTATCTCATAGTAAAAAGAAAGTATATGAAGAGGAGGGGAGGGAAATATATATTGAGCCATAGCAAGGATTTGTTTGGAAAGTCCTGAAAAGTAACACTACCTAATAATGTGTTGTTGTATTAGCATTGTTTTCCATTTGTTTGGCATGATTTCTAACAACCAATTGTTCTTACAATCAGATGTTTTATATATGATTACGGTAACTATTTGTTTGTACAATAAACTGCACAAGTAACAATGTAAATAACATATAGTGCCTTGGTGGTTATGTAGCAATTATGACCATACTCTGAGTAATTTAAAAGAAACTTAGTGCTGGAAAAATAGTAGGTAACTCATATATCTATAACTGTTAGTACAGGTGTCAGTGACAGTTTATTAAAATAATAATTTTAGTATTGGTTATCATAAAACCTTTGGCACCTAGTTTTCCAAGTAGCAGAGTATGGTCCCATTAATAGACCAGAGTTTTCTGCATGATTACTGCCTTTCATAATCAATATCATTGATATTAGAATTCTGTATGCTTCTTTCATCTGTAATAATCTACAGGTGTTCAGTGGCACACCTTTCTCCACTTTCCAGGTCCATAAAAAAAATCCCAGCTAATGCCCAATATAGGAGCCTCATGCAGCAATGACTTCTGAAAATCTAGGGCTCAGAAAATAACAAATTCCCTTTGAAACAGAGCTCAGAAGCTAATTCTCCTTTTGTTCTAGTGGCAACAGTGACCTGATCTCACAAATCTGGATGGAGTGCATATTCTGGTCTCCTGGGTGGGGACTAATCTGTTAAGTAAATCAGATTCTTTTAGAATTACAGAATGCCCTGTAGAAGATTCTTGATTATCAGGATAAACCATTTTGATGCCTTTTGTCTTTGAAGGTATCCCAGACACTTTTAAAATTAGCTCATACTCACTGCTAGTAATTGGCAACTTTAAATTTGCATGAATTTGAATGAATTTACTTATGTCTTTCACATATGCAAATTGGAAGTATGACTCATGGTGACAGCATGCCTCATTAAATGTTGAGTTTATGCAGTTTGCCATTGGCTGGAAATTTTATGCATATAATAAAACTGGCATGCATAACTATGTACCAACTATGGTGAAAAGCTTCAAGGATTCCATATAATCCCAGCTGTTTTGTTTGCTATTATTTGATGTCAGGTTAGCAGTAGTGATCCTTGCTAGTTCAAAGTCTTTGTTGTAGCATAGCATTAGTCATAATATGTATGGCAACTAATTCAAATTCATGCCTCATTCTGTTTTGGGGTGTTTTGGATTGTGCATGCCTTCTGATTCCCTATTTCTTCTGTAAAAAACACTTCAGCTTTTATGATAAAAGGTGCAGTTGCCTGTTGCTTTTAGTTTTGGTTTAACTGTTTCATTTCCAGATGTATAATATGTATGATATATATTTTATTTTCCTGGCATGGTTGAGTGCCATCTTTGTAAAGATGAGCATGTGATCAAATAGAAACCTGCAGTATTTGTTTAAAGGCTTTGACATGTCATCAAGTGTAAATCTGCTCTAATGCCAAAATCCTGCCTGATGCCAATCAGGAGCTTTTTTTTATCCTGAAGAATTGTTCTTCTGAATATTGCATTAACATTTCATGTACTACTGAGCAAAAACTGGAAAACAGAATCCAATAATCATATTTAACATTCAACTACATTTCTGCTGTATCTTGCATATCAGTTATTTTCCTCAGTTGATACTAGCAATATGTGATATGATACATATAATATAGTAACAAACTTAACTATAGCATAATTTCCCTTTCTGTCAGAGAGGAACAAAAACTGTACTTGGTGTATATGCTTTGAAGACTGGCTTTTTAAAAACTTTCCCCATGGGTGCAACCATAGTTTCCCCCTGATACTTTGTTCTTCAGAGGGATGGCACATCATCACATCTGTTGTTCCTGGAGACATTTGTGGCTCCATTCTGAATAAATGTGCAGCAGTCGCAATGCCACCCGGGCTTTATATGTTTGAAGTATCTACTACCTGTATAAAATAACATGGAGAAAGTTTTTAAAAGGCAGACCATCTCAGCCTTATTTTCATTGTGAACTTCTAAGAGTACTGCTGAAATAGAGCAGAAGGGTCTGTGGAAGGAACATACACAAAACAGAAATTGAGCTTTCCACTCTAGCTAGGACTAAGCGCCACTTGAAGCAAAAGAAGTATTTGTCTCAAGGTATAAGTGCCCTAGAACTGAGGGTACAAGAGGAAGATCATGTAGTGCCCCTAGACAATGAATACTCCCAGGGTTAATTGGTGATGTCTATGTAGTGGGAAATTAAATCATTAGAAACATTGGTAATGGAATTTGTAATATGTTTGTCGTATGACGTGTCTGCCTGATGTGGAATTCATGGATATAAACTGAGTAGGCAAACTGCTAATGCGTGTTGTTTCTTTGGAAGAGTTGCAGATTGTGGTACATAAGATTACAAACGACATTAAGAACTGCGGTTGCGAGATCACAGAAGCCAGCTTTTATTTGTTAAGTAGGAGGCTGAAGTTCAGGACTTTCTGGAAATGCTGCTTGTTCCATATGCCAGGCCAAGTAGGCAAAGATGCAGAGTATTAGTGCATTGATGAGATCATGGTGTTGGAAGAAAGGCCAACTAAAATCAGAGGGCTGATCCATCTTCCCGATGAAGATGAAAGCTTTTTAGATTAGTAAAAGGACAATTAAGTAAAGGGGACATTATCAAGGTTTATAATACTATGTTGGGCAAAGAAAAAAATATTAAAGAAACAGAAAATGCTGAGGTTGTGCAACTGCGCTTTTAGGTACCAAAAAAGAAGGGGCTGTGATTAAAACACTATAATAATAGAATATAATCCACAGAACATTATAATGTAGTGACAATAAACTTTAAGGGATGTGCAGAAATAAAGAGTTCCAAAAAAGCCAAGGATGAGAGCTTATGAACACCAGATGTAGGAGGAGTCCTAAGAATAGCCATATTTACATTATCTGGGAATAAATAGCTGTTAACTATTTTTTCTGTCTCTGTTTTCAGTATTCATATCCTGCCCTTCGCTCAAAGCTTGCATGGTGGGTCAGAACATAATATAGTATGTAATAAATGACTCCACATAGAAAACTTAACAATAACTTCATTAAATTATATCTCAGTCAATCAAATTAGGAAGTTACTGAGGCATGGATAACCATGGCAATCTATCCATATCCAGGAATGACTGGAGCAAGCAACAGGCACTGCAACTACCTGAGCCTTTACAAGGTGTGATCCAGGAGTACTCTCAGGCTACATGCTTGGAGTGCAAGTCATGAACCTCTATCCTGGATCTGACAACCACCAGTCTACCATATTTGCATCTTGTTGGAATTCAGTTTCAACCTTTTGCCCTCCATCCATCCCTTTACCTCCAGGCACCAATTCAGAACTCAAGCAATGTTACCTGATTCCAGTAGAAAGGAGATCTACAGCTGAGGGTCTAGTTGTGATGCAATAAAATATAATGTGAAGCCCCCTTCACCAGCAGCTAGCATTAATTATAGTGTGCATATTGTCCTAAATCTCACTTTAGTCAGTGGGCCTATAAATGCATGTAAAATCTCTGCTTCTCCAGTTTCCAAACTTGCAAACTTAGGTTTTAGATGGTTAAAAAATTTGGCAGACAAGTGCCCTGTAGCTTTCATATTTCTGTGTACTATTTTTAAAATAATTTGTCATGCCTCTTCAGTGTATATCATTTGTGCTTCTTTCATTGTTAATAACTTTGAATGGTTGTAATTCTTTCATGTGAAGCAATAAAAAGCAAATGCACTATACATTCTCTGCCTATGCAAAAATGTGAGTGTGTAGTTGGTAAGAAAGATGTTCAAAACAGAAAGAGAGATTGTGGAGAAATTATATTGATTGTGTGGGTTGGTAGGTGAGAAAATGTAACAGTATTATGAATTGGTGTTTGGAATAATAGTAGGTTTGAACAAGGTTGTTAAGTTTTTTCTTAGCACTTTCTGAAACTGGGATAATTTTAATTGTGTGCATTTATTCATAGTTAAAGTAATATTTCATTTTAGAAGTGTAACTTCTTATAAAATATTAATTTGCATGTACTCTAATCCTGAAAGTAGGATTAAATTTCATTCCATAAAATCTTGCTGTTCAGCTAAATGATTCAATGGAAGTTTTAAGATGCCAGTTGTATTTTTGAAAATTTGTCCATTAATGAGTTTTTCTTTTTTTAAAAAATTCTTTATTTTTCCATCTAAAACAGAGTATGAAAAGGGCATATGCTAACACAGCCATGGTCTCCAGGAACAGCAGTGCTACTAAAAACAATTCTTATGAATGGTTGCTGGGCAGTTGACAGTACAGTAAACTGGTCTCCTCATACTTATCTTGATTAATGATTTAGTCAGTCATAAAATAAAGGGCACTTGTATTTTAACTAGAATGCCTGATTCACTCCACTAGATATATAACATTTATCTGATCGTTTAAGTGCACTATCATATTTAAGTAGTGTCAGTTTTAAATATAGAAACCTGTTTACAAATAAGATGAAAATTATAATCTTTGAATAGAATGAGAATAATGCCTAAGGAATGGTTAAGACATATGAAAATCTCTCCAAAAGGAGTAGCCTGAGCATTTCTGGAAACGGTAATGCCTTTCTAGACTGCTATACTCATGCAAATCACCAGGACGTGCTGGCTTTAAAAGGGATACGCCATCAGATTCTACTTCCTTCGTCCAGCTGTACCCCCCAAGGGTACAATTTCAAATGCTTAAATTGGCCCTAGGATGTAACACTGTTCCCAAACCATTAGAGTTGTATTATTCTTTCCCATAAAATCATAGAAAGCAACAACATTACCAGCTACTTTCACCAGAAACAAAGATGAGTTCTAATTTAACAGAGGTCTATAAAGATCCTCATTTCCTGGTTTTATATCATATTTCTAACTCAATTACTTAACGAACGAACAAATTAGCCGAACAGGAAGCAACAAACCAATAAAAAGCAGGACAGGGTGCATTTAAATTGTTAAGAAAAACTCTACAACAAATTGCTAAAATGTCCACAAATGCTAATTCTCTTGCTTTGTATCTATTCCAAAATTGTGTGGATAGAAGCCAGTGTTTCTGAAGACTCTGCAGAATACAGTGGTACCTCTGGTTAAGAACTTAATTTGTTCCGGAGGTCCGTACTTAACCTGAAACTGTTATTAACCTGAAGCACCACTTTAGCTAATGGGGCCTCCTGCTGCTGCCGCGCCACCGGAGCACGATTTCTGTTCTCATCCTGAAGCAAAGTTCTTAACCTGAAGCACTATTTCTGGGTTAGCGGAGTCTGTAACCGGAAGCGTATGTAACCTGAAGCATATGTAACCCGAGGTACCACTGTAACTTCTTTCTTCCCATACATTGCAGAAGGCTGGACTAGATGACACTTAGGTTCCCTTCCAACTCTACAATTCCATGATTCTATACTTATAAGACATAATTTTATTCATATATATGGTAATCTGAATCTTTCTTCCCCGCTGACCAATCATTTGCAAAACAGCTGAATTCCATGTTCTTGCTAATAGAATACATGCTATAGTCAAAATACTTACATGCTCCTTCCTGACTTGTCACTTAATTGCTCCCATTAACGTTGGGGCATTCATTTGGATCACAAATGTCCCAGCTGATACTATTTATGATGTCTTACTGATATATATTTTTTATCCAAAGGCATTCCAACCAAATGTTGGCAAATATGCATCATCTTCTGCTATGAATCTGACAAATCTCAATACAGCTTTGCTTTTTGTAACTGTGTGTAAAAGTAAAGGGACCCCTGACCATTAGGTCCAGTCGCAGACGACTCTGGGGTTGCGGCGCTCATCTCGCTTTACTGGCCAAGGGAGCCGCCGTACAGCTTCCGGGTCATGTGGCCAGCATGACTAAGCCGCTTCTGGCGAACCAGAGCAGCGCACGGAAATGCCATTTACCTTCCCGCCGGAGCGGTACCTATTTATCTACTTGCACTTTGAACTGCTAGGTTGGCAGGAGCAGGGACCGAGCAACAGGAGCTCACCCCGTCACGGGGATTCGAACCGCCGACCTTCTGATAAGCAAGTCCTAGGCTCTGTGGTTTAACCCACAGCGCCACCCGCGTCCCGTGTGTAGTACCATCTATATTGTATTACAATAGGTGAACTGAGTATAGTTCTCTCTTAATGTCATGTCTACCAGAAATGAATTTAGTTTCTACATACCTACATACCTATTTCCATTCATCTTCAGTTATTTTAATATTGAATAATCCTCCCCAGTTTTGTTTCACAGAGCCATTTGTATTGGTTGTAAATAACACAAGTTTGTATATTTTTCACAGGAGCCCTTTACTTTTTTCTTATGCAATAGTCTGTTCAAAATGTGTCATTGGCCTATTAATACTCATTCCTCTTGTGGCATTTAGGATACTGTTTCTAATTCATAAGTATATTAAAAATAGTAACTACAGTTGGTTATACAATGATTATTCATTCAGAAATAGTCTTTGACCTTGGTAATGCCATCTCTTAGTCATTAAAGTTTCCTACTTTTCTCGCTTACTGAAATTGAACTCCACGCATTACATGGAGCAAAAAGATTTTTTTTTACTGATCTTGTTCCAATACTCTGTTTTTCCACTCTTGATGGCTGCTCCATAACCAGTCTGATGATTGTCTACTTCCACTAAGGTCTCATGTACTGATAGGCAATCTAACCCACTCAGCTAGTTCTACCAATATACATACATGCATGAAAATAAAATCTTACATTTAGTGATGTTATTCCTGTCAGTGTTTGTAAAAAAGCAAAAAAAAAAGAAGGAAAGGGTTCTGACCTCCCTTTATCTTCTCAGCCTCCTTGTCGGCACAAAAAGAGTCCACGGGAATATCTTTGCAGAGTTTTATTAAAAGTCTTTGTGCAAAACACGACTGAATACCTATACACACCAGCACCAACCAACCCAAACACCAGCCAACCAACAGCACAAACTAACATTTCTCACTTATATATACAACTTGGTGCAGACCGCTGAGTCATGCTGACCCAGCTTTATTCGCATTAAAGAAACAGCGGCCATTTTAGCCGTGACACCCCTTCTGTTTCTTAAATGCGAAAAACCCCAACAGAAACAATACATTACAACAATACAACAATACATTATATACATAAACCCAGTTTTGTCATCAATTCATTATGGCATGTTGCTGGCAAAGGCTTGGTAAACAAATCAGCAATATTATCTTGTGATTGACAGTATTCCAGTTTGATTACCCCATTCTGTACACAATCTCTCACATTCGCATGACGGATAGCAATATGTTTTGATGCGGATTTCATTATTTCCGAGCCCGCTAATGCAATGCACGATTGGCTATCTTCATACACTTGGATAGGCAAATCTACTTTACAATCTAGATCTTTTAGTATCGGTATAAACCACATGATTTCATTGCATGCTAGCGACAGGCTCCCATATTCTGCCTCACAGGATGAGGTTGCAACAAATCCTTGTTTCTTTGACCTCCATCCAATTATGGAATTGGCAAACATCATAACCATTCCACTTGTAGATTTTCTAGTAGCTACACAGCTTCCCCAGTCCGCATCAACAAATACTGCTAGTTTTTCGTCTTGTGTACTAGATATCTTTAAACATACATTTAATGTCCCCTTTAGATATCTGATAAGCCTTTTCAAAGCACACCAATCGGCAGTACTGGGTTTAGATACACGTTGGCTCAGAACATTTGTAGCATATGCAATGTCTGGCCTTGACCACTGGCTTAAATACAACAGTGATCCTATTTTTGAGTGATACAACTCAGGCTGATCAAATTCATCATCACACACTGTCTTTGGGAAATCTGGTGTCATGGGAGTTTGAACTGGCTTGCAGTTTTCCATGCCAAATTGTTCTATTAAATGAAGAATTTTCTCTTTCTGGCTCAATAGGAAGCTTCCATCTGCTTCCTGCCTTACTTCTACTCCCAAGTAATTGCTTACAGGCCCTAAGGTTTTAAGCTTAAACCTCTTTTCTAGTTGACTTGTGAGCTTCTGGATCTCATTTGTGGAACTCCCTGCCACAAGCAAATCATCAACAAAGACTAAGAGCATTAGATATTTGTTGCCTGTCCCCTTGGTGTACAAGCATGGATCAGCCACACTCCTTTTAAAACCAAGTTTTACAAGGGCTTGATTTAAACACTGGTTCCAACACCTTCCACTTTGTTTGAGACCATAAACAGCCTTTCTCAAACGCCAGACTGCACCATTCTCCTCTTCAAACCCAGGGGGTTGTCTCATTAACACTTCATGGTCTAAATTTGCATGCAGATATGCAGCATCAACATCAAAATGGTGCACTGCTAATTGTCTTACAGCAGCAATGGAAAGCATTAAACGAAAAGTTTCACTCTTTACCGTGGGAGAAAACACTTCATCATAACTCTCCCCTTTAATCTGAGTGAACCCTCTGGCTACTAATCTGGCTCGAAAACGTGGTTCCCCAGATGCAAGGGTTTTCCTTTTGTAAACCCACTTGCATGACACCACTCTGCCACCAGGTGGCGGCATTATGACCTCATACACTTTGTTACGTTTAAGAGAGTCCATTTCTTCTTTCATAGCTTGTTCCCACAAAGCACGTTCCCCAGGGGGTAAGTCTAAGACTTCATTATAACTTTGTGGTTCCACACAACTCCCATTGCATACTCTCACTCCTCCTATGGTCAAACGCTGAGGAGGTACACCCTTGTTTGAACGCTGGGAGCGCCTAGGCACAACTACTTCTTCTTCCCCCCTTATCTCTGGCTCTTCTTCCTCTTCCTCTAGAGAAGTATTATCTATTGCCACACCTTTTGGGGAAATCTGTGCCTCCTCCTCATTCTGCTCCTGTGTTGCCAATGGCTGAGGAGAAGCCTCTTCTCTTACTTGCAGGGGCAGTAGGCAATCAGGGTTGGCATGGATCGCAGTCCATCTGTCCTGGTCAGCGAAGTCTGCACTTCGTGACAGAACCACGTGTCCTGGGCGTAAATTGAAACGCCACCCTTTGCCATAGGATTGATATCCCACAAACCGCAGTTTCTGCGCTCTAGCGCCCCCTTTCTGACGCTGAGCTTTGGGAATGTTTACATGTGCCCAAGAACCCCAATTATGGAGCATTGTCCACTCTGGTTCTTTCCCAAACAACACACGATATGGAATATCTTTTATAGAGCTAGACCAGGTTCTATTAATCAAAAAGTTCGCGGTCAGAAAAGCCTCGCCCCACAGCCTATGGTTGTGGCCCAATCCTGCATCCACTAGCAGGCAGTCCTTTACTGACTGTATCACAGCCCCACGTCTTTCACACAGACCATTTTCAGCAGGGCTATAAGGGTTAGTCAAACGATGGGTGATCCCCTCACGTCGCAACCATGCCCCAAATTGTTTGTTCAGAAATTCTCCGCCCCTATCTGTTTGCAGCTGCACAACAGGCCGAGCGAAGAGCTTTTCAGCTTGGGCAACCCATTCTCTGAATGTGGGGAAACACTCAGATTTCTGTTTTAACAAAAACAGCCAACTAAAACGTGATTTGTCATCTTTTACCAGAAAAGCATATCTGGCGCCCCCTTCAGTCTTCTGTGGAAAAGGGCCTATCACGTCACAATGGACAAGTTCTAAAACCTCTTTAGAAACTCTGTCGCTTTTAGAAGCCACAGGCTTCCTCTTAGATTTGGCCATTTTACATACATTGCAATCTAGGAAACAGTTACAGCTATTTACTTTTAGGTTCTTGCACACCTTTTGCATCTCTGAAAGCACACGGAAACTGGCGTGACCCAGTTTTCTGTGCAGTTCATGTACACACCCCTTATGAACTGGCAAATTATCCTGAACCACCTGGGCTGCTTTAACCGGCTTGTCCTGCATTACATATAACCCATTTTCCAACTTTGCATGGCCACATACCTGAGTTCCATTCTTTATCAGACAGCCATCCTGCGTGAACTTAACACTATACCCTGCATTAATCAAACAGCTTACAGACAGTAAACAATAGTCCAAACTGCTGACAAACAGAGTCTCTGGTAGAGTAGTGTTCAAGCACTGCAGGAAACATGTTCCCTGGCCATCAATCTTGCTTCTACAACCATCAGCAAGATAGATTGAGTCTTTTCCATCAGCTGGCTTCTCCAGGGTCTTAAAGTCCTCCCGACTGTTGCAGATAATCCTGCTGCTGCCAGAGTCCAGCAACCATGTTCCTCGAGGTATCTTCCTCTCCTCTCGAGAAAATGCAGACACAAACTGAGCAGAACGCGTGTTCTTCCCTGAAGAGAACCCCTTCTGCTTATGTTTCTGCGTCGATTGCTGTCTCTGCTCCACGTCGTCTCCTGGAAGTCTTGCCCTGCATTGACGTTGGAGATGCCCAGGTTGGTTGCATCTATAGCACCTCCTCACCGCCATGGCCAAGTCCAAACCTTGGTGTTGCTCCATTGGCAGATTCTGCTGCTGGCCCCCTTTGCTGTAACTCCTCCGCTCTTGGAGTTTAGCCTGTCTATCTGACCTTCTTTCTGCTTCTTCGGTCAATCTGCCAACCACATACTCAAGGGTCAGATTTCGGGGACGCATACTCTCCATGCTGTTAATCACAGGCAACCAGCTTTCAGGCAAACTTGAAAGGATAATGTAGGTTTGGTCAGTCTCATCATAACGCTTACCTCTCTGCTGTAGTTGAAGAAACAGAGATTTCAGCTTTTGAAGATGAGTTGCCAAACTCTCACCTTCTTTCATAACAGTCCTGAACAGCCTTCTGGTCAGAGAAATTAGAGTTCCAGCAGTTTCTCTGACATGCATTGCCCTTAATAAATTCCAGCACTCAAACGCTGTGCTGGCATTTGCTACATGAAATAACTGAGAGTTGCTCAAACACAGCATAATTTGGGCACGGGCCCTTTCATCCAGCCGTTTTTTCTCAGCAGAGTCCCGTCTCAAAACCTCAGTTTCAACACAGTCCCATAGTCCATCTCTCCTTAACAACTGCTGCATTTTAATTGACCAACTCAGCCAGTTGCTCTCTGAGAGAAGTTCAAAAGGGATGCCTCCCCCAATATTTACAACTTGGGAAGACTGGAAATCTGCCATCTCTGCTGGTGCTTGCTGAGCCCCTTCTGTAGGGCCTCCAGCAATCTCTCCTGACTCTCTCTTTAGAGTCCAACTAGATGGTCCTGGCTGGCACTCACCGGCTTCTAGCTGCTGCCTCTGTTGACCCTCAGGTCCCGCCTGGCTCTGCAACTGGTGTAGCCGCTCTGTGAGTCGCCTACTGTGGTCCTCTAGCAGTTCAAACTGTTCCAGTAGCCGACGCTGAGTGCTTTCCTGATCCTCAGATCCTAGCCGCTCCAGCGTCGCTGCAGACAGTTACAGCTTGCCACCAACTGCTCCAACGCACAGCCACTGGCTCTGTACACCACCAGGACTCACCAGCTCCTTGCTGAAATGCTGTTAGTCGTTTTGCACTCTGCACATGCTCAGAAACACTGGGCCCATAACCTGTCAGTGTTTGTAAAAAAGCAAAAAAAAAGAAGGAAAGGGTTCTGACCTCCCTTTATCTTCTCAGCCTCCTTGTCGGCACAAAAAGAGTCCACGGGAATATCTTTGCAGAGTTTTATTAAAAGTCTTTGTGCAAAACATGACTGAATACCTATACACACCAGCACCAACCAACCCAAACACCAGCCAACCAACAGCACAAACTAACATTTCTCACTTATATATACAACTTGGTGCAGACCGCTGAGTCATGCTGACCCAGCTTTATTCGCATTAAAGAAACAGCGGCCATTTTAGCCGTGACAATTCCACCTTTGATGATTTGTTGCTGCATTATCTGTGCTTTAGGTAAAGGTAAAGGTACCCCTGCCCGAACGGGCCAGTCTTGGCAGACTCTGGGGTTTGTGCGCCCATCTCACATCTATTGGCCGGGGGCCAGCGCTGTCCGGAGACACTTCCGGGTCACGTGGCCAGCGTGACAAAGCTGCATCTGGCGAGCCAGCGCAGCACACGGAACGCCGTTTACCTTCCCGCTGGTAAGCGGTACCTATTTATCTACTTGCACCCGGGGGTGCTTTCGAACTGCTAGGTTGGCAGGCGCTGGGACCGAGCAGCGGGAGCGCACCCCGCCGCGGGGATTCGAACCGCCGACCTTTCGATCGGCAAGCCCTAGGCGCTGAGGCTTTAGCCCACAGCGCCACCCGCGTCCCTCTGTGCTTTAATTGGGTACATTTGTTTAAACTTAAGAGCTGTTTAAACTTAAAAACCACAGTAGTGAATAGTCAGTTTTGCTCCGACTTCCTTTATCTATCTAAATACAGTTTTAAATATTATTTTTATGATGTTTTTTGAAGCTTTTGGTTAAATAACTGCATGTGCCTTTTTATACACTCTGTCAGTTCAGAGATCAGAAGCAGTGTTCCCCTTCTAAATTGAGTAAAGATGTAAACATGACTGCACTGATTTCAATGTTTAAATTCAACTTTTACTGTTGAGTTTGGGATTATGATAAAAAAATATTCTCTGTTAATCCTAAACTAGAAGACACCAAGAACCACTTTCACAAATAAATCTTGTGAGAACTCTGATGCATTTTGGCTGGGATCAGATCCAAAGAACTACAAGGACTTGAGCATGTCTAGAGGGGTTTTCATTCATTCATTCATTCATTCACTCACTCACTCACTCACTCACTCATTCATTTGTTGTGCTGAAGTTTCATTAACTAAATCACTTTTGAAAATTTCTCAGTTTCAAAAGTTATTTGCTACATGGTATGGTGGGAGCACACTTACAACTGGTTCCATAAAACCATAGCCCCTTTTGCCCTGTTTTTCTTCAACAACATACTTACCTGCCACGTAGCAAACCAAGGTGGAGACTGAGGGGAAGTTTTTAAAAAGGTTTGCAGTATAGAAAAAGGTAATAATTATTACCGGGCATGGCCAAGTCCTTGGGAACACCTCCTTGGATCTCAGCCCATATACAGCAAAATTTAGCTGTTCTCTCCATCTTTTCCAACCCCATTCCAATAGAAATCTAAAGACCCTAAAGTCCCTAGCTGTTAACTGACTTTGTAAAATTAGATTCAGCTAAAATTCAGCATATCATTTTAGATTTCTGTCAGTGTGAGGGATGGAGAAGATGGAGAGGACAACTACTAGCAATCTCTAATTCTCTGTCATTTTTTATGTAAGGCTTTTCCAAACAGGAAAGTCAAACAAGAAAAATAAGCCTTCCAATTGAAGGAAGAAACCCAAATAATGCTTTTAATCTTCTATTAAAAGCACTAAGGAATAGTGCAAACCATGATTATGTGAACACAAATCGCCTTTAATATGTCTTCAGAAATCATTTTGAAAAAGTATGCAAGTGACATTCATTCACAGTGCCAGAATAATATTTCTACACTTTGACTTTGTGATTTAACACATGTACAACCTCTTCTACAATTTGTGTGGGTTTTTTTCTTTGGGCTATCTCAAGTGTAATCTATTTATGGAGCTATATTATGTATTCAAGTGCAGTTTTCATGACATGAGACATATGTTTCTTGTACTATTTAAAATCTCTTCATTGGGCATTTGGAAACATTTTAAAAGACAATGTTTTTAATTAAATTGTTATACTCTGATTCTTTGCAAATTCAGTGCTATGAATTTACAATCTGATGATGATGAATTAACATTAAGATGGTTTGTGGGGAAAATATTTATATTTTTCACAACTTGAAGATGTACAGTGGTGCCTTGTAAGACGAAAAGAATCCGTTCTGTGATTCTCTTCGTCTAGCGGTTTTTTTGTCTTGCGAAGCAAGCCCATTGACGGATTAGCGGATTAGCGCTATTAGCGGCTTTTAGAGGCTTATCTGCTGATCGGATCAGCTGATAAGCGGCTTAGCGGCTTAGAAAAAGGGGGGAGGGGAAAAAAAGCAGGAACTCGCAAGACATTGTCGTCTTGCAAAGCAAGCCCATAGGAAATTCGTTTTGCGAAGCACCTCCAAAACGGAAAACCCTTTCGTCTAGCGAGTTTTCCGTCTTGCGGGGCACCACTGTACGTGGCAATCCTATGCACAGTTACCTGAGAGTAGTTTTGAACACTGTAGAACTTCTAGTAAGCATACATAAAGGTAAAGGTAAAGCTACCCCTGCCCATACGGGCCAGTCTTGACAGACTCTAGGGTTGTGCGCCCATCTCACTCAAGAGGCCGAGGGCCAGCGCTGTCCGGAGACACTTCCGGGTCACGTGGCTAGCGTGACAAAGCTGCATCTGGCGAGCCAGCGCAGCACACAGAAACGCCGTTTACCTTCCCGCCAGTAAGCAGTCCCTATTTATCTACTTGCACCTGGAGGTGCTTTCGAACTGCTAGGTTGGCAGGCGCTGGGACCGAGCAACGGGAGCGCACCCACCACGGGGATTCGAACCGCAGACCTTTCGATCGGCAAGCCCTAGGCGCTGAGGCTTTTACCCACAGCGCCACCCGCGTCCCCTAAGCATACATAGGATTGTGCTATCATTCATTATATCAATTCTGTAATAAAATTAGGTGGGCTTTTTTAATTATCCAGAGCAATTTAGAGGTTAGATGAATCCATGTTATATCAAAATGATGCTTATTTTAGATTAAGTTTGCAAAACCACGACTCGCTGGAAGTAATAAAACTAATCAACTTTTACTTTCTTTTTTAAAAAAGCACTTCTCTTCTTAAGTCTTCCCCTCTTGTCGCTTGGAACTTATTTTGATACAGTGGTACCTCGGGTTACATACAGTTCAGGTTACAGACGCTTCAGGTTACAGACTCCGCTAACCCAGAAATAGTACCTCGGGTTAAGAACTTTGCTTCAGGATGAGAACAGAAATCGTGTGGCGGCAGTGGGAGGCCCCATTAGCTAAAGTGGTGCTTCAGTTTAAGAACAGTTTCAGGTTAAGAACGGACCTCCGGAATGAATTAAGTACGTAACCAGAGGTACCACTGTATTGCTGGGATTAGTTACAAAGGCAGGAGTACTTATGGTTTGAGTACTTTCTACTCCTTCCTCTTAGCTTCTCATCTCCAGGCTGCAATTCCCTTTCTTCAATATCATCACCATGGAAGGTAGCAAATGAGTTATCACCATACTCATCCATGATCAGAAGCCTTGGATCTGAAGGGGTTAGATCAAGAATAGAAAAAAGACTTCTCCAAGTCCATCTCCTCCTTCTCTTTCCGCTCTGGGGGGTGACAGGAATCATTCTGTGCACTGTACCTTTCACAGCCCCCTTGGTGTCTTCTGAGGTCGGCGACTGCTGTCCTAGCTCCTCTGGCCCAGAATTAGTGTCAAAATGCTTTACAAAAAGATAAAACAAGAAAATCAAGAAAAAATTACAACCATACTTTAAAGCATACAAAAGTTAAAATACAAAAACAGATAAAAATTACCCCAACTTTCTAAGCATCTGGGTAGGCTTATCTAAACAAAAGTGTTTTTAGCAGGTGCCAAAAAGAATACAGTGAAGGCACCTGCTTGATATCAATGGGGGGGGCAGAGTTCCAAAGTGTATACGCTGCCAAACTAAGTGATTGAGTTCTTACAAAAATGGAATGGGCATTATGTGACACCTATAGTAGTGCCATTTCTGCCAATCAAAGTGGTCAAGTTGGCACATGTTGGGTAAGGTGATCTTGTACATAAACTGGTCCCAGGTTGTTAAGGGCTTTATAAGCCACACCCGCAAATCAGCCACACCTTTAAAGTTCGGGGGGGGGGAGAGAAAAAGACAATACCTGAATATAAGCCGCTCCCTTAAAATTGGGTTACAGGTTGAAAATTGTAACTCAGAGCCAATTTAAGCCTTTGATCTTGCAAGCTCGCAAAAGTTACCGTACAACCGCTAAAACCGCAAATCGCTTTTCAATTGCTGCAGTTCCGCAGGCACTCAAGCTCGCAAATCGGCGCTATAACATTTCTTTGTTCCATTTTACCGTATGTCTGTTTCAGCAGCGTTATCGTAAAAGCCAATTTTTGTAAGGTCACAGTCGGAATTTGTAAAAAAAAAAGTGTGGCTTTTATTCAGGCCAATATGGTAAATTGTAACACCTCTGAGCAAGGGTGTTATATGCTGACAAAGCCTCACTCCTGTCTGCAATCATGCTGTAGCATTCTGCACTAACTGCAGCTTCTAGATCAAGCATGAGTGAAGCCCCAGAAATCCAGTATTGGAAGTAACCAATGCATGAACTACTGTGGCAAGGCTTTATCAGTCCAGGAATGGCTGTAGCTGTCAAGCCAGTCACCATTAGTAAAAGGCACTTCTAACCACTGAGACTGCCTGAGCCTCCAGGTATAGAGCTGGATCCAGAAGCACTCTCCTATGGTTGCCATATGGATACATAATGGTCTGGGAGTGAAAGTCTTAGAATGAAACTAAGTAGTAATGATGGTATTCACTCTACTTCTAAAATACCTCCTGTTGCAAGTGAGTTGCTTAGTAACAAATTGGCTAATGAAATAAGGGAGACACAGATGACTTTGTATAGGACAAGGACATCTTTTGTGACATCCATTCAGCATCTTTGATAATAACTTAAAGCTCTGTCTGCAAAGCCAGTGGAGACGAAACCGTTTCACCACTATTAGGTAATCTGGCTATATATAGACTCTTACACGGGAAGACACCCGAAGACACCAAAACCTGCATATATATATATATATATATAGTGTCGATGCAGCTTTACATAGTCAGCATGAATATTTGCTGCATGAACTCAACTTTAATAGGAAAAAAATAGCATTAGGCATTTTGGAAGAGAGTGGATATCTTATTTTACCAATTTGGCATGATTATTATTTTATTTTTTTGAATAATATTTATTAGTAGTTTCAAAATTATAAAATAAAAAACAAAATAAAAAACAACAACACTATAATACACAAAAAAGAAAAAAAACACAAAAACCAATACAACAATACAGCAAAAAGGTAAAAAGAAAAAAGACACAAATCCCAAATTACATATCTATAACTTCCATTTGCTTGTTTCATTGACCTCCTCGTACCTCCCTTTTTGTATTCTAGTTTAAATAGTTATTTCAGCAAATTCTTTCCATCTTTCTCAATTTTGTTAACAATTTAACCTAATAGTTAACTCAACAAATCCTTTCCATCTTTCCCCATATTCTGTTATTCAAATTACCTTAATTTATTTAACCTTATCTTACCCTAAAATACCTTAAAGCTTGAATCTTAGTTTCCAAATATACATAACTCCTGGTATTATTTCTGCTAGAGTCATATAGTTTCATTCCAACATTTTCCCTAATATTCATTAATTTTAAACTACTTCCCTAAATAAAAAGTTTTCTTTATAAATTTTCTTCCAATCTTCATCCAACGTCTCTTCTTCCTGGTCTCGGATCGTGTCAGTCCTTACTGTCCATTCCATCTAGTCCATCAACCTGGAAGCCTTATGTCCAAGGCCCTTAAGTCTCTTCCATGTCCCTTCTGCAATTCTTCTTCTTCTTGTTTATACTTGCCCTTTTCCTTGTCTTTTGTTGGTCTCTTTCTTATTTTTTTTCCTTTCTCATTGAGGAGTAGGTCTCTGGGGGATTCCAACCCAAAATTGTCTCCATCTCCCTTCATCAAACCCGCCCATTCCCCACAGTCCCACTCCCCACAGTCCTCAATATAATCCAAAAAGTATTTAAAAACATATTTCAAGGTCTCTCCAAAGTTAGGAACCTCCTCAGCTCCAGACTCCCCCTGACCTACTCCAACTTCAATCTTCAATGACAGCAGCTTATGCTCCTGTAGGGCCTCGGGTCTCTCCATTTGTATTATTTGAGGTGCAACCGCATCCTCCTCCATTGTCATCTGCACTTGCCCAGTCAGTACAGATTCATGAGTTGGTCCCTGAATGATTTCTGTATCAATGTTCCCTGTTTGTCCACAGTTATTAACCACAACAGTCAAATCCATTTTCTCATTCATCAAGTCCATCTTCTCGTGCATCTGTTCCAGCAAGGCACTTGTCTTGCACAAAGCAAGCACCCAATCTTCCTCCCAGCTCATCTTTAGTCAAGGTCAGAAAAGACTGTTCCCACGATCTTAATCTCACAGCTGTTGGATCCTCAAGTATACTGCAGCAACAATTTAACAAGCTCCCTCTAGAGGAGACAATTTCTATTTGTATCCATTTTCTTTTCTAAGGCAAGTCCAGCAGAGGAAAATTGCTTTCATTTTTCAGATATTTTTCAGATATTTTGTTTCTTTAAAATGCAAAATGCAACATTGGAATCAGCTTGTTTCTCTTCTTTAGCTATCTGTCAAAGTGTTCCATTCACAGTCAAAAAACCTCTCCAACAGTTTCTGTCTCTGACACCCCGTTCCCAGGTTAGAGACGGTGGAAGCTTATCCTTCTTCACCCCTCTCCTGCTAGGGTTAAACAAAGTTCCCCCCTTTTCTCCTGCTTCCAAGGGGGTTTCAGTAATTCTGAATGAAGGAAATTTAGACTTTCTTGACAGCTTTCGAGGCTTTAGCTTACAAAGTTTTTGCTTTAGTCTATATACCAAAAGCGGAAGGCGGACTTCCTGTTTTGAACCTCCCCGCTTCAATACCAAATTAAGAAATTTCTTGATCCAATTTTCCGTTTCTACTCACGGGTACTTGTTTTAAGTCCAATTGTCCACAGGAAAAAGTCAGCGCTCTCCAGCAATGGCTGTGCGGCTTCACTCCGTGAAAATAGCAATCAGTTCGCAGCACCATGCCACTCACCCCGAAATGGGGTTCCCGGTGAGTTTGGGGGCGCTCCTGGTGCCCTGCTGAACCCCACGTTCCCAGGCTTCCTCCACCTGGGATTTCTAGCGGGTCCCCACCTTTGCCGCGGCGGGAAGACCCAGTTTCCACGGAGCCCGTTCCTCCAGTCGGAGGAACTCCGCCATTCACCGATGGCGCTGACCCAGAAGTCCAATTTGGCATGATTATTACATCTACACTAGTTAAATCTAAAAGGCGCTTCATATATCTTTTTTTTTTTTAAAGAAATGAAGTGCCAGCACAAGAAGGCAAGAAATATATATTCTCAGGTTGGCAGCAAATATATACCATTTGTGGCATAATAAATAGCTGTGGTGATGTGATAGAATTGATTTAGAATTTTGTTGGGAAGATCGTCATCATGTGCACATTGTATGGAAAGGGAGAAGATTCATTTTGCATTTTATTTTGTTTGGATCCAGAAATATTAATTAATGCTCTTTTTATGGTCTGGTTTGTCGCTGTAGCTTGGATGCAGAGTAGCCCTTCTGCAAACATCTCTAGCAGAAGCTCCCACTCATGGAAGGGGAACAGGAGTCGATTTTTGTCGATTCCTCATTCAGTATGAAGCTTCCTTCACTCCTTTTGTGCTGTTTCAGACAGTCCTTCAACACTCCAGAACACTCAATGGGGACTACAGAGGAAAGAAATGATCAGCAAAAATTGCCTCCCCTCCTCTAAATATAGCCCACTGATTTAAGTGGCAGTATTCTAGATTAATTCTAAGGAGCTCTCTGGTGTGCCCAAATTCAGCAGGATCACTCTCCCTTCCCATCAGCCAATGGGGGTGATCTTACTTAGCACTAGACTCAAGTCCACAGAGCTCATTCCTATAGCCAAGCTCAGTGCTAAGCAAGATTGCTTTCCCAACATATCTGCTGATGTGAAGGAAGGATAGACCTGCTTATCATGACTTTGTACAGCACTTCAAAGGCTCCTGACAACCACTTGGATGCTGTTTCAATCAAGCCCTGCCCTTACCTGCCTGAAATCAGGTATAGGATGGATGGACATAGCTTGCCCCAAACACCTTGCAGGCCAAGATTGGCACATGGGCCAGAGGTTTAAGAAAACAACTAGCCATATGATACAGATTGCTGGATGTGGATTATTTTCTTTCAGCAACAGCATTTGGGGTGGGGAAGGATTCATGCACACACAGTTGGGACAATCAAGCACAGAAAACTGCTTCTACACTTGGTTCAGTCTTTGCTGGATTGACACCAAGAAATTTTAAATGAGATTAATTTTTTCCTTTTGTATCTTGCAATTAATGAAGTATTTAAAAGAAATAAAACTAAATGTTAACTTTGGCCTTTTGGAATCAGTTTAGTACACATAGCCCCTAAATATTTCTGGCAACAAAATATATAGTATATGTTCAGCCTTTAATTACTCTGGCAACTAAGAGAGTCTTATTTCAAAGACCTTAACCCACCCTAAGTTAAGCATTCATTTATTAAATGAAGCTACTGATAGATTGTGCAGGATGCTACAGATCAAAGCTGCTTCACACAACATTTCCTGAAGCTGTTTTTCCTGGTTTAGGAAAACTGTATCAATCCTATAATATATAACAAAATGAACACCTTTAAAATAGGCAGTTAGTCTTGGAGTGTTCATTTGTACTCCAAGTTGATCATCAGGTACACAGCAGATAAAAAGAAGGAATATTACCATTACCAGTCCCAGAGTCCTTTAGGGAGTCCCAAGCCACCTGTTGAAGACCAATGGTTTAATTAAACCAGAATGGATGTTCTGAAGAAAGGAGATCACAGTTTTTCATTTTGGATGCAATGACTACAGTTGAATATTAAACCAAGGTGTCCATCCAGGGAAAGAGAGCAAGGAAGATGAAGTCTCTTTGCTCATTCCTGGCCATGGTTTAGCAAGCCGAGAACTAAGCATCCATCCTAAATCAATGTACCATTTTATACTTTGACTCTTCTCAGAATCCACATTTCATAAGCAGGACACTGCCACCAAGAATATGTGATTTTATAGGATAATGGTATTAAAAGAGGACTGCTACATTATTACATTCAACAAAACTCTATGAAAAGCAAACACATATGCTCATTGTTAAGTCTTGATCAGCTCTCTCTTATGCATTTTTGGAATGCTCTTGTCTTCCTGCTTTGTTCAGAATTTAGGGAGCATGGGAAGATGAGCACCACTTTTAACTTTGTCTAACATTTCTAAAGTGCAGTTGGCATTGGTTTCCAAGAAGAAGTCATCAAACAAAGCTTCTAATATTTAAGTAGAGCTTAGAAATTATTATCGTAGAACAAAGTGATTTTTTAAAAAAAGTTTAGCCCCAGGCATTGGCCATTTATATCTACATAGTTAAAGGTATTTACCATGGTGGAAGTAAGTTATTTACTATATAC